>NC_046332.1:27983041-28283041 GCF_000738735.6 Corvus cornix cornix | reverse complement strand
CCCTGATGCCACCCAGCCGTACGGGGTCTCGCCAGCGCGCCGGTCCCCAAGCGGCACCCTGGCGTGTCAGAGGAGGCGGCAGCGGGAGGGGGAGAATCCCACCCGTGCCCGCTGCAGCCACGGCGGGGGAGCCGATACTCTTCTCGGTGCCCCGATGGAAACGTTATTCCCAGGTCCTCCTGCCCGCTCCCCGGCCGCACCTGGGGAAGCGGGGACAATACGAGGCCCTCCCCCCGAAGGCAGGCAGGCAGGCGGGCGGGCAGGCAGGGCGGGAGCCGGTTCCCCTCCAGCATTGTGCCGCCTTCCTCCCCGCACGGCGCCGGGCCGCAAACTCGCAACTCCCGCCCGCCCGCGGCCCCCCCGGCCCCGCGCGCCCCTGCCCCCGCCGAACTTCCCGCCGCAGGGAAGGGGGGCTCCGCGGGCGCTGACGTCACGCCGGGCGCGCGGCGGGGGTGTCCCCGCCCCGGGACCCCGCGGGCGGGCGCGGAGCCCCCGCGCGACCCCCGCCCCCCGTTCCGGAGGGAAAGCGCCGCGCCGCCGTCCAGCGCAGGCGAGCCCCGGGCGGGCAGCGCCCCCCGGAGATGTCGGAGCGCCCCCAGCCGCGGCCGGGACCCCCGCCCCGCCGAGCCCCCGTGCCCCGCGGCGCTGTCCCGGCTCTTTCCCGGCCCCTCGCTGCATCCACGCCGGGGCAGGGACCGATGGGGACCCTTCTCCAGCGCCGCGGGGGTTAATCGCACTCTCGCCCCTCCCGCCCCCCCCAACTTTGGTGTTTCCCCCCCCGCGCCGCCTCGCTCCCCATCCCGACAGACGGACCGGAGGGCTAAAATCCACCCGCGAAAGAATGCAGCGAGTGGGCGACAATGACAAGCGGGGCGGGAACGGCTGGGAGCGGGCGAGGGACTCACCGGCGGCTCCTGAGGGGAGGTCGAATGAAGGGAGGAATGGAGGCGGTGAGGAGCGGGGGGCAGGGATTTAAACGCTGCCCCCCCTTCTTTTTTTTTTTTTTTTTTTCCCCTTTCCCTCCTCCTCCTTTTCCGCGCTCCCTCGTTTCCTCTCGCGGCTCCGGAATAACCGGTCGGTGGCAGGGACAGCGGCTCCGGGAGGGGGGTGCGGCGGGGAGCGGGGCCCCCCCGCCCCGCGGCTCTGTCGCCCCCTCTCCCGCCGCGCTCAGGCGCCTCCGCCTGCGCCCCGCCGCCCTCCCATCGCTCCCACCGCTGCCCGCCTTAGCCACCTCCCATTTCCGAAGGGCCCAGAACGAGCCCCCTCCCCCGCCCCTCTGCTCCGCGCTCGCCGCCGCCCCTCCCCGCGAAACACCCCCCACACACCGCACCCCCCCAACCCACCCGTGGGCAGCGTGGGACGGGGGAGGAGGAGATGCGGACGCGGGGCGAGCAACCAGCCCGGCTCCCGCACCGGCCGCGGCCGCGCCCCGCACCGCTGGGCCCCCGCGCCGGCACAAAGGCCGGGCAAAGTGGGGAGAGAGACCCCGGAGGGGCGTTTTTGGCAGGACGGGCCCGGGGCGCCCGAGGGATGCGGGGGGGTGGCGGCCTGCCGGGGCTGCGGCGGGGCCTCCCGGGGGGCGGGGGCGGCGGCCGCCCGACGGGCGCTCATCGGCGTGCGGCCGCGCGCGCATCCATCCCCCCGATCCCACTTCCCATCCCCCGCCCGGTTGCCAGGCAACGGCACAAAGGGAGCGCGAGCCTCGTGTGGGGGCCGCTCCGCACCGCCCGCACCGGGCTGCGGGGCCCCCCCGGCACACGCACACTCACACCGCGGCCACGGCAGCGGCGGCGTGCGGGGCCCCCCCGGTCACAGTCACAGTCACAGCGCGGCCGCGGCGGCGTGCGGGGCCCCCGGCTCACACACACGCACGGCGCGGCCACGGCAGCGGCGGGATGCGGGATCGGGCCGGCGCGGGCCTCGCCCGAGCGGCGCCACATCGCCCCCCCTTCCGCCTCCCGCGGCCGCACGGTGCGGGGGAGCGGCGGGGCTCAGCCATAGAAACGTGAAACATTTCCCCCCGGCTGTTCAGAAACGCCGCTGCCTCCCCTCGCTGGCCAAGTTCATGGCGTCGATGGCCATTTTGGAAAAGCTGCTGTCGGAGGAAAGGCTCTGGGAAGGAAGGGGGGAGCCCGCCGGCTCTGTCACCCGGCCAGCCCGCCAAGGGGCTGATCCAGCTCCAGCTGCTGCCTGCCGCGGCAACACGGCCAGCGAGAGCGCGGGGCTGGGGGCCGAGGAGATGCTACAAGTGCTGCCCCTCCTGCCCTGTTTAGCTGCAGAAGGCACGGCAGTCTTGGGGGCAAACCTGGAGCTATGTCTCACGGACATGAGCACAGCTGTATGTTTAAATAAGGGTGCATTCGTGTGCAGATGGGCAAATTTCACTCTGATGGCCCTCAAGCATAATCCCAAAATATTTCCTCGGCAGGACCTCTCAGTGAGCAGGCTGGATGGCGTGCTCTCCACGGGCTTTTATTCAGCAATTCTCATTGTCCGTTACATGGCTCCGAGCACTATTTACTGTACGGCGTCCAAATTCGGCGCTGAATACAGATGTATTTGTCTCCTCGTGGGGCTTTCAGCAGTGCTATTCACCCCAATGCTTTAAAAATCATTAATAACAATGTCCCTGCAACACCATTCTAAGCCGATGGCTCCCAGTGCAAGTGTTCCACACCCACTTCCCAGGGGTACTGTGCCATTTCGGGGCCTCACTATTTATCCTGGATGCAGAGTTGCTCTTGGTGCCTCTCATTCCCAAGCCAGCCCCACTGGCACAAAGCACCCTGTTGCACAACATCAGCATGCTTCATGTCTCTAGCCCTCATTCATTCTCACATCCGCCCTTCTCCCCAGCCTGCCTCTTTGTCCTGGCCGTCACTCGGAGCCTCTGCCCTGCCAGCAGTAATCCTGAGGTGCTGTTGTTCCCTAGGACTCTCTGGTTCCCACACCTGGGTGTGGGGGATTGAAAAAACATGGCTAACATTTGCAAAAATGCCCACTGGGTTTTGTGTGGTCAGTCCAAAACATTTCAGCGTTTTGCTTTGGAGAGGTGCTGTGTGGAAGAGAACGCCCTGTGGATCCCAAGCACAGGGGTAAGGTTTATCTGCTTCACAAAGTGCCTCACCAAGCTGAGCCCCAGACAAGAAGACAGAATATTATTATTGCTGTTGAGGTGGTGGTGTTTGCGGTTGTCACGGCTGCCTCAAGCTGTCACCTTTAGGAGTTGACAGCCTTGCATCCGGAGCTCACAGTGCGTGTGACCCTTAGAGGCCAAAGTGATGATTCATGAAGGAAGAAGATCTTGTCAAGATCCTTGTTCTCTGGATGCTAAACAAAATACCCAGATCCCCAAGGTTTGTGGTTTGAGGAAAAGCCTCTGTGGCAGCTACAGTGGTTGGTATTGCAGAGATCTTCTGCATGAGTAACATGTGATACCAAGTTTATTTAACCACAATGTCAAGCCCCAAATGGTTTTCATGTCATCATCTTCCACAACCAGGTCAGTTGCTTCAGTTCAAAAACTTGACTTAAATGTTATATTTATTATCAAGATTTTAGTGTCATTTGTTGTTTCAATAAATGAAGAGGCAGAGACTCCAATACCTTATGAAAATCGTTCTAGGTTTTGGTTTATTGCAAGAAGCCAGCCAAAGGTGGCCTGTGGTCTTAGTTTACGAAGAGACATCAGAGTTGATAGAAAAGAGAAGCAGGACCAGGACAACCATTCCTTTTCCCCACTCATAAATCCTCATAGCCAAATTGCTGCCAGGTCAGACCACACTCTGCTCTGTTTCAGGGTGGCAAGCACAGGTGGAAGATAGACAGGAGCACCACGAGTGGCTGTGTGTGCTTGTGCAGCGAGACCAAGGTGGACTGGCTGCAGAACGTGGGAAATGAAATTATTTCACCTTTGAAATCAACAGATTGAAGGCCTTGGGCAAACCGAGAGCATTATTAGCTGTGTCTCTTTAGGATGGATGTATGACCTGGGGAGTCTGTGAGCCAGCTGGGAGGCTCGGCAAGCAGATATCAAATTTGCTGGGGTGTAGCTGGTCCTCCCTCGGATTAGGGAGACAGGACACATCGCCTTGAGATCTCTCCAGCCACATCATCCCACTGCTTTCCAGTTCTACCCAGGGACAAACAGCTGCCCGCAAAACAAGAGGCCCTGGCTGGGATGTAGCCTTCTCAGGGAAATACAGCACAAGAGAGGTGCTAATAGTCCTGTGGGGGAGGGAATGAGATAAGTGAGGTGCTGGAGCTCGTGGCATACAAGGGGAGGCTGAAGGAGCTGTTTCTTTCAGCCTGGATTAGAGAACAGTTAGAAGGTAACCAATTACACTCTTCAGCTTTTTTATTTTTCTTTGGTGTGGAGGGGTACAGAGAAGTCAGAGCCAAGTTCGTCTGACTGATACACGGTGAAATGCCTGTGAAATTTGCAAGAAGGGAAATTGTGACTAGATAAAGGGAAAACCTCCTTCCTAAAGGTAGTTCAGCACTGACACAGGTTTCAGTAGGGGCTGGGGAATCTCCTCACCTTGAGATGGTCAAAAACTGCCTGGCCAAGGCCCCACGCAGCCTCATCTAGATCTGTAACTAGCCCTGCTGTTAGCAGGGGTTTGAAGTCTAGACCTCCAAACAACTCATCTCAATCATCCCGTGAAACTCTGACTCTAAAAATACAAAGAGCCCCATCTCCCTTTTGACACACAGCATATAGCAGTCTCCTTGGCAGAAGGAATAAGGAAGCAAGTTATAGCTGCTTCCACAGCGAGATGTGCAATGCTCTAGGATGCTGATCTCTGCCTAGAGAGAGAGCTTCGTAATGTCCTCCTGACAACCTGTCCAAGCTGTCTGTATTTAGTCTTCCAGCAGCAGAGCCAAATGCTCTCCTTTTGATTAAGTTGCTGATCATCTCATAGGAATTACCCAGCACCCAAATTTTTTGGACTTCTTGTCAGATGTTCATCAAGACAGTGGCCCTGACAGCCTCCTATATTAAAGATACTGGTTTCCCAAGGTTGGATAACATCCCATTGTTCTTGAGACAGATGAGAACATACTGGAGAAATTCGGTAGCTCTTCATCATTAAGGCTTTTCTCTGCACTCTACAACAAGCCTGATTCAGTGACATCTCCCCTTCCTCAGCTCATTTATGGGTGCACACATGTATTTAGAAAAAAAAGAAAAAGTCTTCAAGCTCGGGGGGGAGGGGGCGGGGGGGGAGGGAGCACCTAATGCTAAATTGTCCCTTTAACAGTTGAACATTGCTTTGAAGATGTAATCTAAACAGCGTATGATTTGAGAGGTAAAAGAAAGCAAATCCAGCAAACGTTCCCATTCACAGATAGCATCACATTGCCAGCCCATCCCCGTGCTGTTATTCATACTCTGACTGCACTCACATTGCAGCACAGCAATCTGATGGAGACATCAGCTTATACAACAGGAGTCCTCAGGTGCGGGAATAGCCGAGTGCTTGGACATTTCTATCACAACGAAACTACAACCAAATCTCTGCCACTGAGTCAAAGAGAAAGCAACATAAGCATCTTAGGATGTGCTGGCTCAGGACAAGTATTTGCAGTGGCCCAAGCAAACATGCCAGCATCACGTACTCCTTCTGTACATCGTGCCAACAGTGATGAACTCTTTTGATTTAGAAAAGGCACCAAGGTGAGGTACTGCTGTGGCGGGATGTGTCCCCATTCCCTCAGGGCTTTCACGATGTGTTCGTAAGCCCTCAGGGCTTTCACACACCTTCCCTGACACAGGGACGTGATGACGCCTCAGCGGCAGAAACCCTTCCCTGACAAATTCTTCCCACAGTGCAGGCAACGCCAACTACCTCGGGCACTTAATTGCCTTCCTTGTACAGAAGACGACAAATGGGAGGGGCGGGGGGGGGGGGGGAGGGGAAGGGAGATGCTCTTGGGAATATGAAAGGTAACAAAGTTTTATTTTTCAAAAAAAACCTGCCCCGATTGCTAAGCAGTAGCCATACTGTTCACAAAATCCCAGTATCTAAAACAAAGGAGCAGTGAGGTGTACAACAGGAAAAGACAGCCCACTGCCTGTACCCAAAATGCACATTCCTTCAGGAAAACAGCGCCGTCACGCACACAACCGCTTTTGCGGGAGACGTGACTGTGGGGAAGGGCTGGGGGAGCCCACAGGACCCCGCGGGGTGCCGGGTGCCGCCGAGGGGGACGCGGAGGCGGGGGAAGATGGAGCAGAGCCTTCCCGGACTACAGCTCCCAGAGAGCACGGGCGAGAGCCGGCCTGCAGCCGGGGCACAAGCTATTCCCTGCCACTGAGATGTGTGTTGTGTGCACTGGTGATGCCCTGGAAGCCAATCCTGTCTCTACCCTCGCATTCTCCCTCCCACCCGCTTCTCAGTTCTGGGCATGTGTGCCAAAGTCTTTGTCTTCCTTTCTTGGACTTAGTCCTTAATCTGTGCTATTTAGTAAAGGATCAGCAGTGAAATGCCAGTGTTTTAAAGTTTTGTTGTTGGATTTTAGAGTCTGCATTAGGATATAGTCAAGGGGGCTTGCGACTTACTGAGAAACCTCAGTCTTTACCCTTGTCGTTGCTCATCACAAATGACAAGAGTTAAGCAAGGGTCTGGAAACCTGTAGGGAAGTGGGGCAGGAGCTGAGTGTGCCCAAGAACACAGTAGGGCTACTGACTTGAACATAATGGTGGGCAAGGTAGTTTTATCATTTATTCTCCAATTGGATTTCTCACAGTAGCACCTCCAGCCTCCCTCCTTCCTTGGAGTCAGTCCAGAACAAAGCTGTTTGTTGAGCAAGTGCTGGGGTTTGCTGGCACCCAGGCTGCTGGGGCACCGGCTGGAGCACGGGCGGCTTTCCCCAAATACTGCTGAGTTGCCCCTGTGAAACCAGATGGAACTGAGAGAGACTAACACCCCACCTACGCCTCTAGTCACTGCTCTACTAGCCCCTTTTGGGGGAGGACAATCAGCTTTTTCCCTCTCAAAGACTTGCCATTGCAGTCTACCATCACTTGAGTCCAGTGGACTGGGGGCCCACCCTGAGGTCTTTACATCAGTGGAAGGCACGATTAAAATCCCTGCACAGCAGCTACAACATGGTTTGGTGGAGACGACAGGGGCAAGTCATCCCACATGCCTTCCCTCTGGTGTTTCCCAGCTGGTGGCCGTCAGAGCAGTCTGGCTGTGGGACAAAGCTGTGAAAGCAGATGAGGGTAGCTGGGCCTTTTCTTCCCCTTGCCAGTCCCCTCTGCTTTGTTACCTTTTTGTGTGACCAGCTCCTGCTCTGATGGCAAAACGTTCCCATTTCCCAAACACTGGCATCTAGAGATAAACATCAGGCCAAGTCAGGCAACTCAGGTGTGAAATACATTTTAATAGAGTTTAGGGATCTGTAGTTTGTCTGTTGCTCAGCTGAGCAGGGGCTGTCCAGAAGGTGAAGCAGACATTGTGGGCGGAGGGGAGGGTGAAGGGGTGCAAGAGGGAAGGGAACAGAGAGAAAAAGGTCACAAGAAGCAAATGAGAGCATGGGTTTGTTCACGGATGTGCTTTAATATATTGCCCCACAGTACTATGTGCTGAGCCAGAGACTGACAGCACACACACACACGCACACACACACACACCCGGTGTGGGACAGCAGTGCACTTCAACGCTAAGCTGCCGGCAAGCACAGCCCAACACAGCACAGCCCAACACGACACTGCCGGGGCGGAGGCGAGGGACGCGCGGGTCCCACCGGGGCTCGGTGCAGACACACGCCTGGGGCACAGGGACGCCGTAGGCCAGGACACGTACACACACCTACACACATGCACAACGAGAGCGAGCCGCTGGCAACACTCGGCTGGACACAGCTACAGGAGCGGCAGTGTCCGAGCACACCGGCCGACGCACAGATGGTCACCGCACATGCTTCGGCGTACGAGGGAACACACCGGGCAGATGCTCCCGTGGCCTGACACGTGAGCAGAGGGGCCCAGGCGTGGCCCTGCACAAACAACAGAGACACACAATGCCTAGATCCAGGAATGCTTATGACCCCACAGCAAGGGACAGGGTGTAGGCCGCTCTCTCATCCTTCACCTGGGTACATCTAGCCGGGGACACCTGAACTCGAGGGGTTTCGAGGTGAGAGGAAACCAGGTGACAGAGTGGGGAGAAAGAGCAAAAAAGGGAGCAGTGGAAGGAAAGGGGGGTTCAGAGTCTGTGAGGTGGGAAAGAGCAGCAGGGTGGCTGTGCCCTGGGGACAATGTTCAAAGAACACTTGGGTTGCGAAAGTTGTGTCCAGCGAAGCGTGCTTCATCGCCAAGCTCTTCCTCAATCCTGCCGGAGAGAGACAGCACACATCAGGCCCTTGTAGTGAGGGAGCATTGGAGGCACCAGGGCACCGGAGAGGCAGCTCATCAGCAGGAAGCTGACGTGTGCCCGAGGAGCTCAGCTCCTGCCAGCTGCTGTGCCTGCAGGGCTGCACCCTCATACCAAGGAGGAGGAAAAGGGTCTGCCCCAGCGGCCTCCCTGGGATCCTACTGTCATCTCTGTGCCTTGTCTTTATAGCATTTCACCCACGAGTCCCCTCTACCCTTGGGCTTTCAGCTTCTCCCACCCAATTAGTCACTCCCCCGTTCTCTCTTCTGCATTCCCATCCCTGGAGCCCCTTACCTCATGAGCTGGTTGTATTTAGCCAGGCGTTCAGACCTGCAGGGAGCACCCGTCTTTATCTGTAAAGCATTCCCCAAAGCAAACACTGTAAGACACTGTTATGATTTGTACCAGTTTCCCATGGCAGAGCAGGGGATTCTGTTTTGACACCCCTTTGCTTTCCTCCAGGCCTGTGCATGGCCTGGGGTTCACCTACCTGCCCAGTGCACAGTCCTACAACCAGATCAGCAATGAAGGTATCTTCAGTCTCCCCAGATCGGTGGCTCACCATCACACCCCATCCATTCTCCTGGGCCAACTTGCAGCTGCAGGAAGTGAGAAATGCAGTCAGTAGCTCCTACTCCTATAGCCACCAGGTGCACAGGGTAAGATCCAGGGACCCTGTGCTCCCACTCCCAGCATCCTACACTCTTGTAGAGACACAAGGCTATTGACCCAGTGCACAGTGTGACACCTTGCTGTGGTTCATCATTCACAGGACAACAAGGGCAGTGGGCTGGACTTACGCTTGGATGGCCTCTGTGACAGATCCAATCTGGTTGACTTTGAGCAGGAGGCAGTTGCAGGCTTTCTCCTCAACAGCTCGCTCGATGCGCTTGGGGTTCGTCACTGTCAGGTCATCTCCCACTATCTGAATCCCCACATTAGCAGTGAACTTAGACCAGGCCTCCCAGTCATCTTGGTCAAAGGGATCCTCAATGGAGACCACTGAAAGGACAACAGAAGAGACACGAGTCAAAGCTGCCTCCCTTCCCACTCCAAAAACACGGAGCGTTTGTGCCTGGTCAGTGCGCAGCCCCAGTGCTGGTTCCCTACTGCCCTGCACAGCAGCTCACCTGGGTAATCACGTACAAAGCTTTGGTAGAGGTCGCCCAGCTCATCTCCAGAAATGTAGCGGCTTGGGTCATCTGGGGACTTGAAGTCCAGGTCGTATTTGCCATCACGGTAGAACTCGGAGGCTGCCACATCCATACCAATGACAATCTTGTCCGTGTAGCCTGCCTTGTCAATAGCTTCCTTGAGCAGCTCCAGAGCTGAGAGGAGAATTGCAGTCAGGAGAGTCAGCCCATGCAGAGAGCTCTGCCTTTTGGTGGGATCCTCCCCTGGAGAGGTCCCTAGAGCCACTAAGAGTCTGGTGGTATGATGGAGAGGTAGAAGGGAGCCCAGAGCGCAACAGAAACATGCCAAGGAGCTGTAGAGGCTGTGTCCAAAAGGACAAGGAGGAATTAAAATGCAATCCCACAGCTCAAAGACAAGTTTGTGGAAGGCCTCGTAAAAGTGTGCACATGCATAAAAGGTTTGTATGGAGAGGCTGTGACAGATCGAGGCCACCCCAAGGAGAGGGAGCTTAGAAACACTCCTAATACAGGAGGTCAGTGACACTGAGGCATCATCTTTTGAATCAGTCTGGGGAATGCTGTGAGCTGAGCGTAGGAACCCATAGCATTCCAGGCAGGGTACCCCATCTCTGTAGGGCTCTCACCTTCGCTATTTTCCAGGATGTTGGGGGCAAAGCCTCCCTCATCACCCACATTGGTAGCATCTTTGCCATACTTCTCCTTGATGACGCTCTTGAGGTTGTGATAGACTTCAGCCCCGATGCGCATGGCATCGCGGAAGCTTTCGGCTCCCACGGGCAGGATCATGAACTCCTGCATGGCCAGTTTGTTGCCTGCGTGGGAACCTCCATTGATCACGTTGAAAGCCTGGAAGAGTCCATAAGAGAGTCAGAGCTGAACCGGTCTTGGCACCCCTTAGAGGTGGCTCTCAGATGTGTCACCATTCCCATTCGTGCCACATCCCACAGGGTAACATAAGCACATTAGCTACAACCATCAGACCAAAGACACATAAGCCTGGAGTCTTCCTTCCCGTAGTGGCTCAAAGCAGATGGTTGGAGAGGATTTTCCCACCTGTTTCCCTCTCAGAGATCTCCTGAGCTATGTGTGTTTATCTATGCGGTGTTAACCTGTACGTGTTTATCAACAATGCTGTAAGTCTCTCTTCCAGGACCTTTTTTCTTGACCCTGAGAAAATTTTAGCATCCACAACATCCTTTGTGAAAGAGTTTCTCAAGGCAGCTTCCCCTGGTGTGAAGACCCATATGCCCTTGTTCTGAACTGTGCTCCAGAGGGTTTGCATGATGCTCTCTGGTTCCTGTGCTAAGAATGAGATCCTCAATCAGCCCCCCACCACAACCTCTGCTGTATCCTCCTCAGGTTCCTTTCTTCCAATTGAAACTTGACAAATCTCAGGCCTTGGTTTGCTTCCCTGACAAGTGCAGTGCACTCAGCTGATGTTTCAGTCCCATATCCCTTCCTTATCTACCTCCTAAAACCTTTGAAATTTCTTTTGGAAATACCACTCTTTTGGACTTTCTGAAGGCAGATGTCAAGGACAGAGGAGTCTTACTGGCACAGGAAGGATGAGGTCAGAGTTGCCGGCCAGGTCAGCGATGTGCCGGTACAGGGGCACATCCTTCTCCGCAGCTCCCGCCTTGCACACGGCCAGCGAAACTCCCAGGATAGCGTTGGCACCAAACTTGGCTGTGGGCAAAGGAGGAGATCAACATTTCAGGTGGAAATATCCTGCCCAGTGGGTGCCCTTGCCAGCTCAGGCTTGGGCTCACCACAGCTCTGACAGTGCCCCCTGCTCTAGCCCTGCAGCCTCCCACGCTCATAACTTCCCAGCCAAAAAGAGGGAGGAATTACATTTGTTCTCTGTGCCATCCATCTCAAGCATCAGATTGTCTATCTTCTCTTGATCCACAACAGAGAGGCCCTGCAAGAAAGAAATAGTTCCTGAGAAGGGGATGATTGGAATAGCTGCTGGCTCTGGTGTGCGGGAAAGCAGGTGTTGATGGAGAAGCTGGGGGGTACAAGGACCTTTTCAGCTTGTGGAGGAACATATACACACAAAGCTCTGGAAACTGCTGCCTTGGTATTTAGTCAGGTCAGGTAACCACGATGGTGTTGCTGCAGTGCAGTGTAGATATACCCACGGTGGAGCCCTGCAGCCCAGGCAAGGCCACGCTTTACTGGGGACACAGGACTCCCTTGGGGAATTACCCAGCCTTTTGGCAGCTTCCAGGGAGCTTTGTGGTGCTGTGGCCACACAGAAGCTAGGCAGAACAACAGAACATGTTCAACCTCAAGCAAGCGAATGTAGACTGGATGGAGCCATCCCCATGAGGGAGGTGGAGAGCAAGATTAGACCCAACACAGGCAGCCCTCCACCAGGTTGGGTATTTTTCAGGGGTGGAGAGAACTGGGCTCTCGGCCAGAGCCAACCATGGCTACATGGCGTGTAATATGTGGCTTCAGCTCAGCTCTCCTCAAAGCAGGCTCCAGGTCTTCAGGGGTAAACAGGCTGCAGACGTGACACCACTGCTCTGCAAGGCTGTGCCAGACCCTGCACGATACAACCATTGCTCACCACACCAGGATGAGGCCACAGACATGTGGATGTGATTCAGTGCTTGAGGGGGAGCACAGCTGAAAGAGGGAGTGAGCTCTACAGGGAGCACCCGGGGGGACTAGTTAGGCTGCACAGATGCTGCGGTGGACCAGGAAGCATTAAATCCTTTCCTCCCAGAGAAAAGATTGCTGTGGACACACACAGGCATGGAGGGCAGGAGGGGTGTGCCCAGGTTCACAGAGAGCATCGCTATGTCTGTCAACCCAGTGAGATGAAGAGAGGCAGAGACAGAGATCAGGGGACAGAGATGGACCAGAGTAAGCGTTGGACAAGGGAGAACAAAGAGAAATCCTTACAGAGCCCACGAGAGCTGGGGCGACAGTGCTGTTGATATGATCCACGGCCTGCAGGACCCCTAAAGAAGGGAAGAGGCAGAGAAAGAAAGAGAGAGAGAGACAGAGAGTGAGGCAGAGAGGAGTGGAAAGAGGGAGGGAGAGGACGGATAGAGAGACTGAGAGAGGGAGACAGCAAGGGAAGATCGAGGCCTGATCTTTCACTTTACACTAGGTCTGTGCCTCTGTGGTCTTGCTGAGGGCAGTGGGACACATCCGTGTCACACTGATGGATGGGCAGTACCCTCCAGCAGAGCCCCACACACAGGCAGCCCCGAGGATGAGCTGTGGAGCAGGCATCTCCCCACCTTTTCCAAGGAAACGTGACTTGTCATTGTCTCGCAGCTCCAGCGCTTCATAGATACCAGTGGACGCTCCACTGGGGACGGCTGCACGAAACATGCCTGGGAAACAGCAAAACGAGGTGTGAGACAAGCAGAGGGTGAAGAGGAAAAACCCTCATGCACCTGCTTCTGCCCTGCTTTCACAGGGAAGGATGCAGCAGCTGCTTGTGCAAATGGATGGCCCCACTGGCTGGCTGCTCGTGGCTGGTCTTCTCAGAGGTGGAGCACCTCAGTGGCAGAAATAAATGCACCCAGGGCTTCCAGACTGAGGAACCTGGATGTCAGGCACCCAGAGATTTGCACTGATCCCAGAACTGTGTATGACGAGTGGAAGTCAGGTTCCTCAGCCCTCCTCCTGGTTCCAGAGGCAGCCTGACTCAAAGCCACCCTCAGCTTCCTCCCCCTCAGACTGAGGTTTCTGCCTCACTGAAGAAGGAAGACAATGGTTGGATGCCTGCTCTGGCCTCTCACTGCTCCTCGTCCCTCAGCCCAAGTAGTTTTGGGCCCAGTGCAAATGCAGCTCTTCCAGTTGAGACCCATGCATGGACACACCTGCACAGAGATCTCAGGGACAGAGCTTTACCCCTACCATGAGCACAGCCATGGATGTGCTACCAAACTTCCACTGTGCCCCAGGACTAAAAGCACAGCTGCAGCAGGGGGATGATGAGAAGGTGCATAAATATTTATGATAAAAAAACCTTCCATCCCTGCTACGAGCAGGTGCATGGCTCAGGTCACATACAGGACAGCCAGCTGTCTTGTCGTGATTTGCCTGGCACATGTGCAGAGCTGCTGAGCACAGGCACAAGCAGAGCCATGAGCAGAGCTTTGGTCTCTGCCTCTTCCCCTGGCTTGCTGTCTGCTGGGGGTTCACCAGTGAGGACCCTCCATGCTCTCGGCATGCCAGGCTGCTGCACAGCACCAGCTCTGCTGCGGTGGGCAGGGCTTTCCCTCCGTCTTTCATCATCCTCAGCCTCATACCTTTGTGTGTGTACAGGTCCACCTCAACAGTGGGGTTCCCACGGGAGTCCAGGATCTCGCGGGCATGGATCCTCTCGACTGCCATGGTGAGTCTGTGGAGAGAAGAGGACAGGATATGTTCAGCTCTGAGAGGCTCCAGGATGTGGTGCTCACCCCTACTATGTCTAGACTGACAGAGAGAAGGAAATTAAAGGAAAAGTGAGCTTAGAAATTTGGGCTAAAACTATTTGCCCCAGGAAATTTAGAAATTCACCCAGACTACAGGAATCTACAAACATTTTCCCAGGAACTGGCTATCTATTTGAATTTACTCTGTCCCTCTGCTGCAGATGACAAACTGGGAGCTCTCTCTGCCTCTCTCCCTGCGTCACGGCAGAGCACCCAATATGAGCCTGGATGGCAGGGATGGGGAGGGTGCCACGGGCAGCAGACAGGGAGGGATCAGCTGGCGCAGCGGGGAGGTGCCCCTGGCTCTGGCGTCAAGGACGGGGCACCAGCTCCTGGCATCTCCTGTCCCCTTGCCGGGAGGCGAGGACAGCGCCTGCCAGGCCAGACAACAAGCGGCTGCTGCGTCCCTGTGCAGGGAGCAGGGAGCCAGCCAAGCGTGATGGGCAGGGCAGGGGGGCAGCCAGCCAGTGGGGACCCCCAGCCCCTCTCCAGCCCACGGCGGGGGAGCCATCCCAGCCTGACTGTCCCAGACCCCAGCCATGTCCCCCTGTCGAGTGCCTGCTCAGCCTCTGTGTCCCCCGTGAACTGCAGGGTCAGGCTGTGCCAGGGCAGTGGGAGCGTGGAGCCTGGCAGCCCAAGGAACCATCTTGCTGGAGGCCACAGTCGCTCAGATGTGGCAAAGAGGGCTCTGAAGAGAGCGGGGACCTGGCCCAGCTGCCAACCCTTACCCTTCCCTCTGCTCCTGAAGGGGAAGCAGATGAGACTGGGCTGGATCTCTGTTGGATGAGGAGGGTGAGGAAGCCTAGCATTTTGAGGCACCTGGTTAAACCTGAAGTAGAAAACATGCTGGTGGGTGATGATGGCTGTTCGAAAGAGCTTCTCTTGCTGCAGTTTGCTCTCTAGGGGTTCCAAACCAGCTCATTCCTCCCATGCCACCTTCTCATTCCCCCGGCTGCGGGTCTGTGCAGTGCCAGGGTGCTGCAGTAAGGTGTGTCCCCCCATGCTCCCAACACTGCCAGGTTTTCCTCCCCTGGCTCCCACAGATGATTCCCTCAACCCTGAGCAGGGCTGGCAGAGGCCAGGGTAGTCACAGAGCCCCAGCCAGGACCTCCCCGTGGTGTGTGTGAGCAGGGCTACAGCCAGCACAGGGGCAGGGGGGGAATGAGCTTGAAGCAGCACATCACAGCACTGAGGGGAGCTGAGGAGCAGGATGGGGAAGCCAGAGTCAGCGCTTGACCCCACTGCCCAGGGTGGGTGGAAATCACAGGGCTGTGAGGAAATCCTGCTGCTGCTCTGAACTTTCAGCCAGAGCTTCTCGTGTGGGGAGTTTCAGGCAGCGACTCCAGGGTTCTCTGGAGCCTGCACAGGGCCCTCCACCATGTCCATCTGGGCTGGGATCCCCCATCAGACGCTTTGGCAGTGCTCCTGACACCATCTGGCACACGCCACAGGAACTTCCTCCAGAGTCGTGCCGGCGCAGCCAGCCGTGAGCTTCTTTTTGCAGCAGTGTCCTGGCCATGCCTCAACAGCCCCCACTGGGTAGAGAGGGACAGGACCCCGCTTAAAGCCATCTTTGACAGCAGAGCCCTGCCAGATGCTGTGCCTCTCTGCTTATGTGGTCACGTTGCCCCATGTCACATCCCTGTGGCCACATCCACCTGCCCTTCTTGGAGCCAGCTCCGAGGAAGCCAAATGACAAGCCCAAATCCAGCCTTGCCTGCCCCACCCCATCACTTGCATGATCTCCTCTCCCTTGTAGTCCTTTAAACCCTTTTCTCCACTTGTGTTGCTGCCCCATGTCCCCTGTGTTTGCTCTCTTTTGAACAGAACCACCCTGAAATCCCTGGCATCAGCTGCACTGTCCTGAAAGGAGGTCAGAGGCGGATAAGCTGGGATAAGGGATTGGGATGGAGCCATAGCTGGGAAGCCACAGACCACATCCAGGAAGAGAGAGGAGGCTGTGCAGCCCCCCGTGAACAGAGGCTGGGCAGCATACGCTGCTGCAGTGCCTTCCTGTGGAGCTGGCGCTGGCAGCAATTCCCTGTCCCCGCCAGGCCAGCACGGTGAAGACCTTTCCTCCAAGGCACTGCCACCAGTCCCGTGTGTGCTGCGATTCCCCCGGGCTGGGCACTGCTCCCAGGAAGCCCGCACTGCTGCAGTGTCGTGACTGATGCAGCTA
Source organism: Corvus cornix cornix (assembly GCF_000738735.6). Classification (NCBI taxonomy): domain Eukaryota; kingdom Metazoa; phylum Chordata; class Aves; order Passeriformes; family Corvidae; genus Corvus; species Corvus cornix. The sequence continues at coordinate 28,266,879 of NC_046332.1, read as the reverse complement.
TTGCTTGCCTGTCAGCTCCTCTCCCTGCTCTCCCCCTCCCCTGTGGTGTGGGGCTGTGCAAATAGGAAAACATCCCCTCTCCTCCCTCCCCCTCCCTGAGCGCCCGTGTTTATGTCAACACCTCGGGAGACCGGGGGGGCTGGTCCGCTTTGAGGCTGGATCCTTTCCCCGGCGGTGCCCAGGCTGAGCGTTGCCTTCTCCCCACTAGCACCCCTCCCCCCGGGAAAGCTCCATCCCGCAGCACCTCCCGACAGTGCCCTTGGGAGCACCACCTATCTTCGTTGGTTGCCCCCGCTCCTGCAATTCCCTGGGTTCACGTCTGAAATGATGACTGCCGGGAGGGGAAAGGGCGGGGGGTGGGGGGGCTTGGGAAGGAGGGAGTACCTGAAATTAAAATACGAAAGAAAAGTCAGAAGGATGGGGGTGAGGAGAGAGAGGTGGGAGGAGCAGGGGGAGGAAGTGAGGGGAGTTTAGTTGTTAATGCCGCTCACCGTGGTCCTTCTCCGCAGGGACCCCAAAGTGCGTGTGGGGTGTGGAGGGCACAAGGTGGGCACCAGAAACATGCATGCGGTGAGGGGGTGCTGGCCGTGGGGAGACACTTACCTTCCTAGGGCAGGGGTGGACGAGAGATTGAGAAAGTGCTGGTAGAAAGGAGAGAGGACGAAGCTGAGGAGGGATGCAGGACCTCAAGGGGAGATGATGTGTCCTCTAAGCCAACGGTGGCGGCAGCAGCAGGATGGAGACGCCCCTGATAGGGCCGGGACAGCAGCATGTGACCCAGAGCTGCGATGAGTCAGGATTTAGCAAAGCTTTGCAAACAGCACGTAGGGGATGGAGAGAGAGAGAGAGAGGCAGGCAGCAAGGGATAGACGTAGACAGATGAGGGTGAGAGAGCCAGGGAATAGGAGTGGGTGTGCAGGATAAACAATTCCAGTCACTCCAGGCTCATTAATTACTTTTATTCAAATCAGAAAATCTTGCAGGATTTTTGGGAGTCATAAATCGAACCACAGAACCTGTAACTCTCCCCTTTCCCCTCTCAGGCCTACAGAGAATAGAACATATCAGTGCAGTGACTGCAAAAACACTGCAGTGCCTCAGGGCAGCTTCCAGGACCAGGGTGGGTAGCACTCCTTGTTTCTCCAGAGTAAAATGAGGTGAAGCTGGTACCTACAGCTCTTACTTTCCCAGCCTCACATATGGGGAAAGGCATCTCCACATCCTGACAGCCTCTGGGAACAGGTGTTAAAAACGGGCCACTCAGTCACTCAAGAAATTCTTCCATGTCCGGAAGAGTCGCATCATCCCTGAGAGATCCTTCCATTTCCTGAAGCAGGGAAGAAGAAGAAGTTAACGACTCCATGCCCGATGTCTCTTCCCCTTTCACTGCCCTCTTCTGCTAGTGGGGTCAGGAATGGCAGCAGGGTTGCATGCTGGCCACCACAACCAGGCTGAAAAGCCTGGCCTCTTTTTCAGGCCCTTGTGCTCTTAAGACTGACATCCCTCACCCTTCTCCTCACGTGATACACTGGAGGAGAAGCTTTATCAGCATGTTTGATCCTTTTTCTTTCTCTTCACCTCCTTCTCATCCCCACATCGTGTTGCTCTCACCTTTTTTTTTTCCAGCCTTGTCCGACGGATTTGCTCTGCCTCTTCCCGCTCATCTTCCTCAATGAATTCCTTGTCGAGGCGTTGCAGCTGTGGCAGCTGGGACAGGACCTCCAGCCGGTAATCGGGTTCTTCAGCGCATGGATTGTCCATCAGCACCAGTGCCTGCAGCATGGGGAGAACCTGCAGTTTTTCCACCTCCTGAAAGCTTCTGATCCCATTGCTCCTGAAGAAAAGGAAGCACAGAGAGCAGGGGAAGGAGACCCATGCAAGTAGTGAAATCCCTTTGGAACAGTAAGTGGACAAGACAGACAAAGCAAAACTTAGCAGCATGAGGGACCATAGACCTTAGACCATAGATCTGTCACCTAAGATCCAGATCTGTCTGCAGCTCCCCAGACTGAGGGACAAAAAGGACATCTCCTCTGGATTCCTCTGTGCTCAGACAGTCCATTGAACCATGTGACATCACCATGGCCCCGCATGGCAAACGCCAAGAACTAAAAGGCATTTGCAGGCAGAACACAGAGAACACGCTTCGAGGGATCCAACTGACTTATGGCAAGGAATGAAAAGCCTGGGGTGGGCTATGAGAATGACTAGAGAGGCAGATATTTTCTGAGAAGCCCAGGAAAGGCCCTGGCTGTTACAATGCCTAGACAGCTGCTGAGCACCAGTCAAGGATGGTAATATCAACCCATCCCTACCAGGTAGGTCTTCAACTTCCAAAAAAAACCCCAGAAAATTCTAAAGATCTAAATGGGAGTGCAGTCTGTTGAAGGGATCTCTGTTCCCAACACAGAGCAGGGAGGACCCACCGTAGATTGAGGTACTGCAGGCACTTCATGCTATCAGAGAATCCATCCAGGGCCTCAAGCTTGTTGTCACGCAGGTGCAGAGTCTCCAGCTGCTCTAACTCCTCAAGGCCTTCAAGGCTGCAAATGTTGTTCTGGGCCTGAGCACCAAGGAGGCAGGAAGAGAGAAGGAAAAAGGGGACACACAGGAGAGGGAACAGCAGTTATTTCTGGCCATTAAAGCTCTTTCTACCCTTCAGACTCCCTGCCACTCATAACACAGCCTTCTCTGAAGCTAGATCAGATAGTTCAGAGTCTAAGGGTTCTAAGGATTCAGATTTAAGGACCAAAAGTTTGCTGGAAAAGTGTTTCATGGAGCATCATTGGTGTCTGAGACAAAACCACCACAAGTGAATACTCCACTGCCAGCACAGCACCCCTTTCAATGGAAGTGCCAAATCTGGGCCTCAGAGAGCAACAGCATGGAGGGGAAAGCACACCTGAACCTAAAATGTGTGTGTTTAAAGGATGAGTAACCAGCCCCTCTCAGTCCAGGTATCCTCCAGTAGCTGCCTCTCTTACGGGGGAAATCTATGACCAAGAAGTCCCTTCTACCCCTCTGGGCTGTGCCTTCAGGAAGTTTAAAATTCCCCATCGCTGAATTTCATTCACTTCACTGGGATGTGGGTTAACGAAGCAGGGAAATACCGAAGCTCTGAATTTCAGGTCTAGTTTCACAGCAGGATTTCGGCTGGAAAAGACCACTAGAGGTCTCCTGCCCAAGCGAGGGCTCCCCGCAGTGCCAGCACCTAGGCTCTGCTCTGTCAGGCTGCTCACCGCCTTGTGCGGCCAAGTTTGGAGTGTCCCTGGCAGTTATCGTCTCCCCGCCACGTTCTCCAGCCTAGAGCTGAGCAGGGCTTCCCTTGCCGATGTGGCTCGGGGCTGCAGTCGCTAAGGATGCTGAGACCTGAATGAAAAACGGGGTGAGAGGTGCTGTTGTGCTCTCTCCCTCAGAGGTACCCAAGCAATGATGTGGGCAATACCTGAGGCTAAAAAAGGGGCACAGGCTGAACTGGTGGGATAGGAGAACATTTTAGGACTGAGTCATTCAGGAGAAGAACATTTTGTAGAAAAGGAGGATTTTAATAGAAAACTGGACAAAGGAGAATCTGGACCAGCTGGGCCAGGTAAAAGGAGTAACACCAGGACAAAAAGAGGAAAGTTGTGTATTTAGTGAAGGCCATGTGAGCAGATTTAGCAGTCAGGAAGGATTAGGACATTGTACCTCAGAGAAAATCGTGAGCTGGTGTGGGTGGGGAGCTCACTGATCGCTGGTTTATAAAAGGAATAGTAACCTCCCATCACTCTCACTTTCTTCATCACTTCAGTGTGAATAGTTTTACCAGCTCTGGCCCTGCAAGCACTAGCAGGACAACGCAGAATGGATATTTTTCAGACTTGTTTCATTTATCCCCTAAATCAAACAACATTCTGTCTGACATCCCATCACCCTCCCTTAGATACCAGCTCTTCACCCAGATGTGATGCCCCTGTTCCTTAGGGAAAGTTACCATATGTTGCCCGTGATTTCCTCTCCCCTTCCTGCACACTCCACCTTTCTCTAGTTAGCCTTTGCCACCACTCCTGCACCACAACCAGGAGCTAACATAGCCCTCCTGTGACCTTCAAAGTGATGCAAGTGCCACACGGTACACAGCCAGCTTGTAGTCTTCCTGCTAGTACATACCACTTTTTACATACTAAATTTCATCTGCAGCTATGTCATACATTAACCAAATGTGGGTCAATTCCTTAAATTGAACCTTTTGTCTTGAGCCCTGTCCTTGAGGTATCAGCTGCACCTACCCAAGGCTGAAGTAAAACCAAAGTCTTGGCACAGAAACCAAAGCATTACTGGGAGAGATTTCCCTGCAAAGTGATTTAATGAGCAGGTGGACATGGGAGACAAATTCAAGCCCCAAAGATTCTTGAGAGTCAGTTGTTCTAGTTTTAATAATCACCCCTTGCAATTTTCCCATTTCACATGGGCAGCTCAGAAACCCCTCAGTCATGCCAGGAACCTTTCCTCAATAGAGATGCCCTGTTTGCTTCCCCTCAGTAACTCACTAAGTTATGGGTATGCTTTGAAATGCTGTTTTGTATCTAGTGACTTATCCACTTCATCCATTCTTGGAGCATCTCTAGAAATGAAATCCCAGTTTTCCACCGGAAAATTACAGGCAATCTCAGCTAGCAATCTCCTCAGTGTTTTCTGCCAGGGAATCTTGATGAAAAGAAGCCACATAATTTTTCAAAGCCTTTCTCATATTTAATTGCTTTTCAAGAGGTAGTGACTCAGGACATCTGTTTAGTCTTCGCAAGCTGTAGCATAGTGTGATGCATGGGGCTAAGCCATACATACTCTCTTCACTTGCATCTCGGAGTAAATGCTTCCTTGAAGCAATTGTTTATGGTATTAAGAAACTGCTTCTCCTATCTTAGTTGCACTGCATATTGAATCAATTTCTTTTTTGGCAGCTGTAGGTGTGAATCATATAATTGTGCTGGCTTTAAACCAGTACTTGATTAGGCTCATCAGAGAGGAGAAAGAGGCATCGCCTCCCTTTGTGACCCAAAGAGCAGAGCTGTTGCTTTGCCCAGCGACCTCCAGTGGTCCCAGAGCACACGGAATACAAGCTTGCCTAACAGTGCCTGAAGGGGAAACTGCCCTCCTTGGAGGAGGCTGTGAGGGAAGAACCCGATGCACTGAACATCGACTCCTCTGTGATTTGAGGTTCGTGGCCACTCCCGTTGTGCTATCTGGGCTGCAGGTGCCGGGCTCTGCAGCAGCTCTGTTCCACTCCCCAGGATGGCTGATCCATTACCAGATAGAGCTTCTTGAGCTTGGAAACACCGAGCCCTGCTGTGGTCTTTATACTGTTTCCTCGCAGCTCCAGGACTTGCAGGCTGGACAACTGGTCGTGACTCAGGCCCAGCACTGTCTGGATTTTATTTTCTGAGTGCCAGAGGAGAAGAAACAACAAAGTTAATCCCACCTTTCAAAGAGAGTGTCCCCACAAGAATGAAGAGAGGTGGTCTGTATCACCTTTCAGGCTGAGGTTGGCTAGGAGGGGGTGAGCAATGCCCTCCAAATCCTTGATGTGGTTGCGATCGAAGCTGATGACCTGGAGGTAGGGCAGCTCCTGCATGCTGGCACTGGTGAGCAGATTCCCATCCACCTTCAGCCAAAGCAGCTGGGTTAGGCTGCTCAGTGGGGACAAATCTTGCAGCTTGTTCTTTGACAAATCCACATACCGCAGGTGAATGAAGCGTTTGAGGAGGCTGATGTCTGTCAGGCCCCTGAGGGAGGGAGAATGTGAATAAAATACCTCACATATTTCCCCACTAGCAGCTTTTGGGTTGCTCCTTGCCACTCCTGTAGGGAGAGCAACCTTCTCTCCCACTTCCCTGCTGTCCTAGAAAGCCTTGCTGAGAGAAGGAAGGAAAAGGTGATAGGGACAGGCCAGTCTGTAAACAAGGATGAATGGTAAGATTGGACCTGCTTTCCTGGCAGAGGGAGTACTTATTCCCACTGAATTGTATCTGTCAGGACAGGGCACAACCAGAGCAAAAGGTAAGTGTTGGGGAGGGGGTCTGTTAGCCAGTAGTGTCAACACCAAGGACTGTGTGGAAGGACTTTCCTAGTGGAAAAAATGGTAATTGAGATACCCTGTGAGGCTGCTGAAAGAAACAGTCCTGCTGGGGCTTTCGTTAGGTCCAGGGTTATGCAGGTATGCTGGGGAGACTGAGGCTCCAAGGTCAAATGTCCCAAGGCCATTGTGGCACTGTATTTACAGCTGCCTGCCTTAAAGGTTAGCAGTTAGCAGGACAGATGTCAATGGACATTTCTTGAAGTGCCTGTAGGGAGGTCACTCTGTTCAGGTCCCCCTGTGAGAAAACAGTCCAGAGCGATGGGCAGGCTGCCCTCAGCCTTGGGGGACACTGATGTTCCCAGTGGTGCGTCTGGCCGCGGTGGAGGCAGTGCCCAGCCCAGGGCTGAGGATAGACAGGCTATGCTGAGGCACAGACTGGAATCCAGGCGGTCAGAGAGCAGGCCCTGGATACGCTCCTACCCCACGTGGCCGGTCACCAGCTTGCGCCACAGCAGCTCCATGGCCACGGAGAAAGGGGCTTCTGCCGCGTCAGGCATTGCACTCACTTGTCTTTGGCTTCAAACTTCACATAGGCGTGGGCCAGCCCGTCGTCGGTCTTACTGAGGAGAGAGAGGCCCTCCTTGACGACTTCCTCCGTCAGGGGACAGGGACCCGGCTCCTGGGAGAGAAGGAGAGAGCACAACGCCAGCGCTGGCGCAACCGCAGCCAGGCGGTGCTGAGGGCCTCCCCCTCACCTCTTCTTCTTCCTCCTCCCTCTCCTCATCCTCCTCCTTCCCCTCCTCCCCTTCCAGCTCCTCGTCCTCCATCCTCCCGGGGCAGGCCGCGCTTGCCGCTTCCCGCGGCGGCAGCTCGCCCAGGCCCGGCCGCTGCCATGGGAACGGGGGCGGGCGCGGAGCCACGGCCGGGGCGGGCCCGCCGCTGTCCCCGCAGCGCTTCCCCGCGGCCCGGAGAGCTCCGAGCGTCACCACAAGCGCTCTGCGATGCCACTCCACCTTCTCAGCTGGGTGACATCTGCATTGTTAGCGTATCCAGAGAACCGAAGGATTATTTCGGTGGGAAGGGACCTGTGTGCGCGCCCCGTCTCAAAACGGGGCCGGTTCAAAGTCAGGCTGGGCTGCACAGGGTGGTGGTCAGTCGGGCGGTGAATGCTTAATTAACCCCTAATTTACCCTCTGGTAAATGTTTAGTTAACATGCTGAGCAGGATCAGCCTTGGGCTCTGCATGAAGGCTCCCCGAACACGACCACCTGGATGCCAGGAAGGGGTTTTTGGGGCACACTGCTCCAGCCCTCTCCTCCAGGCTGTGGAGCCGGGGAAGGCTGAGGCTGCCCGTGCCCAGCCGATGCCAACAGCACCGGGTGTTTACCAGCTGGGAAGGCTGCTCAGAGCTGACAGTCACCAGTGATCTGCAGTTAATACAAAGTCCAAGGCTCTGCTGCCTTTCCCTCCAGTGCACTTTGCTCCTTTGTAGTGCCTGGGTAACATTAGTGTTAGATAAGCTGGTCCAAGCAGAGCTGGACACACAACCATCAGCCATCACCCCTCCTGCAAAGCATCCCTGTGCTCATGACTGCACAGCAAGCTGCCATCTGTGTCCCCTGCCTCATCCTGCTGGACTCCCCGGTGCTGACCTCTTCTCCTGCGCTACACATCTGAATTCACTCCCTGCTCATTATCACACAACCACAGAATGGTTTGGACTGGAAGGAACCTCAAAGATCATCTCCTTTCAACCCCCTGCCATCCCCCACTAGATCAGGTTGCTGAGGGCTCCACCCAACCTGGCCTTGAACACCTTCCGGATGGGGCAGCCACAACTCCTCCGGCAACCTGTTCCAGTGCCTCACCGCCCTCAGAGTAAAGAATTAATCTGCATATGAACACTTCCTTTCCTGCCTTGCTTCCTGCCTAAACATCCCCTAATTACAGAAGGAAACCCAAATCTTTAAGCTAGAGAAATTTTATTTAGATTATATATATCCCAAACCTGATTATACTGATAATTAAGGAGGTTATGTGCTAAAAGCCAGCCCACACACTCACAGAGGAGCACAGGGCGATGATGGCAGGATGGGGAGCCCAAGCAGCACCTGCCAGGCTGCTTCCAGGCCCATCCCAGGAGCCATCGGCCCACTAAAGGCCCATTTCGAGGGGCACAGAGGCACAGTGGCAGGTGGGAACCCAAATTAAGGACTCAGAGGAAGGAACACCCTGTCCAGCCCCCTCCCAGGGGAGCCTCAGCCCCAGAGCACCTTTAGGACTGGGGGTGTCACTGAGTTCAGGGCTGTGGGACACAGGACGGGATGCAGAGGAAGAGCACTGGGGAATTGCACTGGACTCCTCAGGGAGTGTTTAGAGCAGGAACCAAAGGCAGGAAAGGGAGGGATCTAGGTGATTTATAGGGAAACGAATGTGGGATACAGGAATAAAAAGGGCCAGCCATATGCAAATGGTTTGTGATGGTTTGTCCATGTCCTGCCCCTGATCAGTGCAGCCTGGTCCCGTCTTCTCATTAAACTTTCACACTTTGCCCTGAGGAACTTGTGGCCAGAGTACCACAGGGAGTTGGCTACTGGGGGGCTGGAGAGGTTGGGATCGAGGGACAGCTACTGGGCAGTGCCTGAGCCCAGCTGCTGGAAGGAGACACACTGTACACGTGTGAAAACTTCTATAAATACACAGATGCTCACTAGTGCTCCTCCATCCTGCTCAGCTGGAGCAGGGGCTGGGATGGCTGCCAGTGCTGTGTGGGAGTGCTCTGTGTGCACGGATGTGTAAGCTGTGTGGCCAGCCATGGCTATGTTTAAGTGCAATATATTCAGTCACAGAATATTCTGAGTTTAAAGGTGTCCCTTTAAAGGTGATCACACAAGGATCATTAGGTCTGACATGCGTGTGTGGTGCCTACTGGGAATATAAGCTCAGCCTGGCTATTGTTTGGGGCTGAGAATGCAGAGCCATCGCAGCCTCTCTCAGGCTGTCACATCTGGCACACTGCATTTTTCTCCAACAGCAACCTGTTTAAGATCCAACCACTACAGTTTGCTGTGAGGATCTGGCAGTATTTCCACTCCACAGAGCTGCAGTCCTGCCAGAAAGCAGACAAAGAGAAGAGAAACAACACTCCTGCTGATATAGAAATGATTTTCCATGAGTTTATTCCTCATTAAATGAATGCTTTCATGCCCCTGCATTCTCTCAAAGCAGCAAGATCAATGCCCAGCTCCCATCTGGTTTTTTTTATGTAGGTCACTCTCCTGGGCTCTTGTGCTGTGGGCAGGGCTGGGCAGGAGCTGACAGCAGAGCTGCAGCCAGTGGCCCATCCCTGAATGGTTCTACCCAGCCCCTGCAGCCTCAGGGCCCTTGTGTGCCCCTGCTGCATCACTGCTGCTCTGGTCATTATGACCCAATGGCCCCAAACTACAGCCATGGCCCAGCAGCCTCTCAGAAATGTGCTCTGGTTGTAGAAAACAGTGCTCAATTTTTTTTTTTTTTGCCTTTGAATTATCCTCCTTCTTTCCGCATCACTCCACACACATACAGAGCTGGGAGCCGCCACCTCCTTGCTGCTGTCAGGCTCTTCCTTCTCCAACCACCTGATATTCTAGGAAGGAGATCCCTCCCATCCAGCTGGGCAGCAGGAAACTCCCCCAACAGTAGCAGGGCAGGCATCCTTGCAGCATCAGGCTTTTTCCTCCTTGCTCCTCAGCTCCTGCCCCTCATCCCTCAGGTGATGCTGGCAATAGCAACTACAACACTGCCCATAGGCTCCCAAGGATGTATGCCTCACAGCTAAGCTCCTCCTTGTGAGGCACTTCTTTTTCACCACCCTCGGTACTACCAAAAAAAAATCAGCAGCTGGAAAGTAACATCAATTCTTGCTTCCTCGCCCACCAGCACATGGCTGAAAGCAGGCAGCAAGCACTGCCCCAACACAGGGCCTAAATAAAATCTTTGCCTGCACAGAGATGGAGCTGCTCCACTCCACGTTTAATGAGGAGTCATTTACCAGTCCTTACAGGCAAAGAGCACAGATGAGCACATTTCTGAGCCTGCCAGGGAAGACTGGCTCACTGGTGGAACAGCCAGGTGCTCCAGCAACTACTGGAATAGTGATACAGATGGAAAAGACATAGTCAAATCACCACAGCAGCTCTTCTTTCCAAAGAAGAGCTGTTACATGGCAGAAGTAAGATGCAGACTGAACCTGTGCCATGCCTACTGGGGCAATGGTGGGCTCCCGGGAAAAGCCCACAAAACCCTCTCTGCAACCAGTCACCTCCAAAGGCAGTAAGTTCTCTACACTGCTTGTCCCCAAAATGCTTCCAAATAAGATCCAGGACACACCTTTGCTTTTCCTTTTTCATTTATTGTTCAGTACGGGACACAGGTGAGGTAAGACATCTCACAAGGGTCTAAGCTGACAGGCCCCTTGCTGATGGAGCTGAAGGATGCAAGAGACTGTGGTTCCTTTTTCCTTCCCGCAGCACCAGCGGCCCCCTCTCCCTGCAGGGCTGCAGGGGAAAGGGAGAGATACTGGCCAGGTGGGCTGTGGGCTCTTAACAGGTCAATGGGAAACTGAGAATTCAGCTCAGAGAGGAGACTGTCAAGACTCTGCTGAGACAGGCTCCTGCTAACAGGACTCCAACGTGGTGGGGGTGGTTAGCAGAACATCTAGAACAATGACTGTGGAGGGGGAAAGCCTCAAGGCAGGCCTCTGTACTGAGACATGTGCAACGAAAGGTCCCTTCTTGCTTCCATTTCTTAACCACAAGGGACGGCTCCTCATGGGGTACTTCAGTGTTTGGCATTGATAATATCCACAAACTCTGGCTTGAGAGAAGCTCCACCAACAAGGAAGCCATCCACATCATGCTGAGAGGCCAGCTCCTTACAGTTGCTGCCAGTGACAGAACCTAAGGAGGGAGCAGTGTTTTAAGGTCAGATGTGCCAGCTCTAAGAAAACAGGGCCAGGGCAAAGGCAAGACCGGCAAGGTACCAGCCGCCTCTTGCAGACAGCAAGACTGTCTCCCACATATCCAAAAAAGCTACCCAAACAAGCTAGAAGATGATTCTTCATGCTCTGAAAGTCAAGAGTACCCTTGCCAGGCAGAGAATCATGTACAACTGCAGCAACAGGTATTGAAACTAAGCACTTCCTGCCCTGGAAAGTCTCTTCAGACTCACTTACCTCCATAGATAATCCTAGTTGACTGAGCAACAGCATCGGACACGTGGCTTTTCAGCCACCCCCGCAGCTTCTCGTGAACTTCCTGAGCCTGCAATAGAACACAAGAGTCCCACTGAGGCCTGAGCCACTCTGCACACAATTCCCTTCCAAAGACAAGGGAACACTCAGATATTCTCTAAGTCACTAAGAATCTCCAGGAGAGTCTCAGTAAGAATCTTCAAGTAGGTTTCCTGAGGGGGAAGGGTCAGTTGGCCATTTAGTCAGCCACCCCCTGCTCATACCTGTTGGGGAGTTGCAGTTTTACCAGTTCCAATAGCCCAGACTGGCTCATAGGCCAGAACCACTTTACTCCAGTCCTTCACGTTATCTAGGGAGGAGGGAGAAGGTACAGGTGAGCACAGTACCCCCATGCTGGGAAGAGCGGAGGTGGAAAACTGCTAAAAAAACCCAAACCAGCAATTTCTTTTTCCTCTTACCAGCAATAGCCTTGGTCTGTTCAAAAACCACTTTCTCTGTTATTCCAGCTTCTCTCTCATCCAGCTTCTCTCCAATGCAGGCAATGACTCCAAGGCCCTCAGCCAGAGCATGAGCCACCTTCTGCCCAATCAGCTGGGAATGGAAAAGAAACAAGACAGCCAATAAAACAGGCCTACAGAAGCAGGCCTGGTTTAATTGCTCACTTTTCCAGTCTTTGCAGACCCATCTGAGCTGGACCATGTCTCCATTCTATGAGGCCACTCACCTCATCAGACTCTCCAAAAACATGCCTTCGCTCTGAGTGGCCCAGGATCACCCATGCAGCTCCAATATCTTTGATCATTGCTGGGCTGGGGAGAAAGGAGATGACTCACTGAAGGAAATTCACATCCCAGAGGCACCCTGACTTCACTCTCTCTGGGGCTCACCTGATCTCTCCTGTGAAAGCACCCTTTGGTACCTTGTAACAGTTCTGTGCTGCAACTCCAATCTTTGCATCGAGCTTCTGACGGGCAAAGTCAAGGTAGATGGCGGGGGCTCCACAAACCACCTCTGCAAGCAAAGCACATAGTTACCCCTGAGACAGGCAAAGGGCAGAAACTGTACCCAGCCACTGATCCCAAATCCCAGCCCCAAGAGGTCATCCCTCTCTCCTGGGAAGGCATGGCCTGCCTCTCCTCACTGACATTTGGGGGACCCGACAGCCACAGGACAATCCCTGCTATCTGATGACTCAACAGCAGAGAGGAAAGCCCTTTTCAGGGGGCTGGACAGGCAATACCAAACCGCCGGCCAGGTCACAGGGGTCCCTTGGAAAGTGTCCAGATAAAACACCGAGTGAGAATCCCACCGTGCAGCCTGGGCCAGGCCGGGCCGAACCGGGGAGAGCCGCACCGGGTTGCGCCTGGGGTTGTAACCGGGCACGGCGGCAGGGCAGGGGCAGCAGGCGGACCAGGGGCAGCGCAGCTCGGCTGCAGCGCGGTGCTCCGAGACCCCCGCTCCCGGGGCGTGGGGGCCAGCCCGAGGGGCGGCGCGGGCCCCCGGCACTGCGGGCCGCCCGCTCCCGCGGGGTCTCCGGGGATCGGCCGGGGGCGCCCCGGGGGTCGGCCGCACGTATCCGCCGGGCCCAAGGGAACCCGGATCCGGTTTCGCGGGTATATTTAGCGCCGCTGCCGCGGGGTTATATTTAGGCCCCCGCCGCCCTCTGACATTTGCCGCGCCCCCGCCCGGGCCCGGGCCCGGTCCCCGGCTCCGCAGGGCCGTGCGGGACGTGCGCTACGTGCGGGCCGCGCCCTCACCGGTGTCGGCGGAGAGCTTGGCGCTGTTCAGCGTGTGGATGAGCTCGCCCAAGCTCTTCTTGTCGCCGTTCATCTTCCAGTTGCCCCCCACGAAGAACTTCCTGGGCGCCATGGCGGGAACGAGCGGGAGCGGGGCCGGCACCGGAGGAGACGCGAAGGTCAGCGGCGGCGACGGCGCGTGCGGCGCCCGGCGCCCTTCTTATAGCGCGGCGGCGGCCGAGGCCCCGCCCCAGCCCCGCCCCGCCCGCAGCCCCGCCCGCGTTCTCCGCCAGCCAGGCGGGGGTCACACAGGAGCCAGGGGGGTATTTCGACTTTTATTTTGTCCCTCGTGTATTTTGGCATGTGAAGGGCACACAAGGGGAAGCGCTGCTCGTGGCCCGCCTTGCTGCCCGCCCCACGCCCCCGCCCGGCAGGGCGGGCAGGAGGAACCCCCCCATTCACAAGCCACACGTACACACAAGCCCCCTCCTCTCCTTCCGGACAGCAAGGAGGTGGCATCATCCCACCAAGCAGCGAAGCACTAGGGCTGTGTGTCACGGGGGTGAGGACAGTGAGGACATTTCCTATAGAAACAGATATTCCCAACCCCCCGAAACCCCTTCACTCATGTCCACGGGGGCTCCAGCCCCCAGTCAATTAGTCAGGGAACTCTTGTCTCCCCCTGTGTCTCCACAGAGAGGCCGTGAAGGGACGACTAGGGAAAGAGAAGCAGGGAAGAGGACCCTGCTCCCACCCTCACTGCCCCCACCCCTTTTCCCCCCCACACCTTCAGCCCACTCTCCCCCCACCACACACAGCAAGAGGATGTTCTAGCTGGGAATCCGCTGATAGAAGTAGATGTAGCCCAGGTCCTTGGGGGGCTTCTCAGAAGCACAGACTTTCTGGTCATTGTAGATCACCCACCTGCAACAGGCACAAGAGGAGCTCAGGAATGCCATTCTGTGGTTAAGACACAACTGGATTCCACTCACCTGGTCTCAACCCCAACCCCCCAAGACTTCTGAAGAAAGAGGGGAGGATGGGGATTTAAAGCAGTACCTCAGTTCCCTTACACTGTGGAAATCCTTACCTGCCATCTTTCTTGATGTGACAAACATAATGTCCACACATAGTTGAAGTACCCATGTGGCTGATGAAGGCAAACAGCTGATATTCTTGAAAGAAGGAATGAAGAGAGGATTGTCATGGAAAGAGGAAAGATGTCTTACTCCCTAACACCCTGTGCAAGGCCCTCTCTGAGAAGGATCCCTGAAGGAAGCTCTGCTGGGTCATAATTTACAACTGCATCCCCATCAAGTGTGACTGTGAGTGGTCCCAAGGCCAAACACAGAGGGAAATGGGAGATGGTAACTTCCGTTTAGCCTCCTCTCTTCCAGCTTTTTGTTTGGGCCATGGGTGCTGGATGGGTAAGGCAGGGATTCTTCTCCCTATGGCACCCAGCAGCCAAGCACCACTGGCACCAATTCTGTACACAGACTGCAACTGGTTTTTCAGCAGGAACCAAAAGGGCAAAAAAACCTCCCAGAACCACTGGATAAAAGAAGCACAGCCCTTCCTGTCCTTCACTTGATACCACTTCCCCTGCCTCTCTCTTACTGGCTTCCAGGTAATCCTCATCCAGCCTGAAGGGTTGAGGCTACTTTGCCATTCCTTCCCTCTTCCTCCTTGCTTCCACCTCTACAACCAGATCAGCTCTGTGATAGCTGCTGCTGCTGCTAAAACCTGGAGTACTGCATGGATCAGGAATGACAAAGTCATGCTGAGTTTGCACCCCAAAATCCACATTCCTATGGCTTGGAACTCACTTCCAGGCCCATCGCGCACTTTGGGACCCACAGGGATGGATTCAGAGATGGATTCGGCTGCCGAGCGCCCCTCTGAGATATCCATAGCAGCTTCTGCATCGAGGTCATCGATGTGACTAAAGATCCAATCCACAGCACGTTCCAGACTGTTGTTCTGGAAGGAAGAAGACAGTGAACTTGAGAATCCCTGCTCCTGAAAAAATCCTTGCACTCTGATATCACCCGTGCCTCTCACCGTGGCCCTAAGTGCTTTCATAGCCTGGTCCCGGGAGAAGCCCATGGAGACAATGGTGGCTACACTGTCTTCTGAAGGAGGGTCTGGGCAGGCAATAGTTGACCCTGGTCCACTGGATCCAGGGAGAACTAATGGGTTAGCAAAGTCTGCAGCAGGAAACAGAACACAGCTCAGAGTAGTTAGATCTCTCCAAGAGGGCACAGTCCAAGTCCAAACTACTTCAGTTTTCCACTGTGGTAGCAGGACACAAGCACAACAGCCCAGGAGCGGTAAGCTTCACCACGGCCATGGCCTCATACCTGGAT
Organism: Corvus cornix cornix; assembly: GCF_000738735.6. Classification (NCBI taxonomy): domain Eukaryota; kingdom Metazoa; phylum Chordata; class Aves; order Passeriformes; family Corvidae; genus Corvus; species Corvus cornix. The sequence continues at coordinate 28,251,492 of NC_046332.1, read as the reverse complement.
CGTCCATATGTGACATGACCCAGTTCATGGCCGCCTCAACCCCACTATTCCCTGTGTAGTACACGGCTTTGCGGCAGGCATCCATGGGAAAGCCCATTTCCACTAGCTGGATAATCACCGACTCATCCAGCATGGGTGCTGTGGGAAGACAGAAGTTAGAGCCACCCACTCCCACCCATCTCTGCTGGCTCCATTTTGTCTAGTGCCACACAGCCTCCAAAGCCACCACACAAAGTTCCATCTCTCTGCTTTTCTCAGCCACCTTTCTTCTTCAGAAGAGCAGTCTCACACACAGGCAAAGAACAAAACAATTCAACTCATGAACTCCTCCCTAGGCTCCGAACCTGACCTCCCACTGCAGTTTGTGAAAATTAAATATCCCTACCAATTAAATCCTGTATAAATCCCAGCTCTGCCTCCTCTAAATGCACCGGACATGCCACCCCCCCATCTTGCACAGAACAGGAATCAACAAACCCCCTTGCATAACGCCCTTGCATAACAGGGATGCAAGGGAGGCAGCTGGCAATCGCTGACAAAAGGACAGGGAAAGTCTGAGCAAGTGGGAAACTGCTAGCATGGGACACAAGGCAAGGAGAGCAAGGAAATGAGTCAGGCATCAGGAAGAGAGGAGGAGAATCACTAACATGTCGGAGAGGAGAAGTGAGGGGAGCAGAAGGAGTCGTCGTCCTCGTTGCCATAGAACCCCAGGCTACCTTTGGGCTCATCTGGTGTCACCAGTGGGGGTGCGATGTCTGGCATTTCTTCTTCTCCATCCTGCAGCCCCATTCCCTGCAGTGCAGAGATATCCAGCTCCTCTGGCATTTCAATGGAAACATCTGCAAGATATGGTCTTGCTCAGCCTCCATATAGGGGCAGAAGCAAAGGACTCGGCTGGGAGATCTAGAAGGGTAAGTCCCTGGGGATGCCTGCAGCAACTTTTGGGATAGTTACTTTCCTCTTGGTGGTAATGACCACAATATCTGTATGTGACTCCCAGTACCTATATGCTCTGTACCTCTCATCCTCCTTACCAAGCTTTTTGGGAACCCAGTCCAGACCGAAAGTGAACTTCTTGATCTGGATGACCAGATAATCTGGGAAAGAGGCGAACCGTGTCGTTCTGAAAGAGACACATAATAGTTTTAAATACTTTGTCAGCAAAGATTGAGGGTATCTAACTGAATCAAGAAAACAGTTGAGTAGGGCAGAGCCATGTCCTGAGCATGGGGGATACACCAGTCTGTGCAGCTCTCCTGTGCTGAGCTTAAAGCTCCTCAAACACAGAACCATGTCTAAGGCAGAAGCCTCGACAAGAGGAGATGGAATGCAAATCTTGGGGATGAGAAAAAATAGTACATATTCTCTACCTTCCAATCGTGTATTTTACAAGCCTGGTCAGACTGTGTTTAATTAAAAGTCTAACCCTTAAGGAATGATGTGGAAATAACACCTTTTATTAGACCAACAGACATACCTGCAGGAACTGAGAAGCTTTCAAGCACAAGAGCACTTCTTTGGATATGAAACAGAAGCAGTGAATTTTAAGTTAACTGAATTTGGTTAAACATTATTCAGTCAGACAATTTGAGAGAGAAAGTGTCTGGAATCTGTGAAACAGAGGGCAATGTTTGTGAAGGGAGAAGCACCTGTGAGACATACTCATTACCAGGTGATAATTGCAACATGATGTAGAACTAAATTAAGCAACAGTAAAGTGCTTGAATACAACTCAGTAAAAATTAAAACAAAATGTTACTTTTCAATGTGATGTTTGTTTCTAATAGCTATTGCTTAATAATGGAATATTTGTTAGAAAAAGACTTTCAACTCTTTGAGGACTTTCACTGCAAAAGAACACTCAGTAGCATCACAGCAGAAAGCTGCTTACGTTTGTAATCTTGTCACTGCAACTTTGCACTGTTACATGTGCTACAGGCAGTGAGAAAAATTAAAGCTGTTTTTTAAACCTTGCTACTAGCATTTAAGCTAGCATTCTTTCAAAGAACTCATGCATCTTTTACCTCACTGTTCTGCTCAAATCTTAACAGTTAAAAACTTAAAGAAATTTTAGAGATGGTGCAAGATCCGTGTCATCATACAGGCAGTACTGATTCCAAAGCTAAATTTTAAATTTACAGTAAAAGCGACTAGTTTTCTTGAATATCTCTGTATTTTCATAGCCCCTCAGCAACTGACATCTGATGGCTAGGACTGCACTAGCACTGCTGTTCTGCCCACTGAGGGCAACCACTCTGGCACTGATGGACTGATCCCCTCTCTGCCTCAGTGTTCTATGGACCCAGGGTGTGGAGGACCACAGCGCTTCAGTAATGGTTCTTCCCCCCAAGCCACTACGAGAAGTCCCCAGAGATGCAGCTATGGCCAGCTCATCACAGCTTAGCTGACACACACTTACTTGAGAGCCACAGACTTGGCCTGCAAGGCTGTGCTCCAGAAATCATCCACCTGCTCTGGAGCTCCATAGGCCTCTAGGCAGGAGCTGAAAGGCACCTTGGCTCGCACCAGCTCAGGCAGTGGCTGCTTCTCCTCCTCTGCCTGCCTCTTCTTCTCCTCATATTCCAGCAGTTCATCTAGAGGATAAAGCAGAGGAGTCAAGGACCACCTCTAGGTACCTACAAAGCGACTGGTGTAAGCTACACCCAGAGGCAGAGCAGGCCTATAGATACATCGAGAACGGAGCACAACTTCCAGAGCACTGTTCTGCTACTGCAGTCACTCCTGTTTTGCTGCTGAATCACAGCCCAGCTTGTGGTGTCCGAGGGAAAGGCTCTAGAGGGACATCACCGTGTCACACCACCTCTGAAGAAATCAGCCCGATCCCACAAAAGCAGGAGGAGGATCTGGCCTCAGAAGTGGCAAAGAAGTCCCTTTCTCATTTAAGGAGTTCTGTAAGAATAGTACAATATACAAACATAGGGTTTGCTACTGTTCTGATCTTGGCACATTACTGACCTTTGTTGAGTGCAGCATCCATGGGCACAGGCAGCTGCATAATATAGTCCACACGCTGGGTATATTTCACCTTTTCTGTGGCCAGGCACTTCAGCTTCTCCTCCACCAGAAAACGGAAGACCTCATTAGGGTTCTCCGAGCTGCGGCAGTTCCTCTGAAGAAGGAGAGATTAGAAGGACAGATGTAACATCAGAAGGGCAGAAAAAATGATCTGCAGTTACAGTGATGCCACACAGCACACAGCTGAAGAGTATTCACTTCTATACCCAGTCCCCTGGAACAGACAGCAAATAGGAAACTAAAGCCAGCTTCTGTACTCCAGGAAGCCATGGTATTCCTGCTCCTAAAGAAGAAAGGTTACATCTCCAGCTGTGCCACTCCCAAAAGAGATTTCTCCAAGGAATCAGCCCTGAAAACAGGCCCAAGCACCTCTCCTTCTCCACCCTGGCAGGTGCTAGCTGGCCCATTCCTCTGTGTTCTCTCCCTTTCTCTGCTCCAATTGCCAGCTTCTCACCTCCACTCCTCACCCCTGGCTGTCGGAAGAAAACCAAGCTGGACTTTTCAATGATTTGCCAGATAGACTCAACCATTACCTCCACCATGTTGATGAAGTGCAGAAAGAATTCCTGGGCATCTTGCTGTCGGTTAGTGGAAAATTCTGGGTGCCCCTTTCCGATGAGGGACTTAAACATGCGTGGAGCAATGCCATTTTGCATACCCTGCAAATAACAGTGTGGAAGAGGAAGGTGGTCATAATTTGCCAAGCATGTGTCCTGGCATGTACCACTCTACTCTTAGCCATGCTTTTCTTCAGGTGACAGGCCTTGGAACAAGCCCCAGCACAGGTTTTCAGAAAGGGTTCTCCCTCCCTTGCCACGTAGCACACACAATACCTCATGCAACACACACATCAAGAGGATGCCGTATCCAAGCCTCACCTTCTGATCAGGCTGCTGCTCCCCATCTGCAGAAGCTGGCCTTGAATACTCCCCAGAAAGCAGTCCATGGCCCAGTTTGGCTCTGGAACGACAAAGTCACTGCTGGTACCAATGTTTCTTCAGTCTCACATGCTCCAGGAGCTGTATCAACCCATCCAGCTTTAACACTGCCATGGGCTGTCAGTCTCACAGATAACAGCTTTCTCTGCTGCACCAGGCAAGATTATCTTATTGCGGTCTGCTCTCTGGCCCCAGGAGAAATCACTGACTTCAAAGTTACCAGGACTTTTGGGTGCCAATCTCAACCACTGCTTGCACACTGAGTAGACCATGAAGGAACAGCTGGTGCTGAGCCACACAGCAGCTGCACAACAGCCAAGCTGAGCTGCAGCCTGACGTGGGGAACGCAGCAATGTCTGACTGTGCAGGAGACAACAGGGCACAGAGAAATTGAGCCAGAAATAGCACTGCTGTGAGCAGACTGATCACGTTTTCCCCAGAGGAAAGACTGACTGCATGAGGCACTTAATGGACAACAGTATGTGTTCAGCAATTTCCTCCTATGCCCACACCCTCCTGCTATTCCATTTCACCCCAGTCCTTCCCCGTCATTATTGCCATTTGTCTGGAACCAAATCTTACCAATTCCTCCCTCTGCCCAGGCAATAATCTTCCTGGCTGTCTCACCTTAATCCCCTCTCAGTGGACACCTCACTCTAGGCTGCCCAAATTTAGAATCCTCCTGTACCACTGAACTCTCTTTCCACAAATGCCACCTTCCATTCCTCCACCACAAACTTCCACATGCTGCTTTCTTGTTTGAGAGCAGCTGTAGCACTGCAAACCCCTCCCAAATCTTGTGTTCCTCCTTCTGCACATCCTCCTGCACACTACCTCTTGAGGGAAGCCTCTTTTAAGCATACATAAATTGTCCACTGAGAATAAAGCTGCCTAAACCTACACATCCCCCTGCTCTTTGCCATCTCCCCTCACTGCAGACAGCAAGCCCCTTTTTGCTGTTATGCAGACAGAAGCTGCCTCCCAGAAATCCCCCCAGTTTAAGAGGCATAGCACACATAATACATTTCAGAGCCTCTCATGCACACAGGGTGCACTCTGTCTTCTCCACCTAGGGCATTCAGCTGAACTTCCTTGGCTTAGATCCTTATTGATCACTGAGGGTCAGCATCTCTGGTGACAGGCAAGGAAATAGAGGTGAGGCTCGAGGGAGAACCCAGGAGCAAAGCAGCACAGAGGGGATGCATCCAGGCAGCCTCAGCCTTCCTTGTCTCACCAAAACTCTACGTACACTTGTGTGCTGAAATCCTGTGTGGGGTCCGAAGGTGCACTTTGGAATATCTTCTCCAGTTTGTCCACATACCTGCAGAGCAAAAGGGAGCATTCTAAGGGCTATGTGGGTTCACCTAGTAAAAATGCAGTTCTGAGCATGATTATTGCAACAGAAGCTCCCAGCTCTAGGAGACCTTTGTACTGATCCCAGACTAATGGAAAGGAGTGATTAAGCTCACTTACTTTCTCTGGAAGTCTGGGATACTGAACAGCACCTGCATCACAGAATTGAGGTAGCAACTGTTGCCCAGGTTACGGATACCAGTGTACCCAGGCCCATAGAGGGGCTTGAGTTGAACGCCAGACTCCTGGATGAGCTCCCACTCCCCAATGCGCTGGTTCATGTCTATTTCCAGTTCTGTCATTGTCTTGTCTGTCTGCAGAGGGAAAGAACAGGAAAATCCTCAAAGAAGACTCAAGGACACATCAGAGGTGTGAAAAGCGCAATGCTGTAGAGAAACAGAGTCAAATCCTTTCTGTTTCATTCTATAAGTAGAGGAGGAAGAAACAAGAATTGTTTCTGTATATATGAATACCTGGGACAGAAAGAGGAAAGAAATATGAGAGAAATCTGAACCATTCCCTATAAAGAGGCATGGAAATCACACACTAAGAGAAAAAGCTCAGCACCTGGGAGCCTCCCTGCCCACCGTACAGAGACATAACCCCAGGGAAATAAACCTGAGGGACATGAAAATAAAGCAAAAAAGGCAATCAAAGAAGAGAGGAAGATGAGACAACTCTCTGTGTAACAAAAAACCCCAGGGTTTCTTGACCAGGAAGGGTTCTGCATAGCCACAGAAAGCTAGAATCCAGCTAAGACACCTCAACACTCCTTCTCTCTCCCTCTGGGCCTATGGAGGATACCACTTCCTCCTCACCTTCTGCATCTTAAGCATGTCAATCCCAAAGTGTGCCAGGTGTTCTGCCAGGTTGGGATCCAACACCATGTCATCCTCGTCATAGGAGTAGACATCTGTGCAGGAAAAGAGAAAAAAGAGAAACTTGTAATGGCCTTTGATCTCAAATTCACAGCTGGATGAAGAAAGTGCTCAGAACTAGAAGTTTTGACGAAGTGAGCTGTGGGGATTTCTGCCTTTTCTCAACAAATAACATGACAGACAGTATATTGAGATTCCTCCTAAACATGTGACACGACAAATTTGTCAGTGATCAGGGTACAGAGGTACACTTATGCCTGGAGTAAGGAAAGTGGGTTACTGTGCCATATACTCTCTGCTCGGGATTTGGACACACGGTTCTTTGATAAACACCCCAGCACAGAAAATCAGATGGCAACCTGGATAACTATTCTAAAAGCTTCCAACTACAAGGGAGGGGCAGAGGAAGGCAAGGTTTTATCAGCTCATTCTTTGCCTCACACAAGAAGCAGGTCAGAGTGGGAAAGTTCACAATGGGATGACACTGCGTGTTCCAGGTGACAAGATGGCCAGCACCACCCCGATACCTGGAAGAGATCTCTGTCAGCCTGAGTGGTGCCTGGCATCCCTAACCCCAGGAGGATCCCCCTTCTCACCAGCCCCATCAGGAGTAATTGTTCCCAGTTTCACAGCCAGCGGGTAGCCGGTTTCTCGGTAGTGCTCGACGGCGTGGTTGTTGCCACCACTGCCATCAAAGTAGCGCCGACCACAGAGGATGGCTCCGTCAGTCATGTTCAGCCACAGGTTCTCCTTCATGTCACACTTGCTGCACTTCCAGCCACTATTGACAAGGAACAGAGGAAAAGAGATCAGAGTGAAAACCTCTGGGTTCTGCCTCCCAAGCCCTCTCCACTGCTGCCCACTGCAGTATCCGTAGTAGAAGCGATTAAGCGATCTCATTCCTCTTTTACTACACAACACTGAGCATCCTGAAATACCTTAGTGTGCCGTCTCCCCTGAAATTACTTTGTCAAGGCACCCTCAGAGACTCACAAAAGAAGTCTCATCTGCTGCTGCAGTCCAGCACAGGAGAAGGGCCTGAGACACAGAGTGACACAGCGAGTTCCAGCACTATGCTCACCACGGTGGGATGCGGACATCGTTCTGAAGCTGGTGCAGGGAAAAAGCGTGCTTGGAAACACGTCGAACCTCCCCATCCCAAGCCTGCACCTCCTGCTTCCGTGAGGCTGAATCTGCTGTCAGGATGGCCTCAATCGCACTGGCAATCTGGAATTAGGACAGCAGGAGAAAACATGAAGGGCTGGCCTACCACAGTAAGGGCACAAGAAGCTTCCAGTGCCACAACACTCCACATTTAGGGAAGTCAGCTGAGACTTTCGGGAGCCTCAGTCACAAGCCAGGACTGTAATATAGAGCACTGTATAAGTGCAGAACAATCCTGATGACTGCTAGCTGAGATTTCCCTGCAGCTCGGCAGGATCCCTTTTACAAGGCAGTTTCCTTCTCTGTAATGGCACATTTCTCCATTAACAGTAAACACAGCCCTCCACCCGAACATACCCTGTCTTTGACCATGTCTGGTAGTCCCTCCAGCCCATCACGTGGAATATCCAAATGGTCTGGGAAAATTACTATTTTTACATCTTCATCATACTCAAACTTTTCTTCTGTGATGTCAAATCCACCTTCTACACCTACAAGAAGAAAAAACATTGCGGTAACTGGTGAAACCAAAGAGCTTGAAAAGCTTCTTTCCCCACAGCTTACATGAAAGAAGGCACCATGACTAAGACAAAGATCTAAATCAGTGATCCACAATCTTTCTTCCACTTCTGGATCCCAGAGTTTCAGCTGGCAGTGTGGACTTCACAGGTACAATTATAAGCATAGTGACAATATGTTTATTTTCCCCAGCTATTTTTTCAGATGCTTAAAAACAATCTCCAGACCCTGACTACAACCAGGAAGAAAACCAAACCTGCTCTAGAGAGGCATTGGCCAGAAGAGAGCCAAGATAAAGCACGGGTGTTCATCCTTCACCAGAATACTCAAGGCAGTGAATGGAGATGTGCAAAAAGAGATCATCTTGAAAGCCAGGGCAAAGGTCAGGTCTACCAGCACCTTTAAGAAGCCCGACTCTCTTTCATGCCTTTTCCAGAAAGGGTAGTTTAGAGTCCTGCACTGAAGCAAGAAGAACCAGGAGCTCCTCTGGAACCAGAACATCCAGAATTGCAGAAAAGGTCTTAGCAAAGGTACAGTGACAGTAGTTTCTATGCCCACCTAGCTGCACTGTCCAGAGGTTGCACCAGAAACGGGAGATCCATACATAAAAGGTTATTTGCCAGTTGTAAAGTCATCATGGATGCTCACCAAAACATCTGCAGTTTCTGCAGATCCCCTCACCTACAGTTACTGAATTATGTAGGTACTCAGAGGAAAACCTTGGCCTTCTCTGTTCTGCAGGCATTCTCATGCTACATCCCAAAAGGAAACAGGCAGAAGATACATGGCTTATTAGCAGCCTAAACCCCCTGTGCTTTTAAACTGAATTTCCTTTCTTTCTGGAAAAATTGCATGCTGTGACTGTGATAATCTCTGCAACAAATATCTGAACATCTGCAGCTGCAACAAATCTCTGAAGGGAATAAAAGCTTCTGCTGCTCAGTGCCTCTGCCTCAAGAATCCTGTGTGCAACACAGTTCTGATAACCACCACTGCATTTCCTTAAAACATTATTGTCAAAAATATCCGGTCCCATGATATCTCCTGCAACTCCCTCCTTAGATACCTACAATTTTTACACTATGGACAAACTGCTGTGTACGAACATGATGCTTTTAGAAAACAGTCACCAGCATCATGCAACAACATACCTAGATAATCCTCTTCTGTGCCTCTTCAGCACAGCCCAGAGACTTCCTGTCACCACTTCAAAGAGTAAAGCAATACACAATCCCCCAGGGCATTACACAATTCCTGAACCCTAAACAAGCTAAACCAGACTGGTGAACCTTCTGAGGCTCCAGATGAGGAAGAAGGTCAATAGACACCAGCTTGCCCTGAGGTACACTGCCTCCCTTTCCATGGTGGTACCTAAGCACTACACATCACAAAAGTCCATCAACCAACATGCAGGCATAGGAGGCAAGCACTGCAGATCTTTTCTCCCCATTGAGAGGGGAAAGTGAGGTACTGAGAGACCAAGAGCTACATTTTACAGCCAATGACCTTTTGCTCCCAAATCTTTCTAGTACTTTAAAAAAATCTCCCGCATCAGGATTAGCTATACCACCACAGTTCAGCTAAAATAAAGGTTAAAAAAAACCTTTTCCTGAACTCAAGACCATTGTCTCACAGGGCTAATACTTTCTTTTATTCTCTCCTGCTCCATTCACACCACTAAGCTGTTATCACAGGCAGATATTTGCCGACCCACTGACAACATTTGTTGCAAGACCTTTGTAGAACTCAGGACGCAGAAATAACTCATAATGCAGGCCAGGCCTCATCTCTCCCAAAGCAGCACAATCATACATATACATAGAAGCACTGGCTATCTGAAGAAACAGAGATTCCACTCTCATTTTTGCTAGAAGTGATCTTTGGGGTGCTATTCAGCTCACCAGCAAAACAGGGAGCAGCTGACAATCTTAACAGTGGTATTTGTGCTCTGGTAGCAGACAACTCACTCGGCATCTACACCAGGGAAAAAGTGAGCCAAAAGCAACACATTCACGGTCCAGATTCTGGATTCCCCTCTAGTGGTCAGCTTCCAGCAAGCCAAGAACCTGTTACTGCTACAAATGTTCCTGTCCCTTGCTTTATGTGTCTCCATAATGGCTCACAAATTACCAGCTGAGACTGCTCCAAATAAGCAGCATCTCCATTGATTGCCATGACAGCTTTCTCAGTTGGTGAAAGACAGTAATGGAACACCAGCCTTGTTCTTCCAAAAAAGGAAGATTTTTAGTATTTTTTATGTTTTAATGCTCATCTGTATTTCCTCCAGTATCAGCCTTATAAGACCTAATGAGCCAAAAATGCTAATGCAGCATTTCCCATTAATTTCTTTCCCATCTACATCAATAACACTAGTTCAATATCCGAGGAGTTTAAAAAACAGTTTATCTCCCAGGAGCTTCAAATTTACTTTTCTCAGACATGTATTTTCTCAAATTTATTTCAGCCCCTTGCTGGGCACATTGTGTTTAAGCAACAGTCCCAGTCTGGTTATCCCCACACCAAGCTGAGCCAGGCATGCAGGGTCATGGCAAAGGATAAAAAACATATTTATCCACGGAAAACAAGATGCAGCTTTGGTCACAGAACACAACTACCACCTTAATGACTGTTCTACAGAAACTGCTCACCCGAGACACACTGGAAAACACAAAGTCAGAATTTGGCCAGGGATACCAGCGCAGAAGAGCAAAGCAGAGATGAGCCAGGCAGCTCCAGAGGACTGGCTGAACACAAGGACCACACAGTACATAGGTGCTTCCTTACCAATAGCCAAGCGAGTTGGTTTCTTCCTTGGGGGGTCCCCAGCACTGGAGTTGGTGTCTTCTTCCTTCTGTGGTGTTGAGAAGAAATAGGGAAATAAGAGTTAGGGGGACAGGCATGCTGCGGCAAGCCTTAGGGATTGAAATCAAGTTACTATGAAAACAGAAGGAAACCACACAGAAACAACGTGGGCAATCCATACAACAGCTCAACACAAGCAGAAATGAAGCACTGGTGTCCCTTAATTCACCAGGAAGAACATCAGTTGTATCTGAGGAGAGAAAACTCTGTATCTGATGGAATACACAGACACAGCCCAACTCTCAATTACAGAGCAAGTTTGAGTGTATGTATCTTTCTTTTTTACCGGTTTACGTGTTCTTTTGAGGTGCAGGTAGACCCGCTGGCCTGTTTTCTGATAGTGCTTTTCCACATACTGCTTCCCAAAGCCCAGGAACGTGTTCATGCAGATATACAAGCCGCCATCTGACTCCTGGAAGGAAGGAGGGACAAAACTGAAGGGAGGTGGTAAAGAATGCCATTCCAGCTGCTAGGATAGGCATGGAAGACTAGTCATTATTCATTAAATCATGGAACAGGTCATTCCTACATACCAGCCATGAGCAGCTAGTAAGAAATAGGATGGCAAGCCCCAGCCTGGCTGTCCAAGAACAGGTACTCCTGTTATGATGATGTATTTAAAAAACTATTTGCGTGTTCATTTATGGCAGGATGCTACCAAATCAGGAAAGCCTGAGTTTCCACAAGAGTTTAACTTGTAAAAGGCCCTTAGCATGCACAGTTTACAAGTTCAGAGCATGGTACAATCATTACCAGCAAAACTGTGACACCCTGTCCGAACGTGTGACTCCCAGTGCCACAGGGAATGCTGCCAAGCTACAGTGTGAGGAAGGTTAACAGACCACTGTTTACTTTTGCTGTTGTGTTCAAAAGCCTGTGAGCAGCTTGGAAACGGATACAGAATGTGCCCCCATCATCCCACCAGCAGCTGGAAAACACCACACTCATTCAGCAGATACCCTTTCCAAATTGAAGGGGCAGGGGACCCAAATGCAGAGGCTGGAAAGGAGGGAAACCACTAAGAAGCTCTCAGAAGCTGCTGGGACTGAGTCAGAGCGGGCAGTGCGTGGTCAGGCATCACTGTGGAGCTCGGGAAGGGAAAGAGGGCCAGGATGCCATGTGCCGCTTCCTCGAAGGACCCGTATCTTCAGCTGCAGCCTATTTCTGCTGGGCTGGGGCTCAGCCCGGACGGGCGCCCGCGAAGAAGCTCAAGGGGGACCTCGCCCTCCCGCTGCCTTCACTTCCCCAGGTCCCCTTAGGCCGAGTGGGGGTAGCGCAGGAAGCGCAGGGATGCCAGCGGGGTGGAGACGGCTGGAGAAGGGACCACTGCCATCTTAATGACACAGCACCGCCTCGCCCCCCGCCTGCCCGGCCACGCCGCGCGGCGAGGCCGGGGGGGTCGCTCAGACCCAGGCAGGGCGGGACCCCCGGCCCGCCCCCCGCCGCCGAGGGCGGGCCCGGGACGCGCCCGACCTCCCGCCCCCCGCCGGACTACAAGTCCTGGCGAGCACCCGCACGGAAGGTTCGCGCCGGGGGCACTCACTCTCCGGGGGCTGCCGGCGGGCCAGGCCGCCGCTGATCGGGGCGAGTGCCCTGCCCACGCCCGCCCCGGCCCCAGAACTACAGCCCCCAGCGCACCGCAGGCGGGCGGGGTGCGCCGCGGGGCACGCCGGGCGCTGTAGTCCGCGAGGACATCGCGCGCCGCCCGGGAGCGGCCGCCGCGGCCACCGGGGAACCACAAATCCCGTGAGGCCCCGCGCGGGCAGCGCCCCGGCTGGCGGAGGGGTGGGGGCCGGCCGCGGCGGGAGCAGCCCGGGCGGGCGGGCGGGCCGGCGGTGGGGCGCGCTTACCGGCGTGTCGAAGGAGAAGGCGCACTCGTCCTTGTGGACGCGGTCGCCGGCCTTGGGCACCCGGATGGACGGTAACACCGACAGCAGCGCCTCGCTCAGCTCCGCCATGACAGCGGCTCACCGCGGCACCGCCCACAGCCCCGCCCCGCCCAATCGCAGCCCGGCGCGGTCAGGCGGATTCTAGCCAATCGGCAGCGAGGCTGGAGGCCGGACTCGCCGTGCCCACCCGCCGGCTCGCCCAATCGCAGCCGCCCTGCGGCCACCGCGGGAGGCGGTGCCGGGCTCCTCGGCCAATAGTGGCGCAGGGAGGGGCGAGGGGGCGGGCCTGCCGCGAAGACAGACAGCGGGGCGAGGCGGGACGTGACGGGCGGGGACTGCGGGGCCGACGAACTGGCGGGGCGGGGGGACGGGCGTGGCGCCGCGAGCCTCGCCCCCGCAGGGCGACCAATGGGCGGCGGCACCGCCCGGCGCGCGGGAGATTTGAACGGCGCGTCCGGCGGGGCAGGGGCGCAGCGCGGCCGCCGCCGCCATGGGGGCCTCCGGCAGTGCCCCCGCCACCCCGGGCGCGCCCTGCAACAAGCACCTGGCGCACGTCAGCGACCCCCGCTCCCCCACCGCCGGCATCCTCCGCACCCCCATCGAGGTAGGGGCCCTCCCGCCGCCGCTTCCCCTTGTGTGGCTCCGGCCCACCGCCTCCACGGCTGCCCTCTCCGCAGGTGGTGAGCTCCCCGGCGGGCAGCCCGCAGCCCAGCCCCGCCGAACCGCCGGCGGGCACCGGCCAGGAGCGGGACCCACGGTCGCCCACGCCTGGCATCTCCCGCACGCCCATGAGAGCCGTGTCGAGTGGTGAGTGAGGCCGCCGTGGCGGTGGGCGGGTTGAGGGGCTGCCCGACTCAGAGGCTCACCCCGTCCCCCTCCGTTCCCGGCAGACAGCGTGGACCGCCTGGTGAAGGCAGCTCAGCGAGGCCTTCAGGGCCGAGGCCGCGGTCCCGGAGCCGGCGCCTCCGGGAGCGGCCGGCCCCGCCGAGGAGCCGGCCCGGCGGAGCTCCCCGCCCGCGGGCGGAGGCGTGGAGAGGCCGCCCTCTCCCAGCACGGCCCGGCCCGGCCGCCCTGCCGGGCACGGCTTCTCCTCGGGTAAGTGCCGGGTGTGGGGGTGGTGGGGCTCCCTGTGCCCGGAGAGCTGCGCGGTACGGGCCGTGAGCGAGTCGGGGCTCTCGGCATCCTCTGGTTGGGGTGCCTTCTCCAGGCTTGCTCCCCGACAGAGCTTGTCCCGATCCCCCAGTTCGGCTGTGTTCCACCGCCTGAAGCTTCTCCAGCCGGGGCAACTGTTGTGTTACCGAACCCATTTCTGTCTAGAGTTGAGAAATTGTTTTCAGCCTGTATTCAAAACCAAGAGGTATATTACAATTTCTCCTTGGGAAGAGCTATGGAGCAAAGGTGGGAAGAACATCTCTGTGTTACGGCTGAGTGGTGCTGAGAGACTTAGATACAGACTGTGCTTCAGAGAGCTCTGTGCTGAGCACTGCTCCTAGGAGGAGTGGCTGAGAACTGGAACTGTTCAACCTGCAGAGGAAAATGCTAAGGGGGTATCTTATAAATACATATAAATACCTGAAGGAAGGGAGAGCCAGGCTCTTTTCAGTAGTGCCTGGTGATGGGACTAAAGGCAGTTAAGACAGAATGGGACACAGGAAGCTCCTGAACATCAGGAAACACGTTTTTTCACTGTGAGGGTGACCAAGCACTGGAGCAGGTTGCTCAGAGAGGTTGCAGAATCTCTATCCTTTGAGATATTCAAGAAACACCTAGACATGGTCCTGGACAATGGGCTCTAGGTGCTGGAGTAGGTTCTCTAGAGCTCACTTCCGACATCAACCTTTCTGTGATTCCTTTGCTTCAAAGCCCTTGGGTAAGTCTTTGCTATACAGGCAAGCAAAGTTCATAAAGGCCAGGAGGATTTTAAAATCCAGGACCTTCGAGCCTTGTCATGATGCCCTGGTGTGTTTCCTTTTGTCAACTAGTGAGCAAGCCCATAAGACACAAGCCCAACAACAAATTCATGGCAACATCTGGAGGAACTGGCCGCTCTCCCCTCAGCATTCTACGAGATGATAATTCTCCCAGTGCTCCTGCGCCTCGCCAGGTAAAGCTCAATGGGTCATACTGAGGGAGGGAGATTGAGCTGAAAAAAAAAGGCCAAATCCTTCAATTTCTGTATCTTGTAGGGTCCCAGTTTAGAATTGTGGCCTCCTAGGCCTGTGGAGACCAATAACTTCACAAATGTTTTTCTGTGGGTCAGTCTTGTCCCTAAATGCCTCCAAGTCTTGTTCAATGTCTATCTTTGGCCCTACCATGAAATTGCCCATTTCAGTGCTGTAGAAGAAAGTCACTCTTGTACATTGTCACAAGAGAGCCCAAGCTGAATGTCCTGAAAATAGGCTACATACTCTGCTGAGAATTACCTAACCTTCAATTAACTTGTGTTTTACACTCCGTGTTTGGGTTTTTTATTTCTCTAGGGCAAGAGGCACGTGTTGGGGGAGAACCCTGGGGAGAAGAAAGAAGTGACAGTGGATCTGAGCAGGAGCCTTAAATCTGGGAACTGTACTTGGAGTGACTTGAACAAAGAGAACCAACAGTGTCCTTTTGTGGAGAACTAGATGTTTCTTTTTTCAGGATCTTGCTGTAATTTGCTCCTGTGTTTTGAGAGTTTTCTAGTGGGGAGAAATTCTGCAATAGACTGAAACTCTGGAGCAGTGGTCACATTTCTCACCTATCCCTGCTGGGGAAAGGTCTCTCCCTCATCTTCCTAGCTTGTCATGTCTTATGTACAGCACAGACTTTGTCCCTTTTATTGTATATCAGCTGTATTGACTTTTCTGTAGAGTTTTTATCTCCAGTAAATAAATTTGTATTCAACTTTTGCTGACTGTATATCCTGATAGGACAGCAGGAGTCCTCTGCTTGCCCAGTACAATATTTTCTTTGGGAAAAGGGTTCAGGAACAAATAGTTCAGCCTTCCCTTAGTCTAAAACTGCACTGGCCCCTGCCTGTAGCATGCTGAAGGGTATGGCCTTGACTGCGTGTACAACAGCAGGGGCTGGGAAGCTGCAGCTCCCTCCAGGAAACTGATGTATATACAGTGTCACCTCTGGAGTTGTACTGCTCCTACACTGACCTGAAACTGAGTTGTGCAAGGGTCTGCTGTATAGGTGAGATCCAAAATAACATGAGATAGTTAGTACTGTCCATTAATATTGACCTTCTGTTGATAAGTTAGTAAACCTTGTTGATCTCCAGCTCTCCCTAGCAGAGCCTTGGCACTTTCAGGATCTTGCTCTGAGCCAACAAATGGAATAGGGGCTGAACAAAATGGCTGTGTCCTATAACTGAGCTAAAACATCCAAGATTCAAAAGGATGCTCTTTCAGCTTGCTCTCCCAGCTCCAGCCTCTTCTCAACCAAAACATGTGAGGAACACCCTCCCCTGGGGACTGTGAGCTAAAGCAAGGTCTGTGAATGAGGTGTTGACTGGTTGAGACCAGCAGGCAATACTCACAGGAAAGGAGTTATGTTTGCTGTAGCTCATTGCAATGCTGGAAAGAACACAGCCTGCAGTGCTTCTGTGAGCTTTCTTTATTTGCCTGGGCTATGAAGATCTAAACAGACTTGAAAACATGGGCTGATGGCTACTGGAGAGATAGGGTCATCACACAATGCAGGAGTGAGGCAAAGAGGGAAGGAACAGCAAGAAGCAGACAATAAATAAGAATAAATATAATAGTCCCTGATATCCTGGCAGGTCTGGAGGGCTACCTTTCTGCCATTTATGCATAGATAAGAACTTGAACTAAGAAAAGAATAAATATATTGCCTGGTATTCTGGCAGGTCTGACGGCTGCCTTTCCCCCCTTTATGCATAGATAAGACCCGAGCTAAGTGTTCCCCCATGGAACTGAGCCGAATTTACACTAGCTTTTTCTTTGAGCTGGTGCCATAGAAATCTCAAACTCAGTGTGTCTCTGGGGCTGTCTGCACGGATCTAGGACAGCTGCACAGAGGCGTTACGTAGAGTTAAATCAGGGAAGGATCTGAGTGTTGCATGAGGGGTCCTCTGAAGGAGGAGGATGGGTATCAGTGTAGGTAGAGGTGTCTGAAGGAAGGTGCAGGGTGTGTGAATTGTACTGTAAAGTCCTGAGACATAAAGACCAGGTCTTCAAGCCTGCACAAGGCTGGAAACTGCCAGGGCTGTTTAGAGGTGGAGAGAAGGGCCAGTGTGTGTGCTCCTCCTCCCCAGCTCCCCCTGCTTCTCCTCCCTGATCTCCTTTCCCTTTCATTCTGAGACTCCTACAAGTGACCTGTGTCTAGAGACAAGTGGGGGTGGTAGGTAGGTGTTGTGCTCATCTGATGATGCTGTTTGCATGGGCTCAGGCTGTGGGCCGTGCTTCTGCTGCTCTTTCCCTCTCTGCTGGCGTGCTCAGTTCCAAATCTTGAGGAAGCTGTCCCAGGAGCCAGTGGCAACAGCCATGCCGTCCGCCGTCACGCCCAGGCAGCTCACTCTGTTGTCGTGGCCAGAAAGGATTCCTGTTGTAGGAAAGAAGAGAGGTCAGGGAGAAAAGAGGGGCCAGTGAGAGGTGACAGGGTTGACCCTGCTGAGGACACACATCGCAGGCTGTGCCTACACGCTGTGTCTGGCCCTGTCTGTTCCTGCACCACCTGTTACAGTCACCACATGGCTAATAGGAACAAACATGCAGAAGAACTTCTGTGTGTGGTGTACAGCCACCACCCACAGGCCTGGCCAAAGGATTCTTGGGAAGGTATGGCTGGCTGAATCCTCATACAACTGCTTTCATCCTGGAGTGATGGTAGGACTAAGGTAGGAGGGGGTGCTTGTTGATAAGGCTGAGAAACAGCAGTGCTGTTGGTGGGCTGTGTTTCATGACTTTTCAGAGGATAGGGGCCAGATCAGGAAGAAAAATGTTGCATGTTCTGTGTATAAGCATCACAGAGTACCCAAAGATGTTGGATGGAAGCCCAGGTGCACACTTGGCTTGGTGCCTGGCCACCAAGTGGCACTGTGAGTACCTGGAACTGGCAAATGGCAGGCTAGGAGAAAGTAGGATATTCTGTTGGTGGTTGTGAGCAGTTTTAGCTGATAGGAGCCTTCTTGTCCCCCTTGAAACAATGTTGTTTAAAGGCTTGACTTCCTTAACATTAAAAACAGCAGCTCTTCTACACCAGCGAGAGTTGTCCTAGTTCTGGTGTGCTCCCTAAGTGCGAGAGAGCTCTGCTGGGTTTCAGTCAGTATGGCATGTGCTCTGGTTAGATAAAGTGTCTTTTCCTTGCCTTGGTAGGGACAGAGGCCCTGCAGGGAGGGAAAGAGGGACCTCACAGAGCCACTCACCCACACGCTCTCCTTTTAGGGAGTCCCAGATGTTGCAGTTGAAGTCATCATACCCAGCAAACAAGAGCCGCCCGCTGCGGGAGAGGGCGATGGAGGTGATTCCGCAGATGATGGTCTCGTGGGAGTACGTGATGAGCTCCTGGTCTGCCCGCAGGTCAAAGAGGCGGCAGGTGGCATCGTCAGAGCCGGTGCAGATGGCTTCTCCGTTAGGGAAGAACTGGGGAGGGCACACACCAGGTTTTAATGAGGTTTTCCTCAGATCCTGGTGGAATTCCTCAACTTGTCACCTCCCTGCTAACCACCAGGAAGCCACAGAGGCAGGAAAACCTGGTGGGACCAGACACTGGATCATAAAATTTGAGTCTGCTGAAGGGGGAGACTGATACTTCTCGTAAGGCTTAATAAATCCCTTCCACTCAAAGAAAACAAATGGCCTAAGGGCTAGAGCTGTTGCAAGACATCTCAGTGCTTTATTTTAACTCCAGCTGTTAGGTTGGGCTTTGACAAGTGTCCAACCATTATTCCCCATCTGAGTTTATTCCCCAGCTGCTATTCCCCTAGCATCATTCTGCCTACGAGAGCCTTCCTCTGTCTGATCCTCATATCCCAACCTTCTCATACATGTTTGTTTCCTGCAGCCTTGCTCTGAGCAGTAAAAAAAGGGTTCCTCGGGAGCAGGTACGGCAGAAAACCATGTGGCTGGCAAGGTAGCCACGGGACAACTGAGAGAGGTTTTACTGAAGTCAGTGGAGGGTGCTTAGAGCAGCAGAGTGCAGGAAGCTGGCAGGCTCATTTGATAAGCTACAAGGATCCCAAGTCCCCACCTCTTCTGTCCGGAGCTGATCTCAGCTGAGTTAGGTATTCCTGCTGCCTCACTTGTGTCTTGGGCCAGGGCTGCTGGAGCGTGCCTGAACCACAGTTCCCAGCAGCTGCTGTGAGCAGAGCTGAACCAGCACCTGTGTCAGGGTACTCAGCTCCACAGACCATGGTGGATGCTTTGGTGCCTGGGAAGACCCCTCCTCCAAATTTCAGTGAACTTGGGCCCTGCCTGCTTCGGCCTGGATCATGCGGCCAAGGTCTGAGACCCCTGTTACCCTTATGACTGTGACAGCTTCTTTCAACCTTGTTCCAAGGCTGTTTTGGAGCTGTTCCACCCCTCATTTTCCATGCCTCCCTACCACTGTGCAGACAGCATACGTACGGAGATGGCGTTGATGTCAGACTCATGCCCTGAGAAGGTCTGACGGCAGGAGCCCTCCCGCACATCCCACAGTTTGGCAGTAGCATCACAAGCCCCAGAGATGAAGAGTTTGAAGTCAGGGGAGACGGCCAAGCTCATGCAGTCTCCAGTGTGACCAATGAACACAGTCTTCTGCTGCCCCGTCTCAATGTCCCAGAGCGCGCTGCAGGAGGGGAGAGGAGAGGAGAGAAGGTCTCAGAGCCAGCTCAGGCAGAGCAGGCCTACAGCTGGGCTGAAGAGCTGTCCCACTCGCAGACAAAAGGAGGGAAGCCATGGCTACAGCACGGGAAAATGGGTGAGAGCATCCCTGGAGTCAGCTGTATAAAACAGGAGATATCTTCACAGCTGTTGTTGGCAATACCTTTGCCAAAGCAGAGTTAGACTAAGGCTGGGGGTGTGTGAGGTTTGGCATATTCCCAGAAGTGTAACAGCTGAAGGGAATACTGAGAGACGGTAAGAGAGACACAAACACAAGACAGACATAAAAAATAGCAAACAGCTGAAAAAGGTCTGCTGTGTCCATGCTCGTAAGATGCAAAGCTCTTGTTCAATGGGATCCCACGCCACAGCTGGGCAAACGAGCCCTGTGTAATCCTGATCTCTGACGGAAATGCCACCTGTCCTTGGTCAAAAGCTTCTTCCAAAGCAGGTGTTGGGATGGGGTGGGGTGAATAAAGATTCAGGACTGTTCAGAGGCACAGCACAGTGAGCCCTGAGAACCAGGAACAAAAGGATCCAGGCACTGTCTCTGCAGGTGTCCCTTGCACAGAGGGCAAGGCTTGAGAAGTGGAGAACGTATGTGTGCTGCACATAAAATTAAAACACTTTCTGTCCTGGTATAAATGACTCTGTTCTTTGTGAGAGCTGATGACATGGTCCCTACTGCTTGACTTAGCCTCAGCTGGGAAAAGAAGCATCTGTTCTGCCAAGGGAGGAAGAACGGATCAGGCTTCCTAAGGTGCTCCATGTGGCCTCCCCATGTAGGAGCAATTCTTCCTTAGAGAGTGGACTGCTGCAGAGCAGAAGGACTGCACTTGTTGCTGTGCTAAGAGCAGAGGTCATTCCACTAGGATGCAGAAGGGAGCACTCACCATGTGGTATCTCCAGAGCTAGTCACAATATTGTTGTCATCAAGAAATCGGCAACAGGAGAGGTATCCTGGGAAGCAGGAACAAGCAAATATGAGAAAAGGGGCAGGGATAGAAGGGTGAAGTTTGGAAGCAGGGGGCACCCAGTTGCAGGCAGGCAGTGCACACACCTGTATGGGCTGAGAGCTCCCTGCTCACTTTGACGTTGCCTTCACGAGACTTGAGGCTGTAGATGGAGCACATGTTGTCAAGGCCTCCACAGGCCACAAAATTGCCAGAGGGGGCATAGGCACAGGTCATGACCCAGGAGGAACGAAGAGGGATGGCATGAACCTGGGGTGACCAGAAACTGTGTCAAGACTCTTGGCAGCAGAAAGAACAGGTTGAGGGCAACCAGCTCTGAGGGGACCCACTCCAGCATCCCAGTTTGCAGCCACCTGATTCCTACCTTGTTAGTTGTGTATGTGTCCCACACGATCAGTTTCCCATCTTGTGAGGCACTGACCATGAGTCTGTGAGAAAGGAACAAGATCATGTTAGTAGCTCTCTTCCCATCAGAGCCTTCCTGCCCGTCACACCCACATGCTGTCCTGCACCAAGCAGATCAGCAGCAGCGCTCTCACTTGGAGTCTGTGGACCAGTGCAAGGCATAGATCTTGGCCAGGTGTCCCCGCAGGGTCCTTCGGGTCCGCATCTGGATTTGTCCAACAGGGTCCACTCCAGACACAATCTGAAGAAAGAGTGGCAGGAGAGCAAGAATTTATCCTGGACTATCAGGAGCTTTACTGCTTTCCACATCTCTGCCTCCTAACTCCTTCCTGAGTGGACAAAAGCCCCCTCAGAGTGGTGGTAGCTTGCCCAGCCAGCCCTGTCCCTCACCTGAGCAAGCGTTGTGTCTGCACAGGCTTTCCGGGCATCCTGCAGAAGAGACAAGAGCAGATGAGACATGTGCAGAAGGCAATGCCAAGTGAAACTTGGGGTCATAGTCTGAGGGCTACTAGAAGTAGGAACTATGGCTTTGCTTTGTTTGGATTGTGGCCAGCCCAGGCGGATCCTGGTCTGTGATTAGGGCACCTTAACAGCAGTCAAATGTCAGGAAGGTAAGCCAAAATTTGCTCAGCATCCAGTTCACTATGCTACACCCTTTCCATAGACCCTCCCACCTGACAGAACACCAGCTGTCTCACAGACAGAGGAGATCCTGGGGCTTCACTACACTCGTGGGACCCCTGTTCCCTCTTCTCTTGCTTCCCCTACCACTCGTCCCCCCACCATGGTGTGAAGATCTCCATTAGTGTTTAAAGGGCTGTGGAGAACTGCAGAGTGCTCCAAGTATGTAGATGGAGAAAGCCCAGCTCCAGTTTGTGGCTGAAGAGGAAGGTCTAGGCATGCAGTGGGGGTGTAGAGATGCTCTCAGCAGTTTCGTGACTGTTGCATTACCGCAATCTGCTTCTTCAGCTGCTCAGCCTCCTGCTTCATCTGTTCCATTTCCCCCATCTTTCTGACCTAGGGGTGGCTCCTCCACGTGGGGCAGCCTTGGTTCTGGGGAGACAAATCAAACGAGAGAGGTGTGAGTTAGATAGGACACTAATGCTCAGTTATGGAAGTGTAGGTGTCTCTGATAAAGGATTAGTGATCATTTCTTGGCTGAATGCTCGGTAATGTCGTGCTGTATCTGGCCACAGCCCTTAGCATTTGGGAAGATTGTGCTGGGCCTGGTCAAAGGTCTGTTTTGTCTTGGATCCTGCTTACACATACACATGCAGAAGCTGAAGAACTCCAGAGCCTCTTGCTGAGGTTTTGGCCACACCTGTCCCCTCATTTTTAACCTCTCCATTCCAAGCCCTGGGTCCTCTTCATTGGCTTCTCCCTGTTCATGGCCAAGCTGCCCATCTCAGCTCCAGAGGAGGAAACTTGATGGGGGGAGCCCATTGGCTATCTCCTACTGTTTGTCCTAGGCAAGGCCTCACCAGGCAGGACCCACCAACTCTCTGACCACCAAGGAAATCTATGGGGCTGTTGAGGTCCTCTCTCAGGGTTCCCTTCTAGTTTCAAAAACCAAACCAAACGAAAACCAAACCAACCAGCCAACAAACAAACCAAAATAAAATAAAAAGGAAGGTGGGTGTCTAGGGAAGGATCTAAGAACAACATAATAGTGGTACTTCTCCTACTTGCCCAGCCTCAGCTTTTCACTGACGTCCAAAGCGAGAGCAGCATTACTGTATGCAAGTCCTTGATGGACTTTTCTTCTGTGCCCTCGTCCCCACCATCTTTGTGCCCATGCCAAGTTTAGCCTCCTCAGTACCCCATGACGATGACTTCCACAGCTGGGTGGCAGACTCTGCAAAGAATTTCCTGCTTCTATCACTTCCCGGTGGCACTAGTTCCACTTGACAGTAGCTATATTTTGAGTTGGAAGAATCAGCAAATAACTGGTCTCTATTCACCTCTGCACCCCTCCATATTTTATACATCTTTGTCATATACCCATCTCTTTTCTAGACTGCAGAGCACACTTAGTCACTCCTCCCGTGTAAGCTGTTACGTCCTATTACTTCTGTTGTTCTGTGAGCTTTTTGCAGTTGTTTACAGAATAAAGATTATATGGTTTTTGCTGGGAGAGCAGGGAACCAGAACTGTAATCCATATTCAAGATGCAGGTGCACTGTATCATTATACAACATCTCTCTTTTGTTCTCTCTTTATTGTTATGTGCGCTTAAATCTTCACCAGTGATTCCAGCATCTCCCACTTTTGTAGACAAACGTGATCTTTAATTGCTCCAACATTTCCCCTGGATAGATGTGAGTGTCCAGATATGCTCCATGTGTTGTCCAAGAAATGTTCCAGCAGCATCTGCAGAATTTCTCCTAGTCCCTGAGGGTCACATCAGCTCCACCCGTGTTGCCTGAAGGCCTCATTTCCTCTGGTCAGTGAGGCTTTGGGTCCTTCCATACCAGGCTTGCTCTCTTGCTGTGGGCAAGCACATCCAGACAGTTCCCAAGTCCCACCTTTGCTTGCTGCTTGAGAGAGCACTTTGAGTTTCCCTTAAGAATTCCTTCCCTTGAATGTCTCCATGGCTTTCCTTTGATCCCCCAGGCACAGTGAGTTTTCACTTGTTCAAAGATTCCTGAGGCATGGCTTTGAGTGTAAGAAAGAGAAGGAGACACAGGTTTTCCCTAGCTCCTGGGAGGCTATCCCAGCAGGAGGCTATTTCAGGATGTATTTTGCAGAGAGAGAGTTGTGCCTGCTGCCTGCAAGGCTGGATAGAGCCACAGCACTGCTGACTCTTCCCTGCTCACTGCCCATGCACGGGATGTGGCTGCCAGCCCCAGCAAATGGTGAGGGAGCAGGAGGGCAGCCCGGGGCAGCACTGTCAGGGCCCAGAGGAACATGCCACAGCCATGGCCTGGGGCTGCCAGCCTCAGCTGCACTGAAGGATAGGAACAGACCAGCACCCAAGCTGGGGCCATGCCACTGGTTTCCTCTCTCCTTCCAACACAGCAGCAGTGAGAGGGGCTCCTCGCAGCAAGGCTGCACAGCTGCACCTCATCGAGTGACCCTGGCCATGAAAGCCCACCTTCATGCCCTTCCCCTCTGGGAAAGGGCTGGCATTCCACTCCACCTCTCAGCTGACTGACAGAGTGGGGAGATGCTAGGGAAGGCCTTGCGGCTTTCAGTCAGAAGCTGCACATCCTCCTTATCCTGTGATGTTTGCCCCTCAGTTTCAGTGTACAGTCAGGCTGCAGGACTCCATCCAGCTCTGGTCACAGCCTACAGCACACCAAGTGGCACACCTGAACTTCCAGCCACCCCATGCAGCCAACCCTACCATTGCAGCCCACACTTTGTCCTTTTCCAGTGTTCCTTAGGACTGATCCATCAATCCTAAGCACTGGATTTCATTTTCCTGCTAGGTAACCTCTTCCCTCTGACTCTCTCCTTCCAGCCTCCTTTGCTTGGTTCCCAAGTTCTTCAGGCTGTTATTTCATACACCCTTGGCTATCTGAGATCATTGTCCACCTGCCTGCCCTAACTTGTCTTTGTAGACTTCTGGTTTTGCCCACCCAGACTTGCATAGAGATGGGAACCTTGTTCCCCCTTCCTTCCAATTTCTGCTCCAGGTGAAGCTGGCTGTAGGTGTCCTCCTCATTACCCATCAGATCCCGGTCTTCCTTTCATTGCTCCTGCTTTTTTACCACTCTCTTCCCTTCTCCAGCTGTTTCTCAACTCTGGCACTAGCATGGGAATGCCAATTCACTGCTCTGTGAACATTGCATCACCCTGCACAACCAGATGAGGGGCTTTCGGAGCCATAGGCAGATCAAACGGCAGGGGCAGGATGTCGAGGACGGATAAAAAGGGCTAAATATAGAGAAGGTGCAGCTCAGGATTCTGTCTGAACCTTTAAATCCCTCTGAGGGAACACTCTAAATGAAGTTGGGAATTGTTCTCAGTCTCAGAAGCACAAGGAGCCACAGATGAGTGATAATAGCTCCATCTTTCCCTGTCACCTCCATCCGTCACATCCCAATGCAATTTGTGGAGAGCGAGTTACCCGATCCCCAGCGTAGTGCAGCTGCCTTCCAGGAGGACCAGGGCAGGTGTGCAAAAGAGCAGCTCATTATGGTCATGTAAATTTAGGGCAGGAAATGGGAGGAACAAAATGGGGGAAGAACAGAGGAAAGGGAAATGGGGTTTCCTCCTTGACCAGCAGGACCTTAGGGATACACATTTCTTGTGGATCTAAGGATCAGCTCACAGTTGCTCATGGTGGGTGCCCAGGCTAGTTTTAATGGGAAAGGCTTCTAAATGGTGCACCCGTGGTGCTTTCTGGAAGTAAGGGCTCTTTCCAGTGAATGCTAAGCAGTAGAGGAAACCAAGTCCTTAGGTGCCTTTGAAAAAAGCAATTCACAACCCCCAGCACAGCTACTGACAGGAGGACCTTGGCACCAGCACTGTTCCAGCATTGCACCTCCTGCAAGCATCACCAAGGAGCAAGCACGGCACAGCCAAACAGAGCCTGGGCTTGGTCAGTTCATGCCAGCCCTGTTCTGAGCTCAGCCTTAGCTGTGTTCATCCAGTTCACAGCTCTTGGCTTTTGAAATCACGTTTCATTTCTTCTGCTCTCCAACATGACAGTTCTTTCCCCTCCTGCTTTTTCTAACGAAATTCCTGCTGCAGCACTCCTGTCTTGTGGGCAACCAAACCCATCCTGAGTCCTTCAGTGTCTGCTCATAGCAGATGGAATGCCTCCTACTGTGGTGCAGGACGGAGGGGGATCTGGAATCATTCATCTTCTGCCTTTTGCTGCCACACCCTGACTGTTCAGAGCAGCGGCCAAATCCCTTGCACCATGCCATGGAGGTGGCCCAGCTTGCTCCCTGGGGGCTGTCCCTCTGAGTCACCTGCATCACTCCCTGGTGGGGATAAGGGTGCAAGTAATGGGTGGGAAAAAGAGGGAAGGTGGACCCTCTTATCTGTTCCTGGGTAGCTTCCCCCACACTGAGGAAGGAGTGGTCGCTCTCTGAAATGTTGGGAGAGGGCTGTGAATGAAAAAGGTGCAAGAAGGACTCAGTATGAATAGGCAGTGTCCCTGGGTCTCTGTGTAATCCCTGACTAGCTTCCCAGGCTCGCCCTGGTGACCCTGGGCTCCTTGCAGAGCCGGATACAGAGATGATCCCTCTCTCCTGTGATGGAGATCAAAGGTCAGGGTAAAATTACCCTGCTCTGCTCCTTGCTTTCCGAGGGCTCCTTCTCCACCCAGAACAGCAGCCAGCTGCAAGGAGGTGTGCACAGGGCGCACTGGGAGCGCAGGGCTGTGTACCAGCAGTGAGTGCCAGGTCGCTCAGGGGAGGTGTTACCCTCCCGCTCCAGTCTGGAAACTGGTGAGATTTACCTGCCAAGTGGAGAACAAGGAACCCCATCCCAGTGCAAAGCCCCCTCACCACTGTAAAGACACCTCAGTGCTAACCCCAACTCCTTTCCCACTGTGATCTTACCCTCCCTCATCCTCTGATGGGATGAGCCCTTGTTCATCAGGATCCTCCCCTCAGAATCACTCCAAGAAACTCAGCATACCAAATGCCAGATTCACCAAGGTGACCTCAGGCATCGCAAGGCAGTAAACTTACCGGGACCTGTGCAGCAAGGTGGGTTGCAGTCCCCTCTGGATGGGACCCTCACAGCCTGCTTCCCTTGCCGAGAATGGCTCCTCGCTGCCCAGAAGCTCCTTGTACCTCTGCAGTCTCCAGTCAGTCTCGTTTGTCCACCCAGCAAGTCCCCTGCTCCCTCTCTGCTCCTCAGCCTCTCCCAGGACTGATCTCCCCATGGGGAGCTGGAAGGCTGTGGACGGGAGGGGTTGGGGGAGGGCTGATTCCAGGAGCAGCGTCAGGCAAATTAAATCAGACACCAGAGACTTGGGGAAATCGGATTGGGACGTAATGCAAAGCAGGTGGATGGGGAGGGGTGAAAAGAGAGAGTAGCACACTGCTCCTGAAGGGAAAGAAACAATCCTGGGCGGATTTGACTCCCTCTGTTTATATCAGCAACAAACTAATAAAGTGAAGATTAGCCAGAACACGCTAGGATTATCAGCCACCAGGGCAGGGCTTGCTGTACCTCACAGCCACAGGAATTCCTGCTTTCCCAGGGACAGCATGCCACTTGTGTCCTGGGCTGGGCAGAAAGAGGAATGATGCCACCACAGAGGGCTTGCAAAGGGAAAACCAATGGCACGGCCACCACACCCACTCTCAGCTGCAAACGGGGCTCTGGATGGGGAAAACAGAACTGGGCATAGGGGCCAGGGGTGGCAAAAGATTTGGTGGCATGCCTTTTGGCAGCCACTTTAGTGGGATGCTGCGAGGGGATTATCTTGGCCTCAATCTCTTTTAATCTCTCCTGCAGCTTTGGCCCAAGCCCGAGATAAATACCTTTTAACGGATCTCATCTGACGTCAGGAGGCCATCAGTCTAATCACCCAGGCCACCTTTGGGCAAAGCAAGCCAGAGATGTGGACACTGGCCCCTCAGGCCCCAACATGTCCTCATCAAACAGAAACCACCCAGCACTCCCCCCACAAATCATCGGGATGGACCTGTGAGTGCTGGGATGTGACAGGCCCCTTGCCAGGGAGAGGGAATTTGAAATGCACACACTCAAAGTCTTTCCTGTGACCCTGGGGAGGACGGGAAGCAAAAAGGGGTGCCAACACAGGTTTCCCCAAGCTTGGTGCTAAGAAGTGTCAGGATTCAGGCTGAGGAAAGACTTCCCCTTCCATGGAGCAGGGGCCCTGTGCCAACAGTGACAAGAGGATCCACCTACCTACCTCTTACACCACTGGCCCTGCCTCTACAGATTTCTTCCACTTGAACTGCACTTGGGGTCTCCATGCACAACTCATCAAGGCTTGAGTGTCATGACCACAGATTGATCTCTTGCTCTAATGCTTCCCAGGAAAAGGGTCACTGCTCTTTTTGATACTCCATATCCACCCCACTCAATTCCTATTTGGCTACAATATAATCCCATCTCGGGATACTAATCCCCTGGGCAGTGACAGCAGATTGTCTATCAGGGTGGAAAATGATAAACAAAATCTCTCTTCTGCTTTCAGGGACAATTTCGTGCATGCAGAGGGGAAAAAACCAAAACAAAAAAAAAAGAGGCCCTGCGACAGAAAAACGTAAGTGTACAGTGCTTTTTCTGAAAGGCACTCCTCACCTTTTCCATGTTAGCCATGTCAGAGCTCTTGCTCTCCCTTATTGGAGATCTCCCTCATACCTGGCATCTGGGCAAGTACTTTGTTATCTTTCACTGAGGGCTCAATGCCCTTCCATCATTTGTTCATTAAATTTCAATCAGAAACAAATGTGCACGTCTCCCTGGTATACAGACTCAAGCTCCCATCAATATCTGTGTCCAGCATTTGGCTTTTATTCCATATATTCACAAACCCTCATCTTTCCTGTCTCAGGTCACCTGCAAGGTTCTGGACTTTGGAGGTGCTTAGGAAATTCAAAGGCTTTAGTTTTCACTTCCCGAATGTGAGACAGCCCTTGCTGAAAGACTCCAGGCTCCTCCTCCCCCTCTCAGATTTAGCCCCTGGATAGCCAAGAAGTTGGCACTGAGAGGAGAGGGGTGAGAAGACCTTGTCTTCTTACTTCTGAGTGAGACAAACACGGTGAGCCAGTGAAGAAAGTTCCTGTTGTCACTGACTTCCACACTGTGCCCTTCTCCCACTTCTCAGCTGCTGGGACACCACAGAGAAGAAAGCTGCACCCCTCCCCATCACTACGGCTCTACCACACTAATACACTGCTCCAGGCCTCCGTGGTCCCGGTCCTCCCGTGACCTGCCAGGCCATGGTGTGTGACAGTCCACAGGGCCCCGTGCACTCAGAACTCATCTCTGGCCCGTAGCACCTTGGGGTGCTGCTTCCTGTCTGAGCCAGGCCTCTGCCTCTGATCTGCAGGCTTGGTTCCACGGCTGGGAGCACGAGGCTCTGAGGAGGATCTGCTGCTGCGATCAGTTCCCTCATGTTTATCTCCATCAGGCTGGTCCTGCTCCACAGCTCTCTGCTTCATCAGCTCCTCTGCCTTCACCCGTTCCTGCAGCCATGGAGACAGAAATTATGTGAATCCTCCCTGCTGGGATCTCGACCCTGCTCGCAGGGGCTGACAAAACACATCCACCCAAATGCCCCAGAGCCCATTCCCTCCTGCAGGACCCATCACAGGCCCTCCACCAGACACCTTGTCAGAGGGCAACCCCCAGCTACTGCACTAGGCCCTGCCCCAAAGGAAAGCCCAAAAGCTGTTCCTCAGTGGGATTTGATCTCACTTGGAGGTACTTGTATTTGTTTCTTCAGCGTGGCCCTTCACCTGCTCAGCATGTTCCTGGGAGTGTGTGTACCAGAGGGCAACGGCGCAGCGCCTTCCACGGCTCACGGCCCACACGCCATGGGGGTTCTCCTTGCCAGAGCTGAAGGCTACCAGCCTCCCACACTTCGGATGCACCTCGGCCTGCCAGGAGAGAGAGAAGAGATCATGAAGCCAGCAGACCCCTGCTCTGGAGTACACAGTCCTACAGAGGTGACAGTGCCTCTGGGAACATGGAAGAGCAGAGAGCTGCTAGGCATCTACAGCCAGTCTAGGAGCAAGGCAGACCTTGGAGAGGGACAGAGAGAATCAATGGGACAACAAAGGTCACAGACACCTGCAGACTGGAAGAGCCTGGGAAATCTCGGCCAGGAAAGAGTCAAACTCTCCTCTGTCTGAGATTTGCCTCAATTTGCCTTTAGCTGCCCCTATTTGAATCTGCCACTGCACCAGCACTAGATTGGTTTTGGAGTGGCGGGATCCAATAACCAACCAGTTTTCTCCTGCCCAGACTAAGTCTCGCCCTCAGTCCTCTCACCCTCTTTTGGCCAGTCCCAGACTTACTGTGACAGTCACAGAGTCCATTTCAGTGAAGAAAAGGCCCCCACCTTGGAAGTCATCATTGAGGTAGAGAATGCCACTGTGGACAAACAGAAAAGCACATATGTACGGTGAAGCTTATTCCTCCCAAGTGCTTCCCCACACTCCTTGTCACAGGTTCAAAAAGCGAGCAGACCAGTTAGCAGGAGAATCCATCTTAGGGTGTTAAACCCAGCAGTGCCTAGCTCAGGGGAGTCCCTGAGCTGCAAGCCACAGGAGGCTGGGAGAGTATGCCAGGGAATTAGCTCTACACGCTTGTCCCGTTTTGTTTTGGTTTGTTCTTAATCCCCTGCAGCATGCATCTGTGGCACTGTTGTGGGCTTGGGATGGATCTTGTTTCTAACCTGTTGTTTATGTTTCAAGGTTGGGAATAATCCAACGCCTGGAAGAGGAGATTGATCAGCAAAGAAAGCCATGTCTTAACAGCCAAGGAATTTCAGGGTAACATTAGAATGATCAAAAAGAGGCCTGCTGCATGCAGAAAAGAAAACTGAAACAGGAAACTTCTTTACTAAAGTTATACAAAAAGAGAAATAGTGACGCCACTGCATAGCACAGGTGAGATCACAGTTAACTAGGTGAAAGAATGGACCACAAACTACCTGAGTTCCTCTTGGTATTCAATTTAAGCTGATAGAAAACACCAGAGGAACAACAGAGGCTCTTAATTACTGGGACTGGGAGGAAGAAATACAAATCAATGCTGTGGTTGCTGAAGCAGTGTTAAGGACATAAGGGCAGTGAGAGGATTACCAGCCCTGAAACCCAGGAAGTTATAGCTCTTCTGCCAGAGGGTTTTAATAAGGCTGTGAAGCCAGGGTGGTGACATGAGTGGAGAAAAACAAAGATAGCTCTCACACATCCAAAGGCACAGGAAGATAGGGATAATGGCTGCAGCATAAACAGACCTGTTATCCTGACCTCAATAGTCTGCAGGGCTTTAGACTCCATTTCTGAGAAGGGTAATTGGAGGACAAAAAGTAAATGGAAAATGGTCTTAAAATGTAACATGGGGGTACTAAAAACAGATTGGGCTACCCACATAACGTTTGAAAAAATAGTGGATTTTCCAAGGAAACACTTGCTCAATCTCAGCAGTTTGGACTCTGGTAAAAGGACTCAGAATGGTGCCATGGGGGAAATTTCTAACTAAAAGAGAAGGTGAAGACAACTGTGAACAGCACACAGGGACCAGCGCACCACTGGCACACAAAGGAGCACGGTGCACCCAGAGCAGCATCACTGGGACTTGTGGGCCCCAGGGTCCAATCCTGTTCAATAGCATCATTAATGCCCATAGCACAGATCCACAGAAATGATCCAGGAAGTTTGGAACACAGGGACTTCATTCAAAAGGACACTGTAAGAGCTCAGCCCTTGTGACCTGGTTGGGCAGTCACAACTCAAACTGCAAGAGGACAGGGATACTCCCAAAAATAGGTCAGTAGCATAGATTCTAGGAAGGTATTTTACCATCCATTCAAGTGGAAGTCAGAGAACCCAAGGATCAGTGAAGTGACAGCCTTTCTCACAGGAGGGACAGAGATCTAACTAGTTACATGACAAAGCCTGGTAACTTAACAATCTGGTTATACCAAGTAAACACCAGTATCCAAAGGGAAACAACTCAACGATACTGGAATTCCCTCTAAGTCCCGTATCCTCATCACAGCTGCTTAGAGATTTCTGCTCTGGATACAGCTACCATTCAAGGAAAAGATAAGTAAAATTTCTGGATGCTCAAGGATGAGATGGCAAGTAGGAGGAATCAGCTGTAGTGAACTGACCTCATCTGGCTGCAGTGTGCAACAACTGGCATCATCATTAAAATATATTTCAGGTTCTTTCACAGAAGAGTAACAAAACTTGCCACAGGCTGGAAAAGACATAAACTCTCACGTGGAATGGAAAAACCCAACACAAAGTATTGGCAGTGAATCTTGAGAGAACAGTCACTGAAGTACACTGACTGCTCAAACAAAAGAAATCCAAGGAGCTTGACTAGCCCTCTCCTGCAATTCACAGGAGACTGTAAAAGATGGAACCTGACTACAAGAAACAGCCTGTCAGAAGGGCTGGCAGCTGACTGCAGTACTGTAGTAGACCCACAAAATAACAGTTTGAGATCATGGTTCTAACGTGTGCAGCCTCCCAGCCTCATTCTGCTCTCTCTTGAAGCTGGCTGTGAGAAGTAAGGAGGGAAAAAGGGCAGGTCTTCCCAGACCAGGGAAGGTGTTTCACAGCTTGTTCTGAAGCCACTGATGCAGCCTTCTGCCTGACGCTACAGTCTGGGATGGCTTTGAGCCAACCATCACCTGGCTTCTACAAGCTAAGCTCATCCTCTGATGGGGCCAGGGAAATCTTCACATGATCTAATGAAGGTGCTCTTACCTGTAGTCCCTGTACACATAGGCAGGAGGTTCTTTCCAGCACTCTTGCCCCTCAGGATCCAAAAGACAATTATCAGCGTGGACAGGATGACTAAGATCCATGCGACCTTCCTGCTCCCCTGAAAAGTTACAGAAAGGAGTATGGGCATTTTTGGTTTCAAGAAAGAATAAAGCAGAGAGAAAGGGGTACAGTGAGAATAAAGGGAGGACAGTCTCCTGAGAGCATGTGGCTGGGTGTGAGGAGACTCCCTGGGAGACAGGGACTAACAGGATGAAAGATTCTTTACCATCTACAGCTGTGCGACACACAAGGTGTGTGAATGAAAAATGGAGTTTCTTTCCAGGAGTAAAATAGGATTCTATGATTTTCCGAGATTTCTCACTAGCCTGCAGAAGCAATCTGGCGTCTCTCCATTCCACGTCCCCATTTTGGGCCAGCTACAAGTGAAAAACAAGTCTGTTACAATACTTACAAAGACACTGTAAGGAATGATACACGTACACAGTACAGAAGAAGAGACATCTGTCAAGTCCTGTGGTCACTCAGGCAAGAAAAGAACACATTTTCTCATTTAAATATGACTCAGGAGTACAACTGCACAGCACAGCAATTATTTCCTTCTACTCGGCCCATGAAGCCACATCTGGAATGCTGCATCATTTTGGCTCTCCCACTACACAAGGGATACTAGCAGACTGAAGTGAGTCTTGAATGAAGGGTCTTAAGATGGCAGGAGTGTTGGAGCACATGGCTTAGAAAAAGAAGCTGAAAGATTTCGCTTTCTTCAGTCTAGAGAAGAGAAGGCCAAAGGAACATCTAAGTACAGCCTCCTGTCACCTAAAAGGGGGTTACAAAGGACATGGAGACAGTGTCCCCTCAGAGAGACACACTGAAAAGAGGCAACAGACAAAAGCTGCAGCAAGGGAAATCTTGCTAGATATAAAGAAAAATTTCACCCTCACAAGACTGGTACAGCACCGACAAAGGTGCCCAGAGAGGCTGGAGAATCTCCACCCTTGGAAATGTTCAGGACTTGCCTATGCAAAGAATTGAGGGATTTCATCTAGCTTTGGAATTAGACATGCTGCGAGCTAGAGGTCAGATTAGAGATCTCAAGAGGCTCCTTCTACCTTAATTTATTCTCCAGTTCTAAACTAAGCATGTCTGTAAGGCTGCCTCACAGGAACAAGCAGTCCCAAAACCCTGCCTCGCAGGAGAGAAAGCACTTGCCAAGCCCTCCACGTACGACATCCCTGAATGTGATTGAGGAGGAAGCAGGTCACAGGAGACCACACATGTTGCAAGGGAGACACCACCCAGAGTGCAATTCACAGAAGAAAATGCTCAGGTGGCAAATTCTCTTTCTGGACAATTAAGAAGGCAGCAGACTCACAGATCCATTTTACCTGCATGGCCTTCAAAACAGTTAACCCTTCAAATCTCTCATGTGGGGTGTGAGGCGACCGTCTTGCCCGGTATCCATCTCCTGCTTCCCCTGCTGCCTGGAATAAAAGGATACAGATGATATGCATGAGGCTACCACCTCTCCTCCATGGAAACCCTACTGCCCTGCCTGCTGAGGAGGAAAGCACACAAGAGTTCTTACAGGATCCTGGCCTCACCTTTGTCAGTCGGAGGAGGTCCTTACACTCAGACTCCGTCAGCACTCTGTCGAACACAACCCTCTGGGTTCCATTCATCTGCTGGGAATCCATTGTGACAGCAATACCCTCGAAAGGCAAAGGACCTGTTGAGAAGCAAGCACAGATAGGCATGAGCAAGCTTTGGACAAGAATCCCTCAGACACCAACCCCCAGCCTGGATAAGGAAGTGGAGAGACACTATACATTCTCTGAGAAGACAGGACAGTTCCCCAGAAGTGCCCATTCCTCGCAGACCCCTCACATGCTTCAGGGGAACCAGAGCAGCAGCTGGGGAAGCTGGCCTACAGCGCGTGCTTCAGGAGCCAGCAGAGACTTGGGACTTGCTGGGAGAGCAGCAGGGAGCTGGGGGAAGTTGAATGCACTGTGGATTGTGGCAGCAGAACAGGTCCAGCCTACTGGAGTGAGGCTCTGGAGAAAAGAAGCAGGTAAACACCTCCATCAACCCTCCTTTCAATCATCTTTCATCAACATCTTATGCCAGAATTATCTCCGGTGAATCCTTCTACTTTCTTCATCCCCAAAGAGAAAGACTGGATATTGGCTAGTGATTTGGCTTGTTGATCTTTGGCCTTGTTTCCCAGCCCCTTTAACCTCTCAGTGGTGAGGAATGCCAAGGCACTCAGGCCCTCAGAAGGCTCTGCTCTCACATGTGCCACAGCAGAGAACCACTTGGGGTCATTTTAAGCAAAGACTCCAGGACAGAGCCCTGAGGCTCTGTATCCACACATAAGATTAGGGGACCAGCAAGAACATGAGACTGCACTGCACTCTGTATCATTCAGCCACAAGTCCTTTGGACTTACGTTTTTCAGGGAAAGACTTGCCCAAGTTAAATAGTCTGCTTCCAGTTTCCATTTCCCAGCCCCTCCCTCCATGTCCCTTTCAGAAAAATGCTGATTGAAGTTGGGCTGGTGGTTGAACCAGGTTTGGTGTAGACATTCCTGGCACACTGAACAGGGATCTGCACATCCACAGGCTTGTCACATACTCAGGCTGCTCTCAGCTTCTCCAGCCACAGTGCCCTTTGAGTACACATGCCAGAGATGTACACAGCGAGATTTCGCAAGATTACACATGCATCAAAGAGGAGGAAAAGAACAGTGAGAAGACCTGCTGAGCCATTCAAGTGAGTCTGCATCTATGCTAGCATTCAAATGTCTGAGGATGGAAGAAAAGACAGCACTTAGCCTGACTAAGCCTGGCTGGCTGCAAGACCTCCTTCAAGCTCTTTTACTCACCCCTCTTCCCCCTCTCTTCCACATCCAGAGTTTCCTGCTTTTGCTTCTCCTGATCCTCTCTCGGGAGCAAGGGAAAAAACAGAGACCAGGGCTGTCAGTACACAGAGCTATGCCTAACCCTCCTCTGTAGTAGCATTTCACATCCTTCCTGTTGTGCCCATTTCTCTACATACTACTGTTCCTTGTACCATCCCTACTTACACTGCAGTCCTAGCAGACATGCCCAATCTTACCTGTGTTTCTCCTTTAGGTTTTCAGGAATCAGCTCATCTGGAGTCCAAAGATCCTGTAGGAACAAACACAGGTGGTTCAGTACACAACAAACCTTGCAGTGCTTCTCCAGTGAGTATCGGACCAATCATTGTGGCCCACCTCTCAGGACAGACAAATTGAGCCAATGCATATGGTTACAGCACCAATTTCAAACTAACTTCAGTCCTGGAGCAGCAGAAAGGCCTTAAAAATCCACCTCATAAGGACTTGGGGATCCCTCTCATCAGCATCTGATCCTTTCTGGATCACGGCCTACTAAAGTGAATTCTGACAACAGTATCCATGAAACCATGGCAGGAAGATTAAGATGATACTGTTACTTACAGGGTCATTAAAAGTTTCTCCTAGATGCTCCACTGCATAATAAATCAACTTCTTCTCCATCAAAGATCTCTGCACATAATGCTGAATACTCTAAGGAAGCAAAGAGACTGTCAACCAACCACCCCACAAAGGACAACCCCATCTCTGTCCAGGGCAGAAACCTGCCCCATGACACTGCTGTGCACAATCAAAGCTTGTTTTTGTCCTGAAGGCACACTGACTGTGATAGACCAGAAGTAAACCCAGGCTCCAGTTTCTTCAGTCCTGGGCTTGGGTTTACCTTTTTGTCTCCTGAACTGCAATCATGTCCTATGGGACAGGGAAGGACCAAGAAGTGGAATTGTAACTACCTGTCTGGCTGTGACAGCTGCGTCCTCTCCCAGTTCTGTGCGATACTGTTTCATTTTCTCCAACGTGGGCTCGTCCATCGGATAGAAGAGCAAGTAGGAAGCAGCACATTCAGCA
The DNA here is from genome assembly GCF_000738735.6 of Corvus cornix cornix. Classification (NCBI taxonomy): domain Eukaryota; kingdom Metazoa; phylum Chordata; class Aves; order Passeriformes; family Corvidae; genus Corvus; species Corvus cornix. Next base: position 28,215,317 of record NC_046332.1, on the reverse strand, counting down.
GCTAGTGTCTGGTTCCCAACTTGGGCAGGGACAGAAGAGAAGGGACAGACATGTCTCTGAAAGACTCAAGCAGCGAATGCGTACAGGCCAGCAGCGCCCAGTGTCCCTGTCAGGATCTGGCAGCCGGCCCTACACCAAGTATGCATCAACCCCTGCCTCTACCCAACGATGGGCAGAGAAGACAGGGAATGAACCTGCTACAGAACTGACCTGCCTTTAATACTTATTGGGAGCTGGTTTAGAAGAAACTGATTAAAAGTAAGTATATTTTGGAAGAGAGATGGTCCCACCTCCCTCATGCAACAGACAAGATGAGGGATCTAGTGGCTTCTTTGAGATAGAATTTTTACCAGTGGTCTGACAGAGGAGATAAGAGACAGTTGGGTCAGTGTGGGGAGGAGCAGGGGTATGCAGAAGGGATGAGGACTGAGGGATGTGTGAAAGTCACAGAGCGACAGGATGATCAGTGTCATAACAGGCCATCAGTTCAGCAAGGGCAAGTACGGCTGACTCAGAGGGAACACCACTGCTGAGGTGAGATGCACATGTAGCCTCTAGGTAGGAAGTGGGAGCCTGGTCTGGAGCCATGTACTGAAAAGGAGGGTATAAAACACTCAGCAAATAGCTGGAACAAGGTCTTGAAAAAGTGCGCTGGAGGAAAGACACAAAGTGTAGAACAGCCTCACATCACAGAACCTGTGCAGTGAGACTGAAGAAGACCACAAGGGACAACTCCCAAGGTGGCCACAGGCTTAAACAGAGGTTTTGGGAAGAGTTAGGGGGCAAATAGAAGTAGAGCTCAAGTCAGTGTGCCACTCTTCCCCATGACAAGCTGCCCTCCAGGATCAGAGGCAAAGGGCAAGTGTAGTGGTGCCACAGCATAACCTGCTGGTTTGTGGCTCTGCTCACCTTGGCTGTAGGCAAACTGCAGTAAATCAAGATGAGAGGGTATGAAATCTTCTGTGGCAGAAATTCTCCCTGGCTTTGTAGCAATTTCCAGGACGCACTGCTGCCTGCACTTCAAAACCTGAATATAATGGGCTGCAAGAGAGAGGAGCAAGAAAGGCAGTAGTCCGCACTTCTTCCAGACAGGAGTGCTGGGAGATGGGATGTGCCCAGTGTGGGGAGCACAGCCTTCCTACCCAATGCTGTGTGCCTCTAACACTACCTGCAATGGCTTCATACAGGCCAGGCTGCATTTTCTCCTCCTCATCCTCATCCTCCCAAGGCCCTTCACACAGGGCACGACACTCTTCCAGTGCTGACAGGGCCTCTGAGAGTGACTCCTCCAGCCTGGCCACGGCCTGCAGGTACTCATCTGCATCATAGTGCTGCACGCCAGTCTCATACGCTTCCTGTGAAGGACAGATCCAGGTCCCTTCATGAGTGTGGATGCCCTGAGACTTCCGAGTCACTCACGGGGTGGTGCTGACATATCGGGGCCCGCCTGCTCATGCAGAATCAACCACACAGTGACAGCAAATCTCAGACTTAAGCCAAATAACTGTCATCAAAAAGCCTCTCTGTCACACTTGCACTGGTTTGTCCTCACCTTGAAGAGAAGGCTGCAGAGAGATCTTCCTGCAGCCTTTCAGACACAAAGGGGTCTGAGCAGGACTTTTGACCAAGGCCTGTAGTGACAGAACAAGGGGCAATGGTATTAAACTGAAAAAGGGTGTTGATGGAAGATAAAATACTTGTTGGATTGGAGATAAGATACTCGTTATGATGACTGTAGTGAGACACTGGAGCAGGTTGCCCAGAGAAGCTGTGGATGTCCCATCCCTCAAAGTGTTCTAAGGCCAGGTTGGATGCGGCATTGAGCAACCTGATCTAGCGGAAGGTGCCCCTGCCTATGGCAGGGGGTTTGGATTAGGTGATCTTTAAAGGTCCCTTCCAAGCTAAATCTCTCTATGATTCTGTGTATGGGGGCCCTGTCTCAAGCCATGGCCTTTGTGTGGGAACAGATCAGGGTCCCAGACTGGTCCCTAAGGTGGAATAAGAGTTGCTCATGCATGACTCTGCACTGAGCCCTCACCCAGTGCGGCGTGGCCTCCAGGTCCCGGAAGCTGTCTGACTTCACCCCTGACATACGCCGGTACTTCTCGATGTCCTCCCGCATTTGGAGGTGCTGGGGATTAGCGACGAAGAAGGTGTGAGCGGCAGACACGGCCTGATCCAGCTTCTTCAGCTGTGGAGAAAAGGCAGCAGTGCCTGTCATGCTCCTGCAGGTCTCTGCTGTTCACACCCACCCCTCACCCCAGCTGCTCCCCGGGTTCACAGAATCACAGAATTACAGAATGGGTCAGACTGGAAGAGACCACAGCAGGTCATCTGCTCCAACCTCCCTGCACAAGCAGGGTCGTCCTATAGCACATGGCACCAGATTGCATGCAGATGGTTTTGGAATGTCTCCGGTGACGGAGATTCCACAACTGCTCTGGGCAATTTGTTCCAGCGCACAGTCACCCGCACAGTAAAGAAGTTCTTCCTAATATTCAGGCAGAACTTCCTGCGCATCAATTTCTGCCTGTTGCCTCTTGTAGTGGCTGGCACCAGTGAGAAGAACCTGGCTCCATTCCCTTGGCAACCCCCTTTCAGATATTCATAGGCATCGATAAGGTCCCCTCTCGGTTGTCTCTTCTCGAGGCTGAGGGAAAGGCGTCCACACCCCCTCGGCCGCCCGGCGACCCTCCAAGAAAGGGGTGCCACGCCGGCCCCCTGCCGTGCACGACAGCACTGCCGGGGGCGCCGCCTCCCACCCGTGTGGGGCCGGTGCCCACCTGGAAGAAGGCCACCTGGAGTAGTTGTAGGGGCTCCCTGCGCTCGAAGTCGCGGCGCACGGCGCGGCTGGCGCGGTGCGCGAGGGCGCGGGGCGCAGCCGCCGCCCCAGGCAGCGCTGCAGGCACCCTGCGCGCTGCAGCACCGGCCCGAGCAGCGCGGCCTCCCAGCCCCCGGGCCCGCCGGGGAAGGGCTCCTCCCGGGCGCAGGCGGCGCGGCAGGCGCGGCGGGCCGCCCGCAGCCCCGCGTAGCTGTGCAGGGCGCGCTGCAGCAGCTCGGCCGCCCGCGCCCAGTCCCGCGCCAGGTTACGCCCGCACGCCGTCCGCGTACAGCAGGTCGAACGGCACCAGCCGGCCCGGCGACGTGGCGGCCGCGGCGGCGCGAGGAGGCTGAGGCACAGCAGCGAGGCCATGGCTCCGCGAGGAGAAGGCGGAGAAGAGGAGAAGGGGTCCGGCGCGGGCGGGAGTCCTGGCGGGCCCCGGGCTCGGCCCACCCCGGGGGCGGCGCCAGTCCGGGACCGCCGTGGGCGGGCAGGCTCGGCCCAGGTCTGCTGCGCCGGCCGGGACCCGCCGCTGCCTCCGGGACTCCCGGTGCTGCTGCCTCTTTTTTCTGACACGGGCCCTGGTCGGGCGGCCGCCCCAGCGCGAACCCAGTGGGTCACCCAAACGCCTCCAACGAGGCGTCTCCTAAGGGGTTAATCTGTCAGGAGTCAGGCTTGGACACTTTCATACTCCCATCACATGGAGAACTGCTTTGGGGGTGAAGGGCTACCTATCTCCCACAGCCCCTTTGACACTGCCAAACCTTTGCCCATGGCTGGAACTAGAGCCAGCACCAGCCAGAAGGTCCACCTCCCACACACTACTCTTGCACCTTCCTGCCAAGAGTTGTGTGTGGGGCAGGAGCCCCAGACTCCAGACCTCATCACTCCCGGCTTTGATGGTGTGGGCATTTGGGGGGGACCTTTCCCCAGAAGGCTCTGTCAGCTTTCCTGCTTGGCAAGGAGTTTGGGCCATCTGAAGTTTCACACCAAGTTTCCACTGGAATCAACAGTTTGCACTGGTGAAATGAGATGTTACGGGCCAGGGTCTTTTTGGAGAGAATTTAATTCTTTCCAAGCCTGGGGTTGCCTCAGAGCAAAACCTTTTGCTGAGCAATGTTAGAAACCCAAGGCCTCTCCTGCTTGTCTGAATGGACAGAAGTCTGAAATGGACAGAAGACCTTTTACCCAGTCTCCCATGACAACTCCTCTGAGGGCATCATTCCCTTTCCTGGGCTGCTAAGCATCTGCTGCCTTTCAGAGAACTGACAAGAGAGGATGAAGAGGGAGGAAAGGAGCCTCGCACATTCTGCACTTCCCTTCCAGAAGCCTGTGAAGCTTCATTAAACATCGGGCCAGTCATTTTGTTTCTATGGAAACAAAATTATTACTAATATAGTATTTTAAAAACAGACACACGATTGACACTCCAAATATAGAATTTTAATACCATTCTGCGCCTGCCTTGTCTCTTAGGGCAGAGCGGATGTGAGGGTGGAGTTCACAAAGGGACGGGACTGGCAAGGGTGCCAAGTGGCGGTGGCAGCGGTGGATGTGTTTGTAACCTGAGAGCAGGCACAGGCTGTCTGTCCATCCGTTGTGCTCCCTTCTGTGGATCTGTCCCACTTCTTTTCCCCCCACCAGCATGGGGTGCTGTGTTTTCTGCCTGCTGGCGAGAAAGATGAGAATGCAAATTAGTGATTGGGTCCCGGGACAAAGGGAACGCTTGAAGTTTTATTTAAAAACTGTGATGGCACTGAATGTTTCTGATGCTGTCTCTCATAGTTTGGGGTCCTGGGAGGTCTGTGGCTCGCAGGCCTCAAGGGTCCTTTCACATGGCGCCTGCTCTCCATCCTGCAGATGCCAGACTTCATTGCCAACCGCAGAGCAGCGCCGTGGCCGGTCGGAATTCTCCTCCTCCCTGCTGCCGAGGGAGAGGCAGCGGTCGCGGCGTGATGCGAGCAGGAGACGGGAGTGCCGTGGGCTGCAGGCTGGGGTGGGTTGTGGCGTCTCGTCGATGAACGTGGTGATCTCATCTCGGAAGAAGCAGGCGCTGGAGCTGCAGCCCGGGGCATCAGCCCCCCTCCAAAAATTGCCGTAGGGTCGTCAGCTCATCCTCTGGGGGCCGCCGGCGGTGCTGGTAGTCATGCAGCTGGGGAGGCAAGAAACCAGGGCCCCCAGGCTTGCGGGGGGTGGAGATGCGGATGTCATCAGATGAAGACCACTTGTGTAGGAAGGATGGAGCAGAGCGGTGGGCGGAGAAGATGTTAGTCTCATCATGTGACATTCTCCGTGAGATAGGGACCTGGAAAACAGAGAAGGGGGCAGGTGATGGAAGACTTGAAGAGTCAGAACAGGAAGGGAGTAGCTGAGGTTTTCTCAGAGAAGACAGTCAAGAGGACACAAAGGCGTGAGAAACTGACAGAGAAGGAAGTGGGTTGTGGGGCTGCCCCTGCTAGCTCTTGGCTCACCTGCAGGTAGTGCACCTTGTCCTGGGGCAACAACATGTGGTGCATGGGCAGCAGCTTGATGTCCCGGGAGTCCCGCTTCGCAGCTGCGGCGCCGTTCGCATCGAATCTCACTTTGCAGATCCTGCCATCACCATAATCATCGCACACACCATCTGTTGGCAAAGACGAGAACGGCAGTCAACACTTTTCAGTCAGAAGAGGAGCATTATCAGGGCACCTGGACGCCATCCTAATGCTTATCTGACTTCTGCTGCCCTACTTGCAGCCCTCAGGGCTCACCTCTGAACAAGGACCTTGTCTTTCTGCTTGCAGCAGCACTAAAGCACCCAGAGACTGCCCTATTTCTTCTCTCTCGCCTTTGAATCACTCAGTGCCAGATCTTGGACCTTTGGATCAGCAAGTCGGGCTGAGGCCCAGCATGTCACTTTGGTTGTGGCTTGGCAGCCACACACAATGTACCTATGCTTGCAACTAGTGAGGAGGATGTTGCACTAATGCTTCCTGGATGCTAGTCCTAAGGCTGCATGTGAGTGGCAGAGCCTTCTACAGCATAAATTTTCTTGTGGTTGCTGACTCCAAGCTATAACATGAATCTCACTGAGCCACTCGCAACACCAGCACATCCTTTTCCCAAAGACCCCCTCTTTGCTCTGTAGTCTTTTGGGGAGGTGGTTAGTGAAGAAAGGTGTGTGGGCTGGTGAGGAGCTTACCATCCTCTGTGTCTTCCTCAGACATGATGGCCACACACTGCTCCCACACGGTGCGGAGATCTGCTCGGTAGCGCTCGCAGGACCAGATGAAAGAGGGGAGCAGCAAGGTCTGCACCATGGAACACCACAGCACAGCCAGGACCATCCACGTGGGGGCCGTATCATAGCGCAGGCTGAAAAAGCTCACGACCTTTAAGGTAAGGAAAAACAATGGCAAGGAGACAAAAGGGGGGAGGGAGAAAGGTAACAGGAATCAATTCTGTAGTAGATCATAATCTGTCTCTAAAGGATTCAACAAGTAATAGCCCTGCGTCCCTTTGAAAAACTGCTCCTGGGGTCTTGCCCCAGGTTTGCTGGACCATATTCCAAGCTGTAATATCTCTAACATGAGACCTGGCGCTAGCATCCCTTCTTCCTGTGCTCATTACCAGCTGGAGCTAAATAGGTGCTAACAAAGGACACAGCAGCTAGGAAAAAAAATCTGTGACTCAGCCTCTCCTCTTTTAAGGGTTCTCTTTGAGAACTTCTGTAGCTCTCCAGTTTTGCAGAGAATCAACCGGCTAGCCAAAACCTGAAATGCTGCCTACAGCCATACAAGCAGAAGGAAAAAGACAACTGGATGCATCAGCTCTTAAAGCTGGTGTATCAGCTCTCCAGAAGCAAACTGGAGAAATAGAAATCTCATTGATTTTGCAAGTAAGTTTGCAGAATAATTTCCTCTCAGCCACCTAAAACTTGCACAGTGGTTTTAGCTGTGCGGTGTGTATTCCCCAGGCTTAGACTTAAGAAAATGCTGCTGCGGAAGGATGAGAGAATTACTGCAATCTTTTTAAAACCACCGCTCAGAATAACACAGATTCAGATGCGGCAGTTCTGCGGCTGGTGGGACAGGAGAGATTCTTCTCTAAAACTTGAGAGAAAACCAAATCTGTTTTACTTGCAGACTCTGAAGGGAAAGGGAGAACTGGATGCTTACCAAGATAGGCACCCCAGTGAGCGTGTCATACAGGAAGACAATGGCGCTTATGAGGTTGGTCATCTGCAAGGAGGTCTTGGCTGACTCGGAGCCGTCCAGTGAAGACCTCCTTTTGCCTCGTACGTCCTCCACCACAATGGCTGGCACATTGAAAGTGGCGTGTGCTGATGAAGAGCAGGATGACGCTTCTTCTGCTCTCTGATGGCGGCACTGCCGGCGTCTCCTGTGCGCCCACAGGGTTTGGTAGAAGGTGATACCCACGCACACCAAGCCCATGACAATTCCTCCGAGCAGCAGGAGGCTAAAGCAGACACCGAAGCCCAGCCCTATTTTGCTGACAATGAACTGGCAGCCACGGGCGTAGTAGCGCTCGCCGTTGTTGTGCCAGCCGATGGAGGGCAGGGTGGAGAGGATGAATGACACCATCCAGATACCCATGACTGCGTGCAGAGCCTGCTTCTTGGCATTGCTCAGGCGGTAGTTGACTGGCCACCTCACCATCCACATCCGGTGGTAGGAGAGGGAGGCCACTGTGAAGCAGGTGGCCAGCGCCAGGGTGTAGTACGTGGAGACAAAGACCTTGCAGATGCTTTCGTTCCAGTCGTAGTCGGAGGACTCGCGCCGCAGCTGCACCACGGCATAGGTGGTGAGGGGTACCGCTGCCATAAGGATGTGCGTGCCAGCAAGGAAGCATAGCAGCAGCTCCAGAGGCTTGTGTTTCTGTTGTTTGGCTGTGATGCTGAGAATAATCCAAGAGTTGGCCAACAGAGCTAACATCCCACATGCCAGCCACCACAGTGAGTTGTTGTGCAAGGTGGACTCTGATTCAGAATCCCCCATGCTGCCACCCCTGCTAGACTGAACCCTGTCTCTGCTGCTGGGATTTTGTAAGAGGGTGAGTGGGACTCTGCACTGGGGGAGCCACGTCTCTCCTCATCTGCTGCTGCAATGTGAGTTGTTTGCACGCTGGAAGGGTTTCTCAAGGCATTGCCACCAGGTGCCAGGCAGAACAGCCGTCAACTGTCTCGCTTCCAGTCTTCCCTTTCCCTCCTATTTGATTATATTTCTTCCCCTTGTTCTAACTTTTTCATCTGGTTTTTCCCTTGTTCTCTCTCTTTTTCTTCCTTCCACTTTTTTTCTCGCTCATGAACACTTGCCAGTGCTTCTTCCCTCACTCGCTTGGGCTCACTTTTTTTTTTTCCTCCCCATCTATTACATCTCTGTCCTCCACTCTTCCCCCAAATAAAAAGCTCTCCTTACTTCATGTGCCCACCTTCTGACTCAGAGACCACGTTCTGCTGAGACTGGTGAAGGCCACACACAAACAGGGACTTCTAGGGACTCCGAACAGTTTGGCAGAAGTAAGCGCCTGCTGCCCAGTGTCCTAGGGAACGAGGAGCTAGGCAAGAGTTTCAGAGATGACAGGAAAAAGAACAAGGGTCCCAAGGAAAAAGCGAGGGTGGCGCATACACTGTGTGTAATTCCCCTCTCACCAATGCCACCGCACTTGTGGCCAGGTAGAGGTTCCTGCCAAGGCTGTCAGAGAGCTATCAACAAAGAGGGAAGGGTGAGAAACAAGATTCAGAGGGCTCCCTACCCAAGACCTCACAGCACCCTCACTACATTGTCCTTTTTGCTGTTCTCTTTTTGCTGGTCTTTAGAGCTTTCCTGCGCAGGGCACAGCTGGCAAACAATAAGGAGATGGCAGGGAGGGGAAGATCCTTTTCAAAGGTTCCCTTGGAGATTCAGGGCATGAGTTTCACTGTAGAAGAGAGAAAAGAGAAAAAGTAATTTAAGATCATTCTGTCTTCCCAGATCTCTCCCTCTCTCTCTCTCCTTGCCCACACTAACACCTTGTCATGATTTAGACAGTGTGGAGCATTCCCTGTGTCTTTCAGGGAACAGAAGAGCCAAATTTGCACCAGTCCCTGCACAGCTCAGGCTGGACTCTGGTCCCCACCAACTCAATCCAGTGCTGCTGAGACACACCATGCTCCCTGCCCTTCCAGTCCTAGGCTCCCTACCCAAAGCATTACTAATGCCACTTCTGGCACAGAAGGCCTGATCTGCATCATCCCTTGCCATTCCAGCCCTGCCATCCCCATGCATGTACTGCAACACCCCTTGTTTCAGCTCTATGGCTCCCACAGCTCCCACAGTCTTTGGACCTCAGCTTCTCTCTGCCAATGATCTGGTTTTTAACCTGCTGCTCCCATCCTGCGCCATCCATGGGTGCATTCTACCATTCTGATAGCGCCCTGCCATTCCACATTCTCGACATACAAGTCTTTCAGTCACATGTTTCTGCAGGACCAGTTCTGGTCTCCAGCGACCCACCCCCCAGTCACAAACCCAGGGAACAGGACTACTAACCTATTCCTGAGACTACTTACCTTTGCCTTCCCTGGTCCTACCAGCTCAGACCCCCTTCTCTGTCTTCATCCATAGGGGACACCCAAGCAGTATATTCCGGGAAGGTACAGGCCTGCTCTGTGCCTTGACCAGAGCAGATGTAAACTTAATCTTTATGTGGATGGCTCAGTACCCAAGCCTGAGCTAGTGGCTCAGTTCCCACCCCCGCCCCCCCTTCCTTCTGCTTCTCTGTATTTTATCACCCTCTCTGTGACCACCTGAGGCTTTGCCTCCTTTCCTCCCTGCTTGGAGCAGTTTGCCATGACTGGATTGGCGATGCCCCCATTCTGCTCTGTTTCATCTTTTTCCCCCCAATACCACCACTCTTGCAGTTAGGCCTGTGGCCTCAGGAGACAGTTACAGAACTACTCGGCTCTGATAATCCCAGGGGAATGAATTTCCTTGCAGCATCTCCTTCTGCCGCCCTTCCCACCCAGCTTGTTCTGGTGGCCCACACTGATCCCTCGATGAGGCTGGAATCCTCCCGCCTCTGCTGGCTTTGGGGCCCAATTCTGCTTCAAGCTGTGGTCCTCCCGCTGGCGGAGACCAGAGTGCCCCAGAGCAAATGCAGGATGCCCAGGTCGGGAAAACCCGTCCTCACCTGGCCATACTCCCTGGCTGCACCCCACCGCCCATGCCAGCAGCGGGGGAGAGCACAGGAGAGGCTCCCGGGGCTGCTGATGCAGGGGGAGGCGAGGGAGGGGGCTCGGAGGGAAAGGTGACCCAGAACGATTGCAAAGAAGCGCGGAGAAAGCCGGGGAGACGCGGCCGGCCGGGCCGAGGTGCGCCGCTGCCCCGCCGCCCCCTCCCTTCGCCCCCCGCTCGGCAGCCCGGGCACGGCGGGGGTCCGGCCGCCCCGCGCCTCGCCCGGCGGCGGCGGAGCGCAGCGGTGCGGCCGGGGCTGAGCCGGGCTGGGCTGGGCGGGGGCCGCGGAGCCCGCGGGGCGCCCCGGGGCGCTGCCGTGCCCGGCGGCGGCGGCGCCGCCCTGCGCCCGGCGGAGCGGGAGCCGCCGGCGGCGGAGCGGGGGCCGATCGCGGCGGCGGCGGCGGCGGCGGGGGCCGGGGGGACCCATCTTACCTCTCGCCGGAGCAAGCGCTGCCATGGCGACGGGCGCCCCGCGCGGCTGTGCGCGCTTCTGCCCGGCTGTGCCGGCCCCCGGCCCCGGCCGCCGCCGCAGCTCCGGCCGCCGCAGGCAGCCGCCCCGGCCCCGCGCTCCGGCCACCGCCGGGCGGGGCTCGGCGAGGGGCGAGGGGCGGGGAGCGCCGGCGGGGGACGGCGGCGGGAGCACCGCCGGGCCGAGCAGCCAGGGGGCGGGACGGGCGGACGGGCGCGGGAGCCGCCGCCCCGGCACCGGCCCCTCCGCTGCTCCCGACGGGCCGCGGCGACGGGGCGGGCTTGCGCCCGGCCGTGCGCCCGGAGCCGGGCTTGGACATGGCCCGCGCACGGCGGCTCCCCGTCGTGTGCAGCCCCCCCTGCCCCACGGGGCGAGGCGGGCTGCCCCCGCAGTGCCACTCGCAGGACGAGAAGGTGCCGGGCTCCCTTTCCCAGAGAGAGGGATTTGAGGAGGCACCCAGGCCGTAGGAGATGTGGGGAGAATGGGTGCGAAGTGAGGGGAAAGGCAAAGAGCTGGTGCTGCGAAGGGTGCTTGGAGGGCAAGGTGCTCAGGGCATCGGATGCCCAGGGTGCCACAGCTGGCACAGCTGCTGTGGTGGCCTCTTCCATCACCAGCCAGAAACGTGGTCCTACAAACACGGGAAAGGGGGAAGAGAGGACAGGAGCTAGAATGGGAGTAGTGCTCAGAGGAATTTGGTTTGGTTTGGTCATGTCAGAGGGGTAAAGCTCCCTCTCCAGCTGTGTCGCCTCAGCGAGGGCAATCCTGGCTAGAGAGTCTTCCCAGGACAATAGACACCTCATTTTCCTGTTACCCGTCTTGCTACTGAAGTGAAGGCACCAACACCTTCCTTGTCTTCATTCATTTTAGGGCCTGCTGTCTGCCAAAATCTCTGTGCTCCTTTCCTCCACCAGAACTGGGATAGGAGTCCATTTTTGTGGACAGGGTACAGCTGCATTAGCACCTCAGTTTGGATCAGGAAACATGAGCAATTTAGGTGAAAGGACCTGCAAGATGTGCAGCAAATGTGCTTTGAGCACTATGAGAATTCAGCTTTGCTTTGGGCTAGGGCTAGTCTGAAGTAAGTCCCCAGACATTTACAGTGTGGCCTCAAAGTCTTCATCATCAGCTGTTTCTCTCTACAGATCTGCTCCTGTTGCACCACCCTGTTTGCTAAAGTGGACCTAAGGATCCAGGATCTGCTCAGTTTTGTCATCCTGCTGACAGGGCAGATGTCATTTATCATTCTCAGTATTAGCTGAGGTGACCCCTTGGTGTCTTAGATACCAAGGAATTTCATCTGAGATTTGTAGGATCAGCAGAGGGAGAGACTCCTGAGGAAGAAAGCTGGAGGTACTGCAGGTTCTTGGGCCCAAGGGCAGTAGTGAAGGCAGTTCCAGAGGTGAAAAAGAGGTTTGCATTGCAGTAGCTGTTGTGAGTGGGGCCTCTTTTGGAGACAGTGAGTATATTGAGGATCCACTAGAATAGATGAAGCTTTGTGTCAGGTAGGTGATAAGAGATATTTTTGAGGAAGACGGGTGGTGACAGTGCTGCCATGATCTGGCTGTTCTTTGGTGTGAGGAACCCCCACAGAGGAACAGTCTTGAGGTGCAAGAGGTGCAACAGCAGGAGCCAAAGATGTGAGAAGGGACAGGTATGGCCTTCCTCTGTCACTTCTCAACCTGTATCATTTGTGGGAGGTTTATGCCTTGAAGTGAGAAGGTCTGTATCCACAAATGTAAACATCTGTGCAGCTTCAATTGTGTCATTTGTATGACTTGCTTAATGTGATAACTTCCACATCACCATCCCCTTCTGATTCAGAAGTTGAGTCTCCTTAGCATGAGTTGTTAGCCTGCCTGCGTGGGTGAATAAATCCTCGTGTTCTCTCAGGGAAACAGCAAACCAAGCTTCCAGCACTTTCTGTACTGTCTGCCTGCCTGTTCTCCACACAGGAAGGGACAGTCTGCAGCCCAGCATCTATTCATGGCTTAGGCTACACCTGACAGAGATAAGTGAGCAGAGCTGGATGGGGACAGTCCTCCTGTCTCAAGGAGGCTTCTTGTGCTTGCGAATGAGTCTGGGTTATTAGTCTGAATGAAAGCAAAATATGGAAGATTTACTGTGAAGTGGAACAAACTCTGTCAGAAGAAGAGCTCTTACCCTAGGGCTGTCACACTCCCAAGCAGATGCTTGTCCATCCTTCTCGTCTAAATGTATTTTATAGATTTCCAGACACCTGGTTTCACTGTTTTTTATAAGAGGTGGGTTGCAACTGTGTATATGCTGTATATTGACAATGCACATGCAAAGGAGCACTAATACTCAGACCTGGAAATCCTGAAGCCTCACAGTGCAGGGTTCCCTGTGTATCTGGGAAGTCCAGGCTAGAATTGTGACACCCCCCCCCCCCCCCAAGGCTCATCTCTTAGGAGGACTCACACAGCTGGGAATGATTTTTAATTCCTACAGAGTCAGCCTGTTCTCCGACCAGCAACCTGCTGTGTAAAGTCTCAGCTCACTAAAATAGTCTAAGGCATCCAGGCCTGAAGAAACAGTACTGTTACAACGTCGGGGTATGAAATGGTTTCTGGAAAAGTTCACTGCATAAAGATCAGTTATTTCTGGACAGCAGCTCTGCAGGTCCAGGGAAATGCACTTCCCAGAGGTGCCTTGGATCCTTAAAGGAACAGAGCTCATTAACTAAGAAACAAACGGCAGAATCCTAAAAGCAGAAGCATTAACACAACAGCCAAATGCACTTCACAGGGTTTTGATGGTTTGCAGCTCTTACTCAGGACTTTGATAGCGACCATGGGAGGTTTCATATGTTTCTCACAGATCATGGATGCAATTAAATCCACCCTCAGAGCCCCAACACGGCTTATACAGCCTCCTGTGAGGCTACATTGGTGTGCTTGCAAGCAGGTTTCCTGGCATCCTTCCTGGCTCTCTGAGCAGGGTGTGGTTAATGGCTAACAAGAATCCAGCCAAGCATCTCCCTTCAGTGACAGCGACTGCAATGTAGATTTGTCATATCCAAACCTTAGGTTCTATTTCTAGCACTGTACAGCAAGATTTAGTGTGATTTCTCGGATATTTCATCTGCAAAATGGGCAATTGATAATAGCTCTCATCAGGGGACAGATGACTAGTGCTGGTTATGAGCTACACAGAAATATTAAGGGTTCACAATGTATAAACTAGGATTTGGACTTGTGGATGCCCGTTTAGCACTGAATGTTTTTCCTTACACAGCTGGGCACCTTCAAAAAGAATTTTTTTTCCTCTGCCATGTACATAAAGGTTTGTATATGATATTTACCATGAGAAAAGGAATTTCCAGTGTAGCCCTGTCAAATATAGAATGGTTGTGATGCTGCATGCCATTTTGCAGAGGTGTGTATGTCCTCCTGCTTCACCCCATCCCCCTACCCATCCAACATAATGCTTTGTGTGTTCTTCTCTTCTGAGTGTTAGGGACCCCTTTTTCATCCCTCCTGCTCTTGTGGCATCACTGATATCCCAGCACAGTGAATTCCAGTCTGTAAAGGATGTAAAACTGTCATTTCAGAATTTAATTATGCTGCTTTCCAAAATTACCGAACACTTACTTGTTTGTTCTCATACACAGAAAAGATAATTAGGAGCTCTTGAATCATTAGTCTGGGAACCCACAATATCTGGAAGGAGCTGAAATTACTTCATTGCTTTAAATTTGTAACACTGAATTGCAATTTCTGTTTTACCTCCAGCTTTTCTAGGTATGTTTGAGGTTTCCCAAGACCAGAACAATCATTTAATTAAAAAATAGCCTGGGCTTTCAGGAGCACTGCTGAGATGCTGGATGCAGCTGGCCCCTGCCAGGGAAGCTCTCTGGCTCTCCTCGTTGTTTCAGGTGGTGTGCTGGCCTCTCTGGAGCCATGGTCCTCACACAGCCAGCATCACTGTTACTGCTGTTCATCTCCAGAACCTCATCTCCACACAGACAAGCTCAGAGGAGGGACTTCCCAGCGCTGGAGCCTGAAGCAGGCACCATGACATGAGCCAGCTGATGCTGAAGCATTGAGGAGCTGGGGTTTCTCCTTTCTTCCTTTTTGATGCCTTGCCAATGAGGCAATCTCTGCCACCACCTCTTATTCTGCTGTTCTTTGATTCTCCAGATCTGGAAGTACCTCTAAGACTTGGCCAAGCTGGACAGAAAATGAACAGAAGGAGAGCCAAGGATTTCTTCAGGGGGGTTGCCAAGGAAGGATGCTGACATGCATGAGGCAAAGGCTGTGGTTTGGAGGTGTTGCTCAGAGGTGAGTGCACTAACAAACCCTGGGCTTCCTTCTAGGAAGCACACACTTGGGAATACTCTCAGAAAGGAACCAGTCCAGAGCTGAGCATCTTGAAAGAGTCTGGTACTCCAACTTTACCCTCACCTTTGAAGGGTGGATGGAAGTTACTCTTTCTCTGCAGCTGCATTAGGCTGAGTGATGAGCCATTCAAATGGACACTGAATACTGTCCTTCCTCTCCCCTCTCCCCCCCCTTCCCATCCCCAAGATAAAAAGAAATTAGAAGAGTCTGAAGTGCACAGCTTTTCCCTTGTAGACTTTGGGAACATGCAAAGAAACACACAGGGTCATTTGGCTCTGAAGGCTGAGGGATGCGAGTGCTTTGCTGTAGAGCCTGCAGGGAGCATGAGTCACATGGATCGCCTCGGCAGATCCGGGCTGACAGCATCCACCAAATCACTGCCTCACGTTGCACTCAAAGGGCAAAAATAAACTGGGAAGCAGGAGGGGCTTGGGGAGGTAGCGCTGTGGGACAGGGTTATTTCAGCCCGTGTGTTCCTAGATCAGCAGAACTGGACAGGGCACTATATCCTCAGCTGTGTCCAACCTCCTCCATCCACTGGAGCAAGGAGTCTGTGGATCCTGACAGAGGACCATGCACTGGAGGGGGGTCCAAAGGACTGAAGCATGTGCTTTTTCCCTTCTGCAGCCCAGAAACATGGGGACCAGTAGTACCAGAAAGACTGACATAACAGGAAAAATCAGCACTTCACATATTTTTCCAAACTCATGCTTTCTGTGGTATTTCCACATCACTACACAGAGCTCTTGCTGACATTGTCGTTTTGTAAGTATTGCCGTGTATGCCATCATCTCAGGGCTACTCTGATGAGCTGTCACCACATGATAAAATAAGTCTGTCGCTGTGTTTGCTGCTTTGCAGCGTTGTATCTTGCTGTGGTTTGTGTCATGTAGAGGCATTAATTCCATTGCATAGTGTAAATACACCATCGTCACACGCTCCCTGAGAAGGAGGACCAGGATACATGGAAGACAGCTTGTAAAGTCCTGGCTTGGGCAAAATGTAACTGCACTCCGTTCCAGCTGAGGACTCATCTACCTCAACATGTTTTGTGCAAGCTTGTTCTTATCTGGTTTGAATCTCTACCTCTGTGCTGCCTTGAAGCCCACACTGAAGCTTTCAGTATTGCACTCAGATGGAAAGCAAAGCCCAACTAGGACTGACTCTGTGGACGACTTTTCTCTCAATCAGGGCAGTCCGTGCATCTAGGGAACAAAGGAGGTCGTCATATGAAAAGACACAGACAGGAATGCTGCCAAAAAAAAAAGAGATTTATAAGATTGGGGCCTGCAGTGGTTTGTGCTTGCAGGTGAGCTTCAAGTAGAGTAGGGCAGGGTCACAGCTTTTGAGATCAGGAGACCCACTGAGGAACTGTGCAGTGTTGAGGAAGGCCTATCGTTTTTGTTACACTCATCCAGACGGGAGAACTGGAGCTGTGCATCTGTGGATGCGGCTGTGCACTTACAGGCATCCCAGTGGCACCATCACATCTGCTGCCATGCTAACCAGGCCACCTGGAAACAGACGGAGGGACCTTCTGCACCAATGTCAGGGGTGGGAGCCTGAGTACTCTTTGCAGGTGGGTCCCACCTGTGAATGGGGACACAACCTTTCCTCACTTGTGAGGACTCAGTGTGCCTCTTCCAGCCTGTGGAAGAGAGAACTGCCTCCTGGCTTTGACAGCTGTCAGGCAGCTCAGGCACCTCCGTGCTCTCCCAGTGCCAGCATTGTCTGCTACCTGTGTATTTCATCCTGGACAGGCCAGGTTTGATGGACCTGAGAAGAAATTAACTGTACGCTGGCTGAAACTGGGACACCAGGTTTTTAATAAACCCTATTAGCTTAGTCTTTTATTATCAGGTTGATTCTTTTCTGAAAAGTCAAGGCTGGCATTTTTTGGTACAGAGATGGTTGGTTCAGCTGCCAGAACCTCGGAGATGGCTGCAGTGCTAAAGGAGATCCCAAGCGATGCTCACCCAGCCTGATTTTTTGTCCCATCCGGGTATCAGGTGGTACAGGATAATCCCTCTGCTCCAGATACCCGTGTGAAAAAGGAGCTGATTTGGGTACTCAAGCAGTTATTTAATGTGAAGGGTCTGGACTGCAGAAACAGGGGTAGTTTTTTGTTGAGGGGACTGTGCCAAGCAGTTTGTCATGACCATTACACGGACCACCACTGACTCTGCAGTCGTTTTCCCACATACAGCTCCTAAAATGGACCTGTCCTTAAGTTATGATGATGCCTTGTTTAGCAGATTGATGGGCCACAACTGGCTCCCAAGGTATGCTGGCAGTTCAGGGACAAGACAGGTGCAGGAGGAGCAGCTGCATGCACCAGGGTATGGACCAAGGCTTTTCCAAAATTAATGTAGTCATGTGCACAGAAGCACAAGCTATGAGAAGGAAAGTGGTGTCAATGTGGGCCTTTGTCACTCTTGTTTGAGTGAGGATGATAGTGGAGGAGCAGGCATGACATCAGTGTGGGCCCACACCTGCTGCCACAGCTGCCTGGGGCTGCGCCCCGTGCCAGGGGTTGTGGGCTGGAAGATTTCCCCCGGCTCACAGGTGTTGTCTGTGCCGTTGTGGCTGCCTGTCTACTGTCAGTAACAGCGTGATGCTGGCATGACTGACACACAGAAAACCCCTCCTCCAGCACCAGGCATCCCACGGAGGGTCTTCACCACAGGGAGCCCTTCCCACAGCCCAGTGCCCCTCTGTGCCTGTCCCCAGCAAGGCCAGTGCAGACAAACAAACCGGGACTGCAGCCAGTGGCAGCTGTAGGACCTCAAGGCCTTTTTGACCTGCCACTAGCAGACAGTAGAGCAATTTCTATAAACACAAGACTTCTGTGTACATATTTTAACAGCATTTTTCTTTCAGGACGTTCTGTCATCTCTGCAACATGCTTTTAGTTCCATCCTAAATTTCCTGGGCTTTTCACTCCCTCTTCTCATCTCCTTGAGCCAAAAAAAAAGGGTCATTTTGGTGAGAAACATTTTCAGTGGTTTTCTCAGAAGCATCTGCTCTCTGCACTCTGTGGGATTATGCAGTTCAAGGCTGGTTTGTTCTAGGAAATTACTTTTTCACCCCCTTCCCAAACTTACCTTCTAGATCAACATTCAGAACTTCTTTGGGCTCTGACTTCCAGAATCTATTGGTATCCTGAACTGCCCTCCCAATAAAATTAGTTCTGAATTATCCCACTGATTGTCCTGTTTTCACTTGTTTGTTGGCTTGTTATGGGAGACGTGAAAGCTAAAGGCTGAGGAATAGATATGGGGGATCAGATATGTAGGTCTAGGGGTAAATATGTAGGGTTCTGACTGCCCAGGAAAGGCAAATGAGCATGGACAAACAGGTTTTACAGAGAGCAAAGAGCTGGTGCATTAAGGAAGGCTCATGGCAGCCAGGGATGTTTGAGATAGTGAGAATCAGCATTTCACATCCTAGCAGGAAAGAGAGAAATGTGAATTTGAACCAGACAAGAGTGCCTCAGAAAAAATGTAGTCCAGCTTGCAAAAAATAACTCCCAACCCCAAAGTAATTTATTGTCGCTCAAGCAGATAAAAGAAGCGCATAAAATTGGTTCCACAAGAAGGTCAAATTAAGTGCATGAACAAAATATAAGCATATTATATGTGTGTGTGTGTGTATATATATATATTCTGTTCAGTGTCTCTCATTATAGAACTGGGGATCAATCTTAACCCTTCAGGGTTTCTTGTCTTGTCCATTGGCTTTGAGCCAGACAACCTCCCTCCATGGCATTAGACTGGGGGCATGGTGAAGGAATAAAGAATTGCATTAAAACAGGAGAAAGGGAGATGGATTCACAGAGCATTATGGGCTGTCAGGTGTTTAGGTACAGGCAGAGACTTCCTCAGTCCTTGTGACGCCAGTGCTGCAGTATTAGTTCAGCCGGCTGCAAGAGAAAAGGACTACATGAGTACCACCCCTCACTTTTTTTGCAGAGAATGACTGCCTGCCTCTGTAGCTGAGGATGCAAACAGTTACTTGAGCATCCACATGGCTGCAGTTTAGGTTTCAGTTACACTGAGCTGCTTACTTGGCAAAGAGAGTTAAAGAACAACTGTATCAGCACTTGTGCTGCACAGATTTATCTAGATTTTGATGTATCTGTACAGGCTTTGTCCTCTCTTTATGGGGATTATTTTTTAACCTTGATAAAATGTAGGTGAAAACGAGGTGAATTCTTTGATACATGTTATGCTCTTCACCACATATACATCCCAGCTGTGATGCAGTATCTGCCAATAAACATTCTCACTGAATTCTTGGTGACAGTGAAAAAAATTAGGTGAAACTATCACAGTTTGCCAACGTCACCAGTGAAAATGAAGCAGAAGTCTGGTTCTGTATGCAAACATTCATTGAACTTGTTCATGCAATCATTTCTGCTTCCTTTTGCGCTCCACTCCAGTGACAGAATGGCTGTCAGTGTTTCCCAACAGCTGCTTCTGATGCCTGATACCATATAAGCTTAAAGACATGGAAAAGGGCAGCTTCTCTGCTGAGAAATCCTTGCTCCCATGAAAAGGGTCATGCATGACACAATGGTGTATTTCACATCACCCAAGGCCTTTAGGAAAGGGTACAAATCACAGTGTTCCATGATTTTTTCTCCTCTTTTGTTACTCCTGGGAGGTTATTGGCAATTTTCACCAACTGCAGTCCAGCACTGCTCTAGCAGAGCTGGAATTAGATTATGGACATCACGGATTTTTAAAATTTGGGTTTCATCATTGTGCTTGGTTTGTGCCTTCCACCTCCACGACCTTGATATCCAGATCTCAGGTTCACTGTGGAGCCTACCAAAGGGCTTTGGAGCTTCTGCTTGGGTTGGGCTAACATCTCTCAACATTAAGATAATTCGAGTGAAACCACTCTGCTCGAAAGTTTCCCAGCACAGTGCTACCATGGGTTTGGGATTTAACATAGCTCGTAACTCTTAAGCAGGATTTAACATGAGTAAGAGCTGAAACTGCTGAAATGCAGCTGTACTGTTTCACCAAATAGGCTCAAGTTCAATTTCTCCCCACTCAGTCACCCAGCTCCTCTCCCTTGAAAACATTCTTTGCCCATTCTGGGTGCCTTCATTGCCACTTACTGTTGACACTGACACGTCTTGTTTTCCAGCAAGTATTGTCTTGCTTGTGCCATCCTTTTTCTCCGTTGCTGCCAGGAGAGAAGGGACAAAGAACAATTGGGTATTTTTATGATAGAAATGCTTTCCTCTAAAGTGGTAGTAAAGTGCTGTCTGACATCTGCAGACTGCCCATCTCAAAAACTTGCTTTGAGCCTAAGGATTGACCCTTTATCTGTTCTGCCCTGCACCCAGACAGGAAATCTGACTCCTCCTGTGGTTTGGAGAGCCAGTACTCTCTGCACCTTTCACAGGGACCGTGGCACTCACCATTCTCCTCTGCCAGCTTATACCACTGATGATGCATAGGCACCCAAGGGCAAACACCAATAAACTGCCTGCAACACTTGCTCCAATTATCACATAGCTAATCCAAACAGGAGCTTCCTCTGTGGAAGGAAAAAAGTATTTAGACACAGAAACAAAATCATTTTATAGCTTTAGGGTTGGGGACGGGACGTGATGCTAATTTCCATACCCACGTGGTAATGAAGGCTGATCTTTCTGTCATTGTCTTCTATGAGGTGACAGCTCCACAGCCCTGCAGCACTGATGTTCACCTCCAACTTTATTTCACGCTGCCTTGAATTCTTAACGTCCATGGTAGTCCCATTCACACGTTCCCAGCGCAAGTAGGCATTGGGTGGGAGTGGACCAGAGACCTGGCAGGTCAGGGTCATATTGGCCCCTCTGGAGAGTGGCCCATCAGGGTTAGCTGAGACTGCAAAGGCAAGGAAAGGACATGTGAGTGAGGGGATGGGAAGATGGGTCGGTCCATGCTCTTGTGGCTTGCAGGTTTCTGCAACTCCTCTTCTTCATGACCTCTTTCTCTCACCTTTCATCACCACCAGCTCTATCTTGCTCTGCACATGCCTTCCTTGGTACTCCAGCTGGCACTGGTACTGTCCAGAATGGTTGAAATATACTTTGGGGAGCTTCACTTCTATGATGATTTCAGCATTTCTTTCAGGTATCTCAAACAGAAAGTTGCTGCTTTTTTTAGTCTCATGCAGCTCTCCTTGTGCTGTGACTTTGAAATCAAGCAGCTCATGAGCGTTTGCACCTTCCTGTTGTTTCCAGTTCAGCTGTCCTGTGAAACCTTCTTTCCATTTTATCTTCTGGGAGTTCAGATGCCATGACAAGATGACAGTGCTATCAACAGTTGCATACTTTCTTTCCAAATCTGGATTCTGAAAACCTGAATTTAGAAGAGACAAGGAATACAGAGGCAGAAAAAGCCATGGTTACGCTTCCCCATATCTACCCTTGATCCAGAGTGAGGCACACTGCACTCAGTTGAAAAAGGACTTGGAGAAAAGCCACAACATCCTCCAGGAAGGTTAAACAGTTAGTGTCTGAGAAAAAGACAGTAGAAAGATCCAAAGGTCCCAAGCACAGCAGAGCTGAGAAGAACAGACCCCGAGGAAAGGAGAACCTTCTCCTCACCAAGCCTGGAGATAAAAATGAGCACAAGTGTGGAACAGAGTTCAGGCAGCAGAACAATCCCCAAGCTGCATTGTTGGAAGCCCTGGGAAGTCAATCCTGGGGCACCAGTGCTTGGGATGCTGGAGATTAAAAGTTAAACTCATGAGCTGAAGCCAACACTGGTTCCCAAGCCTGTGTGTGAGTTCCATTTTTGTTGTCACATACCTAGTACCTTTATAACAAAGGAGATGTTCTGATTAATCAGTGGAGAGTCTGAACGGACCTGACACAGCCAGGTCCCACTGTCCGTAGCTTCCAGTTTCTTTAAATTCACTATGTATTTTTGATGGGTCTTGCTTTGTAATTCTGGTATTACTTTGTTGTTGTTGCTGTTAAACAATGTGATCTTGAGATTGGGTAGAGGACTGGATGAGTTTTGCATTAAAATCAGTTCAGGGACCTCATTTTGCAGAAAGTGCCCATCCAAAGAGACTGTCACTGCAAGAAGAAAAAAAGCAGAGACAGTAAGTCAATTCTTCTTCCTCCGAGGGAGGAACAAGTGTTACAGCAA
The DNA here is from genome assembly GCF_000738735.6 of Corvus cornix cornix. NCBI lineage: Eukaryota > Metazoa > Chordata > Aves > Passeriformes > Corvidae > Corvus > Corvus cornix. Next base: position 28,193,292 of record NC_046332.1, on the reverse strand, counting down.
AGAGACCATGGAGACGTTGTGCCCTGGAGATGGAGGAGAAATGAACTGTGATAGCCCAGGACAGAAGAAATGCAGCTGGATAAAGAATCCCAGCAGAGCTGTCTCTCCAAGCTCTATGGTCCCTTCCCCTCCTGATGGCTAAAAGCCCTCCACTCACATTTAAAGATATGCAGTGAGATGCGGACTTCGTGAGAGCTGGATTTACAGGTGTAGATGCCAGCGTCAGAGAGCTTCAAATCCCACATCCTCAGCTGTTTATTTTCCATCTTGACGTCAGCTCGATGAGTAGGGAAAGCTGATGCTTTTGAAAAAAGTAGGCTTGGTTAGGAGGGAAGAGGTTTCTCAGCTGTATAGAGGGAGAAGGGGTAACGAATTGCAAGCCTTACTTCTCCAAGCATTATTGTTTTCCGTCCGCCATAGAAGAGTTTTATAGTACATCCAGCTCACTTCATCCCGAGATAATTTTGAGTCAAGAGGTATGCCTGTGCATTTCAGGGTCACCTCCCCTCCTACAAGCCCAGTCTGGACTTCATTTTGCTGAGCCATACTGGAGATCAGACCTGAAAGTCAATACCCACCCAAAAAAGGCATAAGTTCACTTTCTGAAGGGTGGCTCAGTAAATACTTCCCAGCCCTCCAAAAAGATGTTGATATTTCTCCTCAATTTCTGAATTTGTCACTCCTTTATCTCATCAATCAATCAATCAATCAGTCAATCAATCTCTTTTATTACCTGGCTAATGGTTACTCTCTTTCACATATATTCAGAGAAAATATATTCAGAGAAAAGGAAAAATACCAGTAGTTATGGTGGACTGACCATCATTCGTAATTTTGAAGTGTCAACAATTTTACTGAAACAACCTTTTTCCACTGGACAAGACTTAGTTACTCTATTGGTAGCACAGGAAGAAGAGCACATGTCAGCCCTTCTTCACTCCCCAACACTTGATGCAGCACTGACAAATTTGCTCACACCTTCTTCCAGTTTTTGCATGGACAAAGACTGAAAACACAGAAAAATGAAGAGATAAAGTAAAAAAGAAAGAAAGAAGGCTGACCTAATGTCATGTTCCTGTTCTTGGGATGAGGGCTATGTGACAGTAAAAGAAATAGGATGTATAAGGTTGAAGAAACATTAGGAGTGGTTTCTTGGGAGAATCCTTTCCTTTCCTTCACTGTAAAGATGGTTTCTGCAGGAGACCTTAAGAAGGAGATGGAGTTGCCAGAGGTAAGATTGGGAATAACCACAGGGTTGTGGTCTCCTGCCTCACTACTGGTAAGCTCTCAGAGATGCCTAACCTGCAAATCCCCCAGGTGACCTGAGTACTAAAGAAGTGTAGAAGTGTAAAATGAAAAGTTTGCATGAGTTTAATGTTGGGTTTGCCAGAAGTTACATCCCTCTAAGAGGTAACCTGCAACAGTACCAATGCAGATTTTTTAAATTGCCCATGGGACTACTGAAGTTTATGATTTTGTCCTAAACTGTGAAATTAGAAATGTCATTAATAAGAGTCGGTATCTCTTGCTTTTCATTTGGTTCTAGGGTGCATAAGAGATTTCCAATCTTTCCTCTGTGACCAGAGGAATCAAAGCTGAGTATCTGAGAAATGCAGGCTTGGCCTTATTCACTGTCTTTCCTTTCTTGGAAAATGAGCACTGAAAAGTCCACCAAAGCTTATAACATTAGCAGTCAAGCTAAGTAAGCCAGTAGCATTCCATTTGTAAGGGCAAATCTGTGATGAGATTCTGAAGATTACATCACAGATGTGTTTATGCATCACAGATGTTTTTGCCCAGAGAGCTGGAGGCAGTGTGGAGGGCAGTTTTCCACTCTGCTTATTGTGTATCCTGGTTCTCACAGGACCCTCACTCCTGCATCTCTACAGGGCAGCTCCCCAAACCTGGCAATGCATGCTGGTTTTGGCTGGCAGGCTCAGCAGGCGGGCTGGGAACAACCTGAATCCCAAAGCTAAACTGTGTGAGGAGTCTTATCTGGCACATCAGGGAGAGCCTAGAAATACGCCGAACGTTGTGAGGCTTGTGAAAAGGCTGTGAGAACCACGAGGGTTTGCTGAGCCCAGGACTCACCCAGATGCAGAAGCAGGAAGGCGGCAGCCATGCAGCTCACGGCTGTGCTGCACAACTCCATCGCTGTGGGAACGCTCCTCCCGTCTGCAGAGCGCAGGGCTGGAAATGCTGTCACTGCCAAGGGATCTTATCCTGGAAGACCCAAATGCTCTGTTAAATAATGTCTGATTTTCAGACCTCAATGGATGGGACTTGTGTTCCCAGTCAGCTCCCACCATCCTTCAGTGCAGCAAAATGGAAGCTCATTGGGAAAGTCACCAGAGCCCTTTGTTTCAGCAAAGAATCCATCTGCAGCCTGCCCCTGGAGTTTGGTAATAAACATTTCATTTTACTCATCCCTAGGTTTCTGGCATTCATCAGGCAGCAGCTGTTTATACTGCCAAGAGTTCTGTGCTTTTTTACTTCTCTATGGTGGGTTATCATCACTCTTGCAGAGATTAAAGCTAAACACATACAGGGCTGCATTAGCAAGAGCACAGCCAGCTCTGCTGGAAGTAGAGTGAAGTAATTATTTCTCTCTATTTGGCACACCTGAGGTCTCATCTATGATACAGGGTACAGTTTTGGGCCCCCAGTACAGGAAGGATGCCAACAAACTGTACAGAGTTCAATGGAGGGCTAGTGAGATAGTGAGGAAGTTGGAGCACATGACATACAGGGAGAGGCAGAAAACTGGGTTTGGTAGGGAGAAGGGAACCAAGGTGGGATCTAATTTCAGTTTCCCATTATCTAAAGGATATTACGTAGAAGAATAAGCCACATTCTTCTCAGATGTGCCCAGGAGAGGAACAGGAGGCAGCAGCCATATGTTGAGCAGGGAAATGTTGACTAGATATAAGGAAAACTTTCTTCCCACTGAAGGTGGTTCAGCAATGGAATAGATGCCAAGAGATGCCAGGCAGTCTCCACCGTAGGAGACGCTCAGAAGTTACCTTGACAAGCCCTGAGCAACATGTTGTAGTTTTTGATAGGAGAATGGACTGGAGACCTCCCAATATTCCTTGCCATCTAAATATTTCTGTGTGATTTTGTGATTCTATGATTACAGCCATCTTTAGGCTGTTATTAATGTTTTTCTTCAGGTTTGGGTTTGGTTTTTTTTTTTTTTTACTTCTTACCTTAAAAATCTCAATAACCAGCAAGTCTGATGTTGGAAAGACCTGCTTGACTTCTTAGAACTATTCAAAGAAAAGTATGGGGAGAAGGGAGGAATGAGGTCCAAAAGAAGAAGTTGCATTAATGGTAGCAAAACCTTAAGTGGGAACTGGAAGCTAATGATCATGTTAAGGTGAGTTATCAAATTAGATGCAGTTTCTGACTGTAGCAGAGACCAGGTGCTGGTGACAGCTGCAGCTGGGTGGGCTGACAGGTGAAGGAGACCGTGACCGCTGATGCAAGGACACTACAGAGTTCTCCATCCCTAAACCAAGGCAAAAATCACAGAAGGGAAGCCAAGCAGGTTAAATGCTCTGGGGAGTGAGCAAGCCAGTGAGATGACCTCACTTCTGTGAAAGCAGGCAGTCCCTATGTCAGGAGTGTGACAGACTGAAGGCTGGAGTCATAATGGGATTAAACTCAAAAGAAATGCATGAATAATTTTCTACAATATTTATATGTATGATGTGCAATATTAAGTATAATATATTCTATTGGAGGGTAATTTATATTGGTATTAATTGAAATGATCAGAGCATGTGAAGCTATCAAAGAGTAGATGAAAACATCAGCACTACATTTAAATGGAGATCAGGTCAGCGTGACATCTGACATCCAGACTGATGTACACACATGCACAGATGAAAAATGTTTGTGCAAGAGCAAGACAGCAGCCATATACACCATCAGAAGAGAAACAGGTGGCAAAGACACAGTCAGAGGAGATTTGTGGCTTCCCTCATACAAAGCAAAAAACCCATCCCAGGACAGGAAATATTTGCATGAGCTGTTTTCCGTGAAAATTGTAAAACAAAGGAGCCAGTGCATATACGATTGGAGATCAATCCTAACAAGATGCTGAGGCAGTGATGAAGCAGTTTGCTGGGTTAAACTACAGAATAAAGAAAGGGGCACTAACAAGGCATCTGTATGCATCTCACTCTGAAGGAACATCGATAACTGAGAACTGGCACAGGGCCCTGAGGAAGATCCATTCCTGAGGTGACAGGAGAAACCTCATCCCTGCTGTGAAATCTCGCATCACCTGCTCTTGTGGGATGAAGGAGTCAGCCCCCGCTCTAAAGTAATATCTGTGAATTAACAGTTCAGTGATGGGTTTCAAATATTTTAAGTCATTAAACTTTATATAAAACCTGAAGGTAATGGAACAAGTAAAAATTAATGAAATCGCTGAGTCACACCTCATAATTTTGTTTTGACTGGGAATCTCTATTCTCCTGTCATATGGCTTCAGTTTGTTCTTTGCCTTCTTGCTTCCTGGTTATTGAGCAAAACCACACAAGCAGAGCACCGTGGGACTGGTGAACTGATGACCTTGTGCAGCTTGTAGATGCAGATTGATGTATCTTTGTTCTTCTGTTTCTTCTCATGGTTTCACAACTTCTGCATTCCCACTTTGTTCACACTAATCTTTGTATTTCTGTGGCAGATCTCCACAGTGCAATGTTACCACCTACATGTTACAAGTCAGTGGGGAAAATGGGTCGCCTTCAGCTAGGATTTCTTTTGCACACTTTCCCTCTCTCCCTGTTTATTTCTACTTCTCATGCATGCCACTTCCTATTCCCCCCTGCCTTTCTATCTGCTTCTGCATCCCTCCAGGCCAGATCACAGGCAATGCTGCTCCGGAGTTCACAGATCTCAGTGAGCAAGGCTCTGCTGTCTTAACCGAGCAAGCTGCTCTCATTAGCGGATGCTTGTAGCAGACCCACAGCCTCCTTACAGGCAGCCCAGCTGTATCTTACGGTGGTACTCATAAATTAAGCGGTGTCACAGAATGTCCCCAGGCACTGGAACATACTCATCAGTCCTGTTAAATTGCTAGTACATTTCCTGACACATTTTTGGCCGGGGACAACTCTTGCCCTCCCAAGCAACTCTTGGGAAGCATTTAGGTGTTAGCATGGGCCAGGAACCTCTCCTATTAGGTGGCTGGCATGTGGCCAGTTCGTTTTGGAGGTTAAGTGAGTTTAATAGCCCAGACCATCTCATGCCAGCTGGCCTCTGTGCCAGAAACAGTCCAGGCGTACTTGATTTATTAGCACGTCTAGCGACGGAGGAGCAGGGCTCCCTCCCAAGTGAACATTGATTTCCATTTCATTTTAACTTCCCCCTCTTACTGAACTGGTTTAATTTCCTTCTTGACTTATTTTAATGATCCCTGCCTCTCTGAGGGATAGGAAAAGGAGAGGTGAGGTAGTGAGTAGGCTTGCTCCAGAGAATGATGCCTGCAGGACCAAGTCAAGCCTGGAGAACATCTGCTTGAGAGCAGGGCTGGCAGCCCCTCTCTCCCTCCAGCTCTGAACACCAGTGGGTGATGGCTACAGAGACCTCTCCATAGGCTGGCACTGGCATGACACAGGAGGAAACTTAAATTTAAAAAAACCTCAAAAAATAAAAACTTGGCAACCACTCCTGATGCAGAGCAGGCCGTCTCCCTTTCTCAGTGTGCTCCTGTGCCTCTTTCTTGCAGTGTGGCTTTGTTTTCTCCTCTCGCTCTTGCTTGTGGCTGTGCTTTTGATCTGGCAGCAGCTTGTTCTGCCGGGGTGGGGGGGCCCCCCAGCCCTCCCCCCACACCAGGGCTCTACACCTCAGCTTCCGCTGTGGCATTTCCCCTTGTGGTGCCTGCTGGGGAGGGCTCAGGGATGCAGCTGCCTCTTGCCCTGCTCGAGAGTTAGGCTCGGCTGTGGGGCTCTGGCTAAAGGGGTTCACCTCTCCTCAGTTAAAAAATTTGAAACAAAGCTGACTCAGCTCTTTTACCAAATAGCAGTTTCTTTGAATTTACTTCTTAACGTTAAAGCAAACGTCAGGTGAGCAGCAGGCAGGGTAAGAGACCATGTGCAATGAAAATAGGCAGCAGAGAGCCAAGTTATGACAGCAGTGAAGGTCATTTCGCGGTACCTACTGATCCCCTGGACTGTCTGACCCTGCTTCCATTTCCTCCTGAGCACCTCTGTCTGCTCATCTGAGAGCAGCTGCCACCCTCACGTTGGAGCTGCTGGGAGAGGGAAGTGCTGAAGCAGGGTCTTTGGGGTCACACAGGTGAAAGCAGCTGAACCTCCCCGAGACATGTCCCACCATCAGGACAAGGCAGAGTGATGAGACACTGTGTCAGCACCAGCTGAACTCCCTTCAGCCATAAAGAACCCCATGCCCAGTCATATGCCTGGAACCATGTGGAGGCCACAAGAAGTGGCTCCATCTCCACAGCCCAGGCTGCTCCCTTCTGGCCTAGGGGGAAGCCAAGATCTGCCTTTCTAAAGCCACCGGAGGCTGTGACTAATCAAGGCACTGTGATGCACTCTGAAATCAGGTCCTCCATCACCCTTCCAAGCCCTGTATGTGCTTGGGATGACATTTGGGTACCATCCCTCCTTCATTTTGCTCTGGTGAATACAGGCTCCCCACATGAGGCTGTGGCAGATCAGGTGGGCACCGTCCCTGGGTGCTCAAGAACCGCTAGTAGGAATGAGGTGGATGCTCAGTTTCGATGAGCCAAGCCCGGCTGTGCTGCAGGCGGCTTTGGCAGACATGTTTGTGAGACAGTGGAGAGGACAAAGGAAAGGTCGGGGAGACCTTGTCACAGCCTTTCTGTACTTAAAGGGATCTCATAATAAAGATGAAGAGCGACTTTTTACATGGACAGATAGTGATAGGAGAAGGGGGAACGGCTTTAAACTAAAAGAGGGTAGGTTTAGATCAAATGTTAGGAAGAAATCTTTTGCTCAGAGAGTGATGAGGCACTGGCACAGGTTGCCCAGAGAAGCTGTGGCTACTCCATCCCTGGAAGCGTTCAAGGCCAGGTTGGATGAGGGGCTTTGAGTGACCTAGTCTAGTGGAAGGTGTCCCTGCCTGTGGCAGGGTTGTTGGAATGAGATGTTCTTTAAAGGTCCCTTCCAATCCAAACGATTCTGTGATCCTGTGATTCTAACCTGCACCAGGGACTGTTGAGTCCACTATGAAGTGTAGAACACTGAGTAGTAACCTGAACTCAACCTTAATGCACCACGTGGAGGAAGGAATATCTGAGGTGGCTGATAGAGGTTGAGTACACCACCTGAAAGTTGAAAAATTCAACCAGAAATGAAACTCCTGCTTTCAACTGCGCAGCAGCCCATGAAAGGGGAAAACAAGTCTCTTTTCTGTTGTCCTTAAACTGAAAGGATCCCTCTTTTTCCAAGAAATCCTGCTCACTCAGCCCTGAGCTAATGGATCAGGCTGCATTGGCAGCTAGTGTCAGGCAGTGAGCCAGTCAGCCTGGATTAGCAGAACAGACCCCTCCGGTCTCAGCACGTACAGATGTAAGCAGACATCCTTACTTAGCTAGAGACTGGCATCTTCTTATTTTTGCAGGTTTTTTTTAGAACAAAGTTCCCCTTCCTGGAGGGTACATGGAGAAGGTGATAGCAAGTGGCAGCTGGTAGAGGGCTGCTCCCCAATGCATTTGCAGCCCTTGGGTGATATGCAGTCACCAGTGACAGGCCTTCATATAGGACATATTTCCCTATATATGGGTTTAAAGATCCATGACATCCCCAGGCTCTGAGGCAGGTTGAGCTCTTCATAGCTCCCTTTTTTTCTGCCCCTTTCAGAGAAAAATCCAGGAAGACAAAACAGTTTTTAGTTAAAATTAAAAGGCCTCGGAGAATTGCACAGCCAGAAGTATTATCAAGTCAAAGATTTAAGGTGGTTTTGCAACAGACCTTTAAGCGAGGCAAAGCCAATCCATCTGCGCCAAAACACAACTTGAGTGGAGTAATAAAGTTCGTAGCATTCAAAAACCCGAAAACAGGCTGGCGTCTTAGCAAAAGAAAGAGTTTCCTTACCTCTTTTCTCTCAGCCTCTGTGCTTCTGTCTCCTTGTGTTTGTCACCTGCCGTAGTTGATCTCACCCAGCTACAGCTGAACCAAAAGAGGAATGAAGTTAATGTTCAGCAAGCAGATGTTTGGTTGGCCTTGATGTCTCCTCCTCTCCAGCTGGAGCGACAGCAAGGTCTTGCTGCCGGCCCAGGTTCTGCTGACATCCGCCGACTTCTCTCGGCAGATGGTGATTTTCCAAAGGCACGTGATTTCGGCTCTGGGTGTGAACAGAAATGGACCTTAGCGGAAGGCGATGTATGGCAGCGGTGGGGAGAATGAGTGTGCAAAACAGAGAGAGCCTATTGGCCATATGGCAGCTGGTGGAGGCCGTGACGGGGCTGAAACTAGAAATGAATGGTTGGGAGCTGGTTCTGCTCTGCTGAGGAGGAAAGCTCACAAACTAACAGGTGAGCTGGGCAGATCCGGACCCAGCCCGCACCTCCCGCACTCTGTAAGAGTCATCTGAGCTCCATTTCCCAGCCAGTCTCCTGCACCACCACTAAGAGGAGGCACCTCTGAGGAGCTGACCCCAGCCCCACCTGTCTGTGCAGTATGTCTGAGGTTTAGGGTGAGATGAGATAATATTTTCTTTATGGCAGCAATGGCTTTACCTTGGCTGTCTGGCAGCACCCACCCAGCTGCTCTCTCATTCCCCCTCCTCAGCAAGGCAGGGGGAGAAGATATAAAAAACCCTCTCAGGTCAGGATAAGGACAGGGAGAGCTCTCCCCAGCATTATCATGGGCAAAACAGACTTAACTTGGGGAAAGGTTAATTTAATTTATGGCAAATTAAAAACAAATAAATCGATAAAATTAAGTGATAAATTAAAAAAAAAAAACAACTAAAAAAGCTTCTCCCACCTCTCTTTTCTCCACAGGCTCCACTTCACAGCTGACTCTTTTGTCCCTCCTTCCTCCCCCAGAGTGTCACAGGGGGACAGGTCATGGGAGTTGTGGTCAATTCATAGCACTCCATCTCTGCTGCTTCTCCTATTAATGCTGTTTCACTGTGGCGTCCTTCAAGAAATGCTCAGATGTGGGTGCCTCCCAAGGACTGCAGCTCTTCATGTTCATCTTGACATTAGAAAGACTTTTTTTACAGTGAAAACAATCATTCACCAGAACAACCTCCCCAGGGATGTGGCAGAGTTGCCATTGCTGGAGGCTTTCAAGGTGTGACTGGGCAGGGTGCTAGATAACCTCATCTAGGAACCCAGCGCGGGTCCTCCACAGCTCCACAGCTCCACAGGAGCCACAGCTCCTGCCAGAAAACCTACTGGCTCTCCATGGGCTGCAGGGGAATCTCAGCTCTGGCACCTGGAGCACCTCTTGCCATTCCTTCTCCCCTGGTCTTGGTGTCTGCAGGGCTGTTTCTCCCACGTATTGTCCTTCCTGTCTCCCACAGCTGCTGCGCACAGGTTTTTACCCTCTGTTAAATACACTGTCACAAAGGTGCCACCAGCATCACTGATGAGCTCAGCCTTGGTCTCCAGTGGGTCTGTTTTGGGGATGTCTGGACGTGGCTCTGACTGACATGGGGCCAGCTCCTTCTCACATCTCACAGAATCCACCGACGCAGCCCCTCCAGTACCAAAACCTTGCCCTGCAAACCCAATATAAGGTTACTCATCGGTAGGTAACCTGTACCAACCTGTACTGCTACTGAATCTCAGCTGTTTCCCTTCTCTGTAGGGTGGAGGAGGGGGCTTTTGTGGTTTTCCACCCACATTTGGTCTCTCTCTCTCTCTCTGAATCCCAGCCTCAGCCAAGGTGGCGGAAACCCACTGAGCCCCAGACACGGCTGAGATTTCATCTCTGTGCCACCCACTCTTCTCCTTTTGGCAGTGACTTGCCCTTTGTCTGGAGGGTGGGGGTCCAAGATGCCACCAGGCTTTGGGGGGAGCAGGGACAGACAGCCACAGCAGTGAGGTTCGCAATGTGCCACCAGCTGTGACAGGAACAGTGCTGATCTGGCCTCGAGCGCAAGAGCTTCTCCACTGGTTGTGACTTTGGAGAAAAATGAAGATGTTCCATCTCAGACAGGAAGTCACCTGCATGAGACAGGAACTTCCCAGTGTGGGATGCAAACACTGGGGTGGGATGGGATGGGATGGGATGGGATGGGATGGGATGGGCACTCTTCCAGTGTCCAGAACTTGTGAAAACCCTTTTTAGAGACACAGCTCTCCTGCAAGAACCTAATGCGTCATATCAGCATCTTCAAAACTCTCTCACGTGTCAAATAGAAATGTCCTTTCTGGTCCCCAGCTGCCAGAGAGGGGCTGTCCTGGGGGAAAAAAAAGAGTTAAAAAACCTCAGGTTGGGATTTTAAGGCCGTGGCATCTCAGTGCTTGGGGATCTGGGGCATTGAGCTGATGCTTCAGTTTGCACAGATTCTGGCTTGCATTTTGTCTCCCCAGCACGCTGTAATGCAGAAACATGGGCTTGTTTTTAAACAGTTGGTTTATGTCACTGCAAATATCTACCAGAAATAGCATTCCCTGAAGGGGGAAATTGCAAAATGCACTTGAACTTGCTGCAGAGTTGCAAGGAGAAGCAGGGCTGTGGGTCTGAGGTGACAAAACTGCAGGCTTGTCACGTTGTGAGAATGCCTGTTCTGCATCCACTGTCACCCTAGGGTGGGGATCCATCTCTTGGAGCTGCTACAGTTGTGGAGTGAACAGGTACCTCTGGGACCAAGGGTCACAGCGTGCAGTGACGTGTTTGTATCACTTTCATCCAAGCATCTCAAAGCACTTTGCAAGCATTAATTAAACATCAGAATCCAGAAGGGATGAATAATATTAGCCAGTCAGTCTCTCTTCTGAATGTAATATTCCTCATAAATATTTAACTGTTTTTTAAGTTCTTTGCACGTCTGGTTCTCACCTCGCTGGGCCAGTTGCTGTACTGCACCCCTGGGGAAAGGGGGCTCATCCAGCATCACACACTGACCCTGTGGCACAGCGAGAACAGCCTGAGCGCTACACATGGCTCTCCCCCCACAAATCAGTGGCTGTCATGTTTCCCTGCTTTATCCCCTCCAGAGACACTTTGTGCTGTCTCTCTTTGCTGTAATCCCATCACCAGCAGTATTTTTGCAAGCTGAGGTTGGAGAGAAACAGATCCTCTCAGCGGAGAGAAGAAGCTTCCAGGCTGTGCTGGGTGATGGTCACAGTCTGCAGAAACACTGAGTCTCTCCAAGGAAGTGAGATAAAGGTAGAAAAGGGTCTCAGAAATCAGATGTTGAGAAAGACCTTTTAACTGGCTTCACTGGAAAGCCAAGGTGCCTCCAGAGATCGTCTCCTTTAAACCAAGTTCCCTGCACATCAGTGGGGACTATGACTGTGCCTCTGTAGTCTGACAGGTGAAAGATACGCAGATATGTTGGAAAATTAGTGATTGCTCAGTGGTGTTGGAGAGAAGGAAGGACAGGTGTTTGACACAGCATAAAAAACAGATCTTCAGGCACCTGACTGTCAGCGACTGTCAGCGGCTTCAAAGGCCAGCAGCGTTCTCTTTGCAACAGAATAGCTGGCACCTGGTGAGCTTCTCGGGGGGCATTTCTGAGGCTAGATGTGGGAGCTAGAAACAACAAGGTGGCTGCTGAGGGGGCCCAGTGATTTGCCCCAGCACAGCTGTGTTCCTCAGAAAGGGGGAAGGCTGGGGAGAGATACCTCTCTGCAGGCACTTGGAAGCCTGAAGTGGGAAGAAAGGACTCTCTAAGCAGGTATCATACAGGTTCATTTGCTGATCACAGTGGAAAACCAGGAACCTTCCAGAGATGTTTTTCATGAGCAAGGGATCCACTGTGTTTACTCAGGAGGTGTGGAGTCTGATGGAGGAAGGCTAGCCAAGTGTGCTGGGAAGTCAGGGACTGCTTGGAGGGCACTGGACAGAGGAATCAAGACTCATTACCTGTGGAAGTGTGTCACCAGAAGTGACAGGAGCTAAAGCAAGCCTAACCAAAACCAATCCCATGTTAAGGACATGTGCGAAACTCAACAGGCAGGAGAGAGGTGGCTGGGGGAGTTTTTAAGGACCTGTATGGGATACATATTGCTTTCTATCTCACTATTAATGACCTCGGCAGAAGCAAGGGGGAGAAGCTGGCGACACTAATTGTTTTGATGCCCAGCTGGAGGTGTTTCATCAGCACAGAGGGTCTGGAACACCGCACTGGAAGCAGCTCGTGGCTCAGAGCATTGAAGCGGGACGCAACACAAGGACCCACGCAAGGGGAGAGCAGGGCCCGGCCGTGCCAGGGGTCACGGGCGAGCTGGGCCCGGCAGCGCGGGCGGGTGCGGGCGGCAGTGCGGGGAATCCGCCGCACACGGCACTAGATGGCGGCATCGGCTCGGGACAAGGAGCTGCCGCGGACAGCGGAGCTCGGCCGGCCGCGGGAGCTCACGGAATCACAGAGAGGTTGGCGTTGGAAGGAACCTTAAAGATCATCCAGGCCAGCATCCTGCCCTGGGCAGGAACACCTTCCAATAGACCACGATCCAACCTGGCCGTGAACACTGCCGCGGATGGGGCATCCCCGGCTTCTCTGGGCAACCTGCTCCTGCATCTCGCCACCCTCACAGTGAGGAGTTTCTTCCTTATAGCTAATTCAGGATTTTGAAGGGCTGGGGAGTGCCTGAGCAGGGGTCCTAACTGAGCTCCTGACAGCCCCCAAGGCTTGTTAGGGAGCTTGCTGGTGCGTCCTTCTTGGTCCAAAACCTGGGTCATTTTCCATGCAAAAAGGGGGAATGCTGACCTGGTGACAAGAGAGAAGACACACAGTGCTTGTAAAAGAAGAGGACCATGAGAAACCTCAGTAAGAATGAGAATTACCAAATCCTTGTAAAATCTGCCCTTGTGTGTGACCTCCTGTGTTCCTGGGCGCCAGGAGTGTCCTGCGTCCTCCCACCATGAGACCCTGTGAGACCCATCCATTCAGGTGGGAGTGACACCCTTTTCAGATCACGCCAAATGACAGCTTCTGGAGGGAGTCACATTGAACTGGCAGGCCAGCGGGATGGAAACCTAGGAGAGAAACTCTTGAGCGTGATGGAATCCACAACTATGAAAAGACTGTCCCAGATGCTTTGGAACTTAGTGGGTGGCACAAGATGCAGTACCCAGAACAACAGCATTCCCATAAGGAGCTTGGTTTGACAGTTTTACCTTTAGAAGGCAAATGAAAAACCCAATATATTTTGGGTTTATTCATCGAAGTGTTGAAGAAATACAAGCAGAGTACCAAGTTGTGGGGTTTTTTCAGGATTGGTGCTGATATTGTTCCCATAAATTTGACAAGCAAGTATAAAACCCAGTGTGCCTTAGTATCCTACATAATTCGAGATCTGGTTTTAACTTTTTATTGTTTTTAAAAGGCTGTGCAGAATGCACAAAGACCACAATAGGTGTGTTTTTCTTGTTGTTCCTTTGTCAGATTATGCTATTTGCTAGCACTTAGCCTCTCACTGTAAATCCCTCAGAAGTCTGGGATCCAGAACATCTGGACATAGTTATGATTTTTTCTAATGATGCTGATCTTTCTTACTGAAAAAAAATTAGTTTGGGATTAAAGATTTTCTTCCTATTCCTTCTGGAGGAATCCTACACAAAGGAATTTGCATGCATAACACTTTCTTTGCATTCCTTAAGCCCTCCTCTCTGCTAAAAGGGAATCCACTGGATTTCCTGTGTTTTTTAAAAAGTTTTCATCCACTGTGCAATGAGTTTTTGTGGCAAGGTCTAGATAGCTGGGGAACTACAGAGTTGGCTTCTGTGAGAAGCTACCAGAAGCTTCCCCTGTGATAGATACAGCCAGTGCCAGCTGGTCCAAGACAGACCCTTTACTGGCCAAGGCTGAGCCCATGGGTGGGTGATGGTGGTACAGCCTCTGGGATAACACGGTTAAGAGGGATGAAAAAGAAAATTAACAACTGCAGCCAGAGAGAGGAGTGAGGATATGTGATAGGAATAACCCTGCAGACACCAAGGTCAGTGCAGAAGGAAGGGCAGGAGGTGCTCCAGCCACCAGAGCTGAGATTCCCCTACAGCCCATGGTGCAGCCCATGGTGAGGCAGGATGTGCCCCTGAAGCCCATGGACGTCCATGGGGGAGCAGAGATCCACCTGCAGCCCGTGGAAGAGCCCCATAGCAGAGCAGGTGAATGCTCAAAGGAAGCTGTGACCCTGTAGGAAGCCCACACCGGAGCAGGGTCCTGGCAGGACCTGTGGCTCTGTGGAGAAAAGCCCATACTGGAGCAGGCTTGCTGGTGGGACTGGTGACCCCATGGGGGACACCCACTGGAGCAGTTTGTGAAGAACTGCGGCTTGTGGGAAGGACTCGTGGGAGAAGTTGGTGAAGGGCAGTCTCCTGTGGGAAGGACCCCACCCTAGAGCAGGGGAGGAGTGTGAGGAGTCCTCCCTCTGAGGAAGGTGGGGCAGAGATAACATGGGATGAACTGACTGCAACCCCCATTCCCTGTCCCCCTGCGCTGCTGTGGGGGAGGAGGTAGAGAAAATTGGGAGTGAAATTAAGCCTTGGGAGAATGGAGGGTGGGATGGAGGAGGTCTTTTAAGATTTGAGTTTATTTTCTCAATATCCTGCTTTGATTTGATTAATTGGTAATAAATTCAAATAATTTCCCCATGGCAAGTCTGTTTTGCCTGTGATGACAATCAGTGAGTGATGTCTCCCTGTCCTTATCTGGACCAACAAGCCTCTTGTTATACTTTCTGTCTCCCTTACAGTTAGAGAAAGGAGTGATAGAGTGGCTTTGGTGGTTTGACCCAGCCAGGTTCAACCACCACATTCTGGTATGCTGAAAATACTTATCTGGGTTTTGTACCTGTAGCTGTATCCTTAAGGAAAAGCATCAGGTCTCTTTCCTTCACGTGTCATTTGCTCTATTTCCTGTTTCTATTTATTGACTCCACTTGAAACAGATTTCCAGATTTGTTTGCTTTATTGTACAGACTCTTGGTCCTTCCACCTCAACTCTACTGACTTGCCTTGTGCCATCTTGATTTGGAAATATTTTCATATTTCCTTAGAAGGAAAATCTAAACTGCATAAATACTTCCAGGCTTTTGCTCACTGTAACTGCACCATGTCAGGCATCTGCCTGTCATGACAGGCACAGTGAACAGCTGGGTACAAGCTCAGTGTTGTTGAACTTCTGTCAGAGGAGCAGACAAAACATCAAAGGGCTGGGTGGAAGTAATGCAGAGAAAGGCTCTGTGTCTCCGTGTAAACCAGCACCGCTCCCCTGCCGGGCTGCTGCCTCCTCTTCCAGAGCAAAGGACCCAAGCAGAATTGACCATGCATAGAGATGGTCACTGTCAGATGGAAACTGTCAGAGAGAAAGTCCCAAAATCTGGGATTTGTACCTGAAAGGCAGTGAGTCAGGAGGGGATGGGGAAATAACAAAAAAGGGGATGTGATAAAACGTGGTAAAATAATGACCATCCAAGGTATGATAGATCTGTGAGTCCCTCTTTTCCCAGCCTTTGTGACAGGAGAAAAGAAAAGGGATGGTGAAAGTGGAAAGCTTTCAATTCAAAACTGAGAGAGGAACCATTTTCACACAGTGAATAAGCAGACCTGAGGACTGATTGCCAGAGGAAGCCAGAGAGTACAAGGAAAAAGGGAGGTTTAAAGACAGACCAGGTGCAAATCTGAGCAATGAGAGCATCCAGGCTGGTAACAGGTAATGCTGAAAGTGTTACCCACAGGAGGAAAGAGCATCCCATTGTGTGTGAGAAGAGAGAGCAAACCACTGCCAGGCACTGAGAGAATATGATGTGGTCCTGATGAATACTGGATTGCCCCTCAGCCCCACAGGGGTTAACCAACCTCTTCTCTACCTCCAAAGCATCTGGCAGAGAGAGGTGATTGAGCTAGACAGATCACTCCAACCTGAAAAAAAATTGCAGCATTATCATCTGCCTAGGAAGATGCTGGTACCACACTGGACTGTCTTGCCTTATGTTGGTTCTGCTCCACGGTCTGCCTGAAATTGCATGTGGTGGTTGAAGCAGACAAGTCTACCTCGCAGCTCTGCTGCACTTCTCTAGGATTCAGTGGAGAAAGGAGTGTCATTTTCAGTGAAACACAGGGATAGCTGAGTAGCTGAAGAGCTGTGGAGTCCAGATGTGCTCCCTGGAGCAGGCTAGTTGTGACTTTTGGGTGCTGCTGCACTATCTACAGTCTAAGTATCCCAGAGTGGATTCACTACCTGAGTGCCTGAACCTTTTGGGGAGAGAAGGTGAGAGCCACACAGTAAGAAGGTCTGTTCATGTACCTGCCGAAATAATGAAAAGCTGGCCTGGCTGTGGTGACCTTCTCTCAAGTCAAGAGAATCTTCCATCCTGAACATGGAGCAGCCACAGCCTGGAGACTCATATGGGAGAAATCACACGTGACTCTCGTTACCAGTAAGTGTTTCTTCTGGGGTGGCATTCAATGGCTGTTCAAGAGCAGCACCACAGTCCTCCGTGGCTGTTCAGAGGGGATGTGAAGAGCATTCTCTGACTACCTGAAACCTAAACACACTGAAGGTCTTGAGAGGTAGGGCCTGGCAGACTTGTGCTTACATTGCTAAGTACATCCTTAGCAGGAGGAGAGTGACAAAGAGCCATAACATCACTTGTAGATCTTTCAGGAAAATGTGAGGACTAAAGGAATAAATGAATGAATGAACAAGGACAGCCAGATGGGAGAAAAAAAGAAAAGAAGGCTCTCAAACACAGCAAAAAGGAGAGACTGAACCTGTGATTCTTCCTTCTCTAGTGGCATTTAATTTCCCCTTCCCCACTGTGAAAATGTCAGAAATGAACAGGCAACTTCAATAGAACAGAATTGAAAGAGAAAGAGAAGGCAGCAAAAGCCTTAGAAATGGCTTCACACAGACAGAGGTACACCCGGCTCGGTCAAATAGGAGCGATCCTCCACAAGCACACGCAGGGGTCAACGGGTTTTTTGTCCCATGGATTTATTTTAAGTTCTAAAATGAGTTTCTAATAAGTTAAAATGCTCAAAATGTGCAACAGGGCAGTGAGCAGGGCAGTGCAGGGAGAGGGAGAAGAGAAGAGAGTGAGCATGGGGGAGAAAACATTGTCAGGCTGCAGGGGAGATGAATTCCAGCCATGTCCTGCATCCAAGTGTTCCACCAGAGAAAGACTGAGAGGGAGGCCATGAAGGAGGGGCAAAGAGTGGGACAGAGATGTGGCACCAAAGCAAGCAGTAGCTACTGGCTCAAATACTCCCAACAGCTCCAAAGCATCTCTGCTGCTGGCCACTTGACTGCAGGGGTGAATCTGCCTTGCCCTGGCTGCAGCTTCCAGCCCCTCTGCAGGTACAGAGCTCCCAAGGTCTCCTGCATTGCTCATGCCATCGCTAGTCCCTCCTGAGAGGTCTGCATGGTGCCCATCTCTCTGCAGCGTGGCACACAGAGTTTCATCCTCCCATGCAGCCTAGCCCCAATGTCCCTGCTTCCATCAGCACTCCGTTTGCTGGATCTTCCCTTTCTGGTTTTCCTCCATCAACTTCCACGGCACATTGGCTGCAAACATCCCTTCCAGTGCTGGGAAGGCAGGAGTCTGCGCCTGAAAGGGAAGCAAGAGGCTACATCAGACACGAGAGAGAGACTGAATGGCACAAGTCTGGGCTTCTCCCTGCCATGGAAGAGAGTCCTGCTGCTTTCAACCATAAGGCTCCCATTCCGTCCCAGAGCCAGGGAAGAAGACACTCTCTGATACAGGCAATATCTTCTGGGGAATGCTGGTTCAACACGATCTTCTGTGGTGTCATGGGCATCAGGAATAACAAAGCAGGACATGTCTAAGGGAGAGCAAAGACTGATCTGGGCAGTGGTCAGGCCACTGTCAGGTTTGATGGTGTGCGAGACTTTAAAACGCCTTTTCGGAGAGAGGCAATAAAGGCATGAAGGCTTGTGCAAAATGAGATAAGAACAAATTAAAGACAGAACCACTTTCACAAGTGACTTTCTAGACAGTGAAAAACACGTAGATCTCAGGGCTCCTGATAGCAGCAAAGTATAGGGTGACACACAGTCAGTACAGCAAGAAGGGTGAGATTAGTTAGATAATGGCTTGGTAGGTGTGATCTCGGCTAAGAGGAAGGGACTGGGGTATCGCTGACAGGTTTCTGCCAGGCTGAAGGGAAATGAAAAGCATGAGTCTTCAAAGACCAGTCACTATTGGTACAGAGAGTGTGAAAGCGCTAATGAGTTGGGCAGCTGGTAAAGTTGAGGAGCCTCATTTGGAATAAGAGGATGAGAACGTCACGCAAGACCCAGATGTTTTAGGAGAATGGAGCACTAAGCTGAATGACAGATCAATGAAATGCAACAGTACTGATCAGACATTGATAGGGTCAGGGAATTGGAATGGGAATTCCTCATGTGTGGGCAACAGCCCATTGGGTGTGCATGATACACCGTGCAGAGCATCCGGTGTCCAACCAGCGCAGGAACAGCAAATGTAATCTCAGAGGATGCCAGCAGAGAGAGGGAGAGAACCAGAGAAGAGCTGATATCTCTGCTCAAGGCACCTCATCTGCTCTCAGACGGAGGATGAGCCCAGCGGGGAGTCTGTGCAGAGAAGGGTGTGAATCACAGAATCACAGGGCGGTTGGGTTCAGAAGGACCTTTGGAGATGATCCAGCCCAACCCCCCTGCTAAAGCAGGGCCATCTGAAGCCAGTCGAGGAACACCCATGGATAGAGGACCTGTGCTGAAACATGGGAGCCTGGCTTGCTCAGCACAGCAGGGCCATGGGGCCATATGTGAATGCTTGGGGGTGGTGAATATCCTGGTGGGATGAGAGCTGTGTAAGCAAACAGCTGGACACGCAGGTATCCTATTTGCTGCTAGCTGAGGCTTTACAGATACACTGTCAAG
Organism: Corvus cornix cornix; assembly: GCF_000738735.6. NCBI lineage: Eukaryota > Metazoa > Chordata > Aves > Passeriformes > Corvidae > Corvus > Corvus cornix. The sequence continues at coordinate 28,174,245 of NC_046332.1, read as the reverse complement.
GGGCTCCTCTCCAAGGTTTTGGGCCAGAAAGATTCGTTCTGATCACCTTGCCCTGGGCTTGCGCAGTCTAGAGAGTCACACAAAAGCCATAGATTTCTGTCTCATATTATCCTTTACCATCAGTGCTGATTAAGGACGGATGACAAAGAACCTGTCACAAGCTGCTCTTGCACTACCCACAGTGGTTTTTAAAAAATTTCCACCTTGCTTCTTTTGTGATGCTGCCTGCCTTCAGTCTCCAGCCACTGGGACTTGCTAAGACTTTTCATCAGTTCTGTCACATCCCTCATCTTCAGCTCAAGGCAGTTTCAAGGCTCCCAGCTCTTTCACCAGGGTAAGCTCTCCCAAACTTATCTCCCTCTAATTGCCCAGCCCCTTCCCCACTAGAATTGTCATTGTGGGCCCTTTCCATGAGGCTAAGTAGGAGGCAGCTGCATCACAGCTACTCCCCAAAGGTGTCCCTTGCCTTCAAAAGGAAACCCTGAAGGGTGATTTTGCCATGTTATTTGCAGAGCAATAATATGAAAACTGCAGAGAAATGGTCTGAGTTGTTTGCACATTTTTTTTTGACATACTGGGGAAGGATTAGTCCTGGCCTGGTCTTGGGGGTCATAAAGGCAAGGTAGAGTTTTCAGAGGATGAGATACTGGAAAAAGCTGAGCAAATGAAGGGCACTAAGTTGCCAGAAGCTGAGAGCTGAGGTGTGAGGGCTGAGCCAGAAACAACAGCCCTGCATTGAGATCCAAGTCTGGGCACCAGCAGGCATTGATACAGAACAGGAGATGGTTACATTAAAGCATCCCACTAAGGAATGAGAGAGAGAGGACATCTACAAAAGCCTGGAAATTAGCCCTCCTCTACTACAGAGTGGCTTGATCTCTGGGGGAATAAACAAAGCTGGGCTGTGATTGTCTCTTAGGAGGTTTTCTTCCTTCTCTGAGGTGTCTGACCTGCCCCCAGAGGAATGCCATGGTTAGCCAGGCCTGCCAATGTCCCGGGTACAGCTTTCACTCTGTGTCCATGACACCCTCAGCAGGCTGCCACAGCCCCATGCCTCCTCTGGCCACTGTGTCCCCAGGACCTTTCACTGCTGTCTCTGGAGTACTCCGGTCAAATAAGGGTGGATGTACAGGAAAAATAACAGAAATGGGGTGATGGACACTTACCCTTTTTTGTAGGGCCAGAGCCACAACACAAACAGCAAGCAGGAGGAAGAGGGTGAGTGTGAGCCCAAAAGTAACCTGCCCACTGAAGATAGAGGGAGCGCTGGAGACCTGGGCACCTGTGAGGAGGAACCACGGTTAGGAAGGAAGGGACAGTTGATTTTGCACCGAGGAAAGGCTGGGACTGCACAACAACAGGCAAAATGGGAAAGAGTGAGGGGAACTGGATGGAGCAACATGCGGAACTGGTGAAAGCTGGGAGAGGATGACAAGAAGATGGGATCCAAGTGGTCCAAGAGGAGAAGGACAGGGTGAGGCTGAGAGAGGAAAGGGCACCAGAGAACTAAGTAGGGTGAGCAGAAGAGGCTGTTTACAGACCCATGGGGAACAGTACCTGTGATCTGCAGGTCATACTCCACTGCTCCCAGTCTGCCTTCTGGGCCGTATACACTGCATTCCCAGGTGCCCATGTCCTTTTGTGACACTTGGGGTATTTCCAAGATGGGTCCCATCTGGGAACTGTGGCCCTCCAAGTTACTGGGAGTAGCCACAGCCAGCTTGCTCTTAGTGGGGGCTGAGTCAAGGTGCTTCCACTGGAAACGTTCATGTCCTTGGGAGTGCGTGAGGTGGCAGATGAGCAGCAAATGATTCCCCTCAGAAACCGGTCCTTGGATGCTCGGAGTCACTGCGGCAAAGGGAAAAAAGTAACCTCAAGAAAGACTACAGGCATGTCCACATCTCTTCCTCATCCATCCTTCTTCTATTGCATCTCTTCTTTATTACTTCCTCTAATTTATTTTCTTTGTCTTTCTCAGTCTTAAGAGGAATAATCAAGTCACCCAGGAAAACTCCTGATTCCAGCAGAGTCCAATGTAGTGCAGTGCCCTGAACAGAGGTCTTGTTTCCTGCCCCAGGGTGGGAACACATAACCAGGAGCTATCCCTGCTCATTGCACTGACAGGTGGGGAGGTTTATCTACAGTGAGGGACTCCAGAGGGGCAAAACACCTCCCAGTCTCTCCTCTCACCTGTAACCACGGCCAAGGTCACGTCCCTGCTGATTGTCCTGTGGCCCACAGAGACAGCGCAGCGGTACTGCCCTGCATCACCCAGCCCCACTGCGGGGAGATGCAAGGGGAAGCTTCTGCTGCTCAGATTCTGGGAGATGTCCCAGTCTTGCAAATGTCCTCCTGCAAGGTGGCTCCAGTGGGCTGCCACCACGTTCATCCCAAAGGCACTGGGAAGGTAGCTCAGAGTGCACGGCAGATCGGCTGCAGAGCCAGCTGCAGCATAGACCACAGGGTTGGTTGGGCCATCGAAACCTGAGCCAGAGAAAGAAGATAATGTGGGGTGGTGCCTGGAAAGAGCTCCTCAGGGAGGTGACTGACCTGGGAAGTGAGGACAAGGTAGGAGCTGGGAAGCTGGGGCCACTGGGGTTAGTCAGGCACATCAAGGGGATCGGCTTGGGGATGCTGGTGTATCAACACAGAGGTTGAGCTCACCTAGTACTTGCAGGTTGTATGTGGCAGAAATGATCTCCTTATCAGAGTACCGAAGCTGGCAGCGCCAGGAGCCCGCATCACTCATGGCTGGATGGAGGATGGAGAGAGCCCCGGGCGAGGAGCAGAAGGTCCTGGAGGTGGGGCCCGGGTGCTCCTTATGGAACCAGCATGTCTCCACAAGGCTGGCCCGGTGGCTGGAGTTGCAGCTCATCAAGAGCAGCTCATTTTCTATCACAGGGTTGGATGGACTGAAGGTTACTGCAAAAAGAAGAAGGTGTTGGGTTGGGGGGTGAGCTAAGGTCACAGGGGAACTACCAAACCATCCCTTTGTGCCCTCCCTGTCCTAACTTTATCCCTCAGCTGTCCCTTCAGAGCTGAGGGCAGACAGCAGGAAACTGCACTTTCTGGAGGGTGCTGCCTGTACTCCAACCTGCCCTGCCAAACACGACATCCCCACCCTATCCCACCTTTACAACCTCCCTGGTCCTAAAATCAACATTCTCCAGGTATTCCATCCTCTCCTACCTGTGATTACCCCCAGCTCCACATGGCAGCTGTGGACCTCTGTGTTGTATTTCACCCATGCCTCGTACAGCCCAACATCCTCGCTCCGGACGGGGTCGATCCGCAGGGAGAAATTGCCATTGCGTAAGGCAGAGTCCTGGAGTGACACCCGGGGCTTCATGAGCAGTGCTGTCTTCTGCAGGCCCGAGTACCCCACTTCCAGCACCACATGTGGCTCCTGGTGCACACTGCAAGCAGGACAAGTGAGCAGCTCATGCCAGAGGCAAACATGAGATCAAGGGAGGGGGCAGGAGTGAGGGAATGTGGAGAAGGAGAAAAGGGGCTCAAAGGGCCTCCAACCCTCCCCAGTCCCCCCAGAAGGACTCATATCTCTTTTGGCCCTGGCATACCTTCCCCCATGCCGTTTCCACACCACAGATATCTTGTCAGGCAGCTGCTTCGAGCTCCCCCTCGTCTTTCTGGGGCTCAGGGGGCAGGGCAGCATGGCTGAACTCCCCTCTCTGACCCACACTTTCTGCTCTCTGCTTCTCCCCTCCGATAATCCTGGTAGAATGTGGCCAGCTGTAACAAGATGAAGAGTTGAGCAAAGAGTGGGACTCAATATTATCCCACTCTGGGGTGGGATTGACGTCTTTGCCAGGGTGGGTTAGAATATGGGGTGATATCCGGTCACCTTCTGTGGAGTTGGAAAGGCACAAACTCTCCCTTCCAGCCTTTCCAGGGATCAAGTAACCCCCAGACTCAGCTTACTGAGCTAGTCTGCCCTCCCCAGTATGTTCAGCCCCTCTTACCAGTGAAAGCTAGCAGAGTGAAGGTGAGGAACAGTACCAGGAACACCAGTCTCATGGTGGCATCCAGGAGAGGGGCTGCCTCTCACTCAGGTCTGTGCTTGATGAGGCCCAAAGCTTGAAGGAGATCAGCAAAAATGAGGCATGGGCAAAGCAGGTGTTAGAGTGGGTGGGCGAGCACAGAGGGGTCAGTGGGATGTGCTTGCTCTCATGCTCTCTCTCTCTCTCTGATCAAAGCCTTTCCTTAAATGCCTTTATATTGCAGGTGGGCAGCTAATTTCCTCGTATCACTAAGAAGATGCGTCACGACCAAGAAACCAGTACAAGCCTGAGGCACGTGAGGGCAGAGGAGGGAGGGACCAGAGACACTGCTCTAAGCATCTTTTAGTGGAAAATCTTTGGGTCGCTGTTGTTTTTCTTACAGGTTTCGCTTCTATATAGCCAGTGGAAAAAGTGTAGAAGACACTTCCCAGCAAGTACCCTTCATGTTTTTCTTTCATCTCTTACCTTTTTTGGTTTGATCTTCCCGTCTCTTACAGATTCTCTCTAATTCTTTCAGGGCTTTTGAGAACATGTTGGTCTTTTTTCTGTTGTTCTTTCTTTTGTTGTTTTTCTTATCATTGTAATTTTTTTTTCCTCCTTTAATCTTTCAAATATGCTGATTTCTCTGCTTTTTCTCATTGGTCAGTTCACAGACAGCATGAGGAAAGGGTCTGTGGTAAGCTCCAACCAGGGCATATGTGACTCATCAGTCTAGAGTCCAGGGCTAGTATGGGACACAGCTGAGGTGGTCCAAGGAGAGAGAGTGAGGAGCATCCAGGAGAGAAAAAATAAGCACTGAAGTGAGAGGCTGCATGCTGTGGCACTCTGAGGGGTGTGAGGAAGGAACCCTCCTGCTCCAGGAGCTCCAGCCCCCCCCACTCAAGTTCATGTGCTCGGGGGGCTCATCCTAGCCCCCATGCAGCTGCTGACCTTTGCACAGGGCAATACATTTCCATCCATGTGCCTCATCCTGGGGCCCCTTTTTGTCTCAGAGAACCCCCACTGTTGTGTTCACAGTTTCCAGCAACCCACTGGCTCTGACTCTTTCGGACTTAATCAGCCCTTCATGATGGGTGTCAGACACCCAAGCCCCTCGGTGGCTCATCCACCACGGGCTTGGGCTTTTTCTGAGGCTGAGAGAAGGGAGGTGACTCACAGTGGCTGCTTCTTGACTGTGGAAGGATCCTTGCTCGCTCTCTAGTTTTTCTCAGCTGTGTGGTGAAGGTGGAGGATAAAAGAGAGCCAGCACTATGCTTCACTTCAGCAGACCTCTGTTGTAGTGACAGCTCTCAGGTCTTTCATCCCACGTGGCTCTCCAGCCTCCTGAGTTGTGGGATTGGTGTACAGGTGCAACCTTGTGTGCCTCCATGCCCCTGAGGGACTGCTCTGTAGTGGCCCTTCATGACCTCTTGTGTGACACAGCCCAGGGGATTGCATGAGAGAGGAAGAGACAAGTGAAGATAGGGGAGAACTTGTGACAGTTGTCAGGAGGTGTTTTTTCCTCCTGTTCAAGAAAAACAGTTTGTGGTGACCAGTTCAAGCAGAAAACATCAACCTCTCTTTCCCTTGAATCAGCAGCGCTAGAATGGTGTGAGTGTGTGGGTGAAGAGAGAGAGAGAGAGAGAGAGAGAGAGAGGAGGCAGCTGGAACTGTGGTGGGGAGACACGTACAGCTCCACAGTCCAGCATCCTCTGCTCCCCCCTCTCCTGGCTTTCTTCAGGGGACACACCCAGCTCGCTACTCTCCCCCTCCGTCTCAGCTCTCCCTGCACTCGTAGCCTTGGCACCCTGGCACTGTCCCCCTCTCACTCCCCAAACCATCCTCAGTGGAATCTGTGCTCTGGGAGATGCTTGTCTCTTGTAAAAACCAGATGTGTTTCCATCCCGCTGGCTCTTCCCGAGAGGCGGTCCCAAGGGACTGATGCCCAGGAAAATGACAGGCATTGCCTGGCACTGGGGTGGCGGGGGGAGGGGGGGTGTGTATTTGGGGCCGAGGGCTTATTTTGCTGAGTGAGCACGTTGTGAAATGAAGGCTTTGGAGGCGCCGTTTTACTCAGCACCAGGCTATCTTTAGCAAAGACACGGTGACGTTCCTCTAACGACCCACTTTAAGTGCTGACTCCCTCGAATGGCATTTTCGTCATCTCCCAGAACAGGACCCCGGCGATAACAGTGACCGGAGAAAGATCAGCACGGGAACGTCTTCTCAGAAGCGCCTGTGTGGGTCCCCTGGGCAGCGAGGCTGACAGGCACGCGTGGGACTCTGGCAGAGCCGTGGGGAATGACAGGCAGGCTACAACGGGAGTGGCCAGGGCCCGGGAGACAGGAGGCCAGCTCACTAAATGCTCCTTTGTCTGCCTCAGGCATCAGTACCTTCAGCCAGGTTCCGGGCTTACCCACAGCAGTCACCTTGTGCACAGCCTTAATACATCGCTTTTCTTGTGTCTCTTGGCATGACTTACAGGTGCAAACTACCCTTACCAAGAAAAGTAGGAATAGAAAACACTGTTCTGCAGTATCATTGAGTTAGTGTCACCGAAGGAATTTTCCGCTGCGTTTCCAGATTTCTGTGATACCATGTTTTTCTCAGAGACATTCCACTTTCATGTTTTGACCCTTGCAGCATCAAGTCTGAAACTGGTCACAATCTTCTGCTTTATGCTGACTTTCTGAAGTGCTCCAGAATTTATATGCAGACTTTAGCTGACCTAAGAAACCACGCCGTGGCTTGTAGCCTGGGTTATCAGCTGGTCTGGGTGTTCCTGAGATAGAGTTCTCAACAGAAGGACCTCGTGTAAAACATCCTGATTGCTGTTTGCCCAGTGCAAAAGCAAACACAGCAGGCAAAAAAAAGTTACTTACTAATAAGAGATAACTAATAACTTCACGGCAAGGAACTGTAAACAAAAAGCAGCCACACCTGGGGAAACAGAAGGGAAAGTCTGGCAAGGATGTGGTGTGAGCAAGAGCTGCTGGGCAGGTTGGTACTCAACAGGCACCTGCACAGGCAGCAGGGTTTCCAGGGATCAGACTGGGATTAACTGCAAGACTTCTGGCACTGACTGGGAAGCTTAGGGAGCTAAAAGAGATCTAAGGTCATCTGCAGAGGGGAAGAAGTGGAGCTGCCCTTCTCTGGGCACTTGGGACAGACGCAGTGGTCCCCAAGCCAACACTGTGCTGCTGCAGCAGGGTCAGGCAGCAGAACCCTGAAGCAGAAGGAGCCAGTGCCCACATCTTGGCAGGCTCTGTGTGAAATGCACAGTGGGGAAATGCATCGAAGTAGGGCATCCTGGGGTAGGGCACTGCAAACCACTCTATCCACACAGAGGGCCATGATGGTTTCTACCAGGGCACCAACCTGAGATGCATTCTGTGTACGAAATTAAGTTCAGGGTGGGTACAAACTTCCTTTTTTGAGGAAGTGGCTGTTCCAGAGATCTTTCTGTCCCTCAGTGATGCCTGGAAGCAGCAAATTATCCCCCCGGGGCAGAGTATACCACATATCAGAGGGACCCATCCACCTGAGGTGACGGGTCCCAAAAAGGAGTGAGGAGAAGAGGATTGGAAAAGAGAAAGTCCACAGCTCTCAGTAGATCTGGGTGAAAGCAAAATGTGCCCCTGCAGAAGATCTTGGAGCAGGAAGAGTGACTGGATGCTCGACTGGGAGGCTTTTTTGAAGGCCCTTTTTAGAGGGTTTTGCTGGATGGGCAGTGCCGGAGTCACCACAGGTCTCTGATGTGGTGCTGAGGGGAGTCTAGTGGTGGCCTGCTTCCCAGAATCCCATGGGAACACCTACAGGAAAGCACAGCTTTATGGGGTTTTTGGACAAATCTGCAGCCTCTTTCTTTACAGTGCTAAAAGGCAAGCACCCTTTGCAAGACAATCCTCAGCAGACAGCTAAATATCCCAGAGAAACCTGAATTAGAAAGTCAGGAGCAGCACTGGGGGGTGCTGACTGAAGCTGTGGGATGCATTTCTGCTAAAAAAACCCTGGTGACTTAATTACTGAAGAGAATCTGCAGCATTCATGGGCATATTTGGCAGCAGGCAACTGGTATCTGGCCAGCATTCGCTCTGGAGAAGTGTGTAACTGTTCTCTTTCAAAAGATCCTTCCTGTGGGAAAGATGGGATGCTGCAGGATCCCCTTTGGTCATTCACAACTACCTGTGGAGATGGTTATCAGTACCTTAGTCAGTATCTAGTTACGTGATGTCTTTGATGCCACAGCCCCTGTGTTTTGCAACACAGAGGGTGAGGTGGATTAACCACAAAAATCCATGCAGCAGGCTAGGTTACACTTTGACTCACCTCTCATTGCAGAATTCATGCTTTTAATCCAGTGGAAAAATATGCAATAGCCTCCCAAACATCCCAGGGCTGCAGTGGGTTTTCTCAAGAGCAGAGAGGTACCCAGGAGCTCGACACATGGTGCCAAGGTGGTGTCAGGACAGGCTGGGAGGCTGATGCTGGACATGTAGTGAAACCAGGGCACCCAGATTCCCCCAACAGACTGCAAAGAAGCCCCTTCTTAGGTGTGGCTTCTTTGGTTTTCAGTCTCTTCATGGTTTTGCAGGGGCTGTATGACTGCTTTTCCTGGGGATGTTTTGGCCTGTGGGACCTCCAAAACAGATTTGGGTTGTGTCTTCTGGTCTTAAGACCCAGCAGCAGACCTGGGGGAACAATGATATTTCTCTGGGTCCCAAGAGAGAAAGTTTGATCCACATATTCCAGGCTCATATCCCCATTGCTGCTGTTTCTCTCAACTGCCAATACAGAATCCCCTCAGAGAAAAATCACCAGAAAAGGATGTGCCTTCTGCTCCTGGGGCTCAAATCCATTCTGTGTCCTGCTCTGGGCAGTACCATGGGTCTCTCCAACACAGAAGAGGCACCTTGGTCTTGTTGCAGATGCTGGGGGACAAGTGTTGCTCAGAGCACAGAGAGATCTGGCTGTAGGCTTAGTTGCATGTGTCCTCAGGAGCTGTGAAAAGTAGATCTGATCCATGTGCTGTGTTTTCATGGTGCATCATGGCAGGAGAACAGGAGCCTGTGTCTCATGGTGCACTGGATCTCTGGAAGCTGCAGGCAAACACTTACTAAGTAGAGAATATGTTATTTCTTTCTTAGTGGGAAAGCTAGATAAGAAAAAGTAGACGGTAACTCAAGGAGCATATGATACTATGAGAAATCATTTGCAGAAGAGTACAATCACAGGGAAGGTTGCTGTGGGCGATGGCACAGCAAGGAAGAGCACAGCAGTGCCCCGGAATAGTCCTGAAGAGAATAAAGTCTCTGATTTGGTGATCCCCAGCCACTTTGCTTTGAACAAAGAATTGCTAGGGAAGGAGATGGTGCATTTTTAAACTGAAAGGGCTCATTGTAAATCAAAATGGATTTATTCCTTTATAGTTTAGTTTTCAGCTGGATCAATTCTCTGCTGCTCATCAGTGTTGACAAAAGACAGGCAGCAGGAGAGATGAAAGGGAGGATGGGATTGCCCCTCTCTGCAACACTACGCATTTGTGCTGGGTTAACAGGATTGTGTGCCAGACTGCAATTCAGAGGGTGCTGGCAGCTGAGCTGTTTTTTCAATTTCCTCTCCACTTGGCACCTCATGGCAGGTAGCACCCTGTATTCTTCTCGAAGATATCTTCTACAGCCCCACTAAGAAAAAAACCACGAAACCAAATAAACCCACTTGTTTGTTAGTCACGGCATCACAGGAAGATTCAGGTGGGAAGGGACGTCCGGGTCTCCACTCCACCCCTCTGCTCCCAGCAGGGTGACTCTCAGATGAGACTGGGTTGCTCAGGGCCTGGCCCAGGCAAATCCTGAACACCTCCCATTGTGGATAATCACTGCTTGTTGTGCTCTTGCCTTTAGCACTACAAAGAGACCTCAATGGCTCTGGAGTACCCCCATTCTCACCATGCTGGAAGATGACTGGCACACACAACAGGCTTTCTTGGTGTAAGGGCTGAGCCTTATTCACCCTCAAGGGAGACTGGGACCAAAGAAATGGAACTATAAATGGACTTTAAAATTCCCAAGAAGGGATGGGCTCTCCTGTGTCACGATGAGGGCTGGGAGAGACCTGGATTACCAAGATGGAGACCCAAGTAAATATTGGGAAGTTCTGCCAGGAGCTGGTCACTGGGGTGCAATTGAGGCCACATGGAATAAACATGGTTTTAAGCTTGACTTTTTTTTTTTGGTGCCATTTATAATTTTTCCTGGTTATAAGAAGTTTCAGTTTGCAGACATCAGATCCCATTCTCCAGGAGGAGTACACACTGAGCAGCGTTCTCTCCACTGTAACAGGCTTCTCTGCCAGGTTTTCCTCTGAAAGCCACAAAAGACCAAAGGACTCTCTTTAACTGCACAGCATGTGAGAGAGTAGAAGATAAAGCAGCTAATGCTTTTGTGTCCTGTGTAAATACTTCAGACCCTCTGCTGATGAGATGAAAGAGTCCTAGAAATTCAGACTACATGAGCTTCCATTGCTAGGCTGCCACATGATTTGTTCAGCATCCAAATGCCCATGGATGTCTTATACTGCCAAAACATGGTTAGGAGGGCTGCAGAGCTCTGCAGGTGTGACTGTCTCTCCTGGCATGGTGCATATATTTGGCAAGGTTAATGGGAAGCCACTGCCTCCTAAGACCCCTGGTAAAGTCGCATTTAGAATTCAAACCTAAGGTTCTATGTTGAGGAACAAAGTATGTGGAGCACGCTTCCAGAACAGAATACAGTATCCTGGGAAGACAAGATTCCAGGGAGGGAGATAGATGATAACATGCTGTATAAAATGGGATCTCAAAGAGTGAACAGATTGTGTTACCTCTGTTTACAGCACAAGTTACTGGAATGTGTCCATATTTCGAAAAAGGATGTGGAAAAATGGAAAAGGATTTAGAAGAGTGGTACAAAAAAAGCCATCTGACTTGGGAGCCTGGGGATCTTGCTTTGAAATGAATTAACTTGAGGTGTTTGATTTCTTGTACCTAATCTGAAGAAAACAGTGGTGAGCTCAGGCAGCAATTTTACTGCAAACAAAAGGAAATTCATTTTACGTGTCACAAAGACAGAGTAATTCTTGTTAGAGGATGATGTGGAGGCCAGGAGTACAAATGAGTTCAAATACAGATTGGGCTATTTGTTGAGGATCAGTTCCTCTCTGGCTTTCAAATGTGCTGACCTGATATGACTGGCAGCTGAGGATGTCCTTGACTCTTGCACAGTCCATCTTTGATATTTTTTTCCCACGAGGAGAAGATGTGAGATAGAGGCAGGCTCTCCACTCCAGCAGAGGAATCTGACCAGAGGCTCGAAATTAAACCCCAAAACCTGCCTGGAAATGAGGTGCATGTTTCGGGAAGAGCTCTTGCTGTGGCCTTTTCACCACCTGCAGACTGTTAACCTGAAAAATGGCCGATGGCATCCTCTTGCTCAGCCCTAGGATATGGGGCTCTGCAGGATGAAGGAAACCAAGCCAGATGATCACCATCATAAGAATAAAACAGTATCTATTCATATTTCTCCAGGCTTTGCCCTTACTCACAGCCCTGACTGGAGGGCTTCCCTAAGAGTTCATGTGTGCCCTTTTCAAGACTCAGAAGTAAAAGCCAGCTTGTCTTGCTCTGCAAGAAAACTCCAGTGAAGGGAAACAGTGGATGAGCGTGACTGCTGAGCTGAGGCATTTAAGCCACAGGGAAAAGGAAGGAAAAAGTTCCTGGACTAAGATGAAGTGGGGTGGTGGTGGTACGTGGGTGTGGGGACTTTCCCCTGAGTTTGGCAGGGACCGCCTGTTTTTTCCCTAGCTACAGGTGCTCAGAGGGCTCATTTGTTCCAGCCCTGAAGGAGATACAGGGGTTTCTATGTTTTCATGATAATTTTTTTTCAATTACTATAATTTTCTTCTGTCTGTTGCATATTAATTCAAAATAAAAGTCACTCTGAAGGACTGGCAACCCCAAGGGCTCTGTGTGCCCCCTGTTGAACTGTAAGACCAGATCAGCTTGTGCAGAGGAGGAAATATGGGCAAAATGGTCCAGTCACAAGCCAAGGTAAAGTTCAGAAGCCTTAATAATGGAAAAGGAGGCTACAGTCATACTGGCACAAGAGTAGTTATTCAAAAGGAAAAAAAAATATACCAAACCAAGAGTAACAGCGTGTCTTGGTCTGTGAAATACAAATGTTTGGAGTGGATATAAAAAACAGGAGTTCTCAAAGCGATGTGGCATCCTCATTGAAGGGTCAGAAGATGACCTGGAAACCTTCCCAGGTTCTTGAGGGTGGGATTCCACCTTACAGCTGTTCTCATGAGGAAACTGATCTAAAAGACACTCTTCCTAGCTTGCCTTCCTGCCTCAATGCCACAGGGAATGACAGCCCCTGGCTACATACTCACTGCCTCCGGCACAGTTTCTAATAATATGGTCCTTCATGGGGTTCTAAGACAGACCAATGTAAAATTTTGGTTTAAAAGGAGGAGGAGAAGAAAATGTGAGTGTGTAACTACAATAGGGAATAACTAAAATTGCTTCCATGGCAGGTTCCTACAGACATCTGCCCAAGCACGGCTGAGTGGATGATGAACTGTGCTGAGGGTGGAAAGGACAGAAAACTTTTAAAATGCTATTGCTGACGTAGAACTGAAGCTGTAGACAGTGAGAAAAACAGGCCCCTACTTCCTAAGGGTGGGACAGTCAAACTCCAAGGCTCCAGGGGATCCAATAAGAGAAGGAACACCACTGGGAAAGGGTCCAAAAAGCATATGTGCCTTTCTATTGGAGGTCCCCTGGGCTTGCCTTGGACTCTCTAGGCAAGGGACCGTGTCTCCAGCAAGACAGAGACACCTGTGTGTGTTCAAATCAACCTGTGGACACGCAGCCAAGACCAATCTGACCGTGACCGAGCACACAGGGCCTTCTCAGCTGTCCAGGTTCACCGGTGGTGTGATCAGAGCCGTTCCTGGTTGCTCCACGCTGGGAGGCAGCGCACAGCCTGCCCTGTGCCCGGCATGTCGGGTACAGAGGCACTGGGATGAGGTTTGCTCACGATTTTCCAGTCGTGTATTCACGGGCACGTCGGGTTTGGTGCCACCAGGGGGCCCTTGTTAGGCAGGAAAGCTGTGCTTGAGGGACTCCGGCCATCCCTGTCCCAGAGATCAGTCTGTCCCAGACGACCAGGAAAAGCAGCATAAGGTGCGCCCTCCACGCTGAGAGGTTCCAGTCTGAGCTGGGTTTGGTCGTGCTGCCTGCTTGCTCTCACAGGGGGCTGCTGTTTTTCAGCACAAGCAGAGGTCTTGAAAAAAGAGATTAGGGCTCAGCCTTTGTGCCCCGAGTTAAGGCAGATCACTCCGGAGTCCTCAGCGTTAAGAACACGTACAGCACTAAGGCGTGCTGCTGTACAGCAGCTGGGACACCCCAGGTGTCACCACTGTATCCCAATTCCATGACACCTGTCTCCCTTTCTGTCTGCAGTCTGGAATCCCATCTGTAGGCTTTCCACACTTGGAAGCAAAAGCAAAAGCAGTCCTGGGGGATACTGGGAACACCTATAGGGATCCTGCCACAGATGGGAGATTTGATCTGAAGTCAGGATTTCATCTGAAAGCCCTTTAAAGCATAGAGAAACTGAGGCAGAACAGGATCCTCTCCCAGCGAGAAACTACAGTCAGCATGGCACACAGTTAGCAATGCTACAGCAGATTGCTTATTTCTACAGCTATGGAAAGGGATTCACAGATCCTGAAGCAGTCTGTATTTTCTTTAGTTATGAGCAAAACCTCCTGACTCATTTGAATTACACGGTTGGCTTTTCCAAACATCCCTACTGAATCTTCTGTGAAATTTACCTTGTGAAGAAACATCAAATTCCCAGCTCAAATCTGGGTCCATATTTACCATGCTGCTGTCCTGGAAGCTCTGGAGGTTTGTTGGAGCCATATTCAAGAGCTTTAGCTCTTTTCAAGACTGGATCTGACATAAAAAAAAATTTATAAGTACCAAGAAACTTCCCATAAGGAAACAGCAACCAGCTATAAGTTTTCTGGTGGGATTTTAGGTGTGCTTACGGACAAGCCTAAAGGAGCACTCGCTACCTGGGGTCATGCTGGGAAGTGCTGTCCAGCAAAGACCTTTCTGTCAAGAATGTTTCAGGCAAGGGGCTTTGAAAGTTGTCATTATAAATTATGCAGCCTAATAAATGCATCCTAAAATGATGCATGAATTGTTGTAAGACTGGGGGAAGTCTAAGCCATGACTCTCCCTGAGCTGCCAGCGAGGTATTGGCAGACACAGGTAATCACAGGGCTCTGGAAGCTGGCTGGTTTTGCTACATCTTACATCCTTTACTGGTTGCAGGATCTTCTCTCTTGGATGCAGGGAGCCCTGGTAACATTTTGGACTTAAGGACAAGATCCATCATGCAGGACATGTAGCCAAACACCCTGCTGACATGACACCACTGCGTGGCTTAAGGGACTAAACCGAGAATAAAGCATCCTGTACCCAGACAGGACCTTGGAAAAGCTGACCTGGACTTCTTGAGATGCGACGTTTAAGATACGTGGTAGAGAATGGCAACAATAAACGTCATTTCAAAAAGCCCTGGAGGTCTATGGAATGTGCGGCTCCTACAGCCCCCTGGTGACAAGTAGTGTCAGTCAGATGTCACCCACAGCACACACACGAGTGGTGTGCTCTTCTGCCCTCTTCCGTGGGTGACATGCAGCAGGTCACCGAGCCCCCTGCTCTAGCCTGCCTGCACAGGGACACCTGACAAGGTGAACTCTGTCTGCTCTGATATCCCAGTTCTGTGAGGCTCAGCTGAGGAACTGCTGTTGTGCACAGATACTTCCAGCTGGGACTCAGGCTTCCTGAACAGCCTGAGACAGGACAGCATCTTCTTCTGTGTCTAATAGGAAATGCCTCCCACAAGAGCGAAGCTGTGCTTGGTGGCACCACGCTGGGCCCATGAGCCATGTTGTGTGGCTGAGACCCATGAATACTTAGAGACCTTAGAGCCCTGTGACTGTCCAGGCTTTGCTAAAACGATAAAAGCTCACCAGGAAATAGTTCTGGGTTTGTGTGGCAAGGTTTTAGTCATGGAGGGGCTCCAGGGGTGGTTTCTGTGAGAAACTACACCATGTGAAGAACTGGCTGCAACTCCCTGCACTGTTGGAGGGGAGGAGGTAGAGAAAATTGGGAATGAAATTGAGCTCAGGAAGAAAGGAGGGGTGAGAGGAAGGTGTTTTAAGATTTGGTTTTATTTTCTCATTATCTTTCTCTGATCTGATTAGTAATAAATTAAATTAAATTTTCCCCGAGTCAAGTCTGTTTTGCCTGTGACAGTAATTGGTGAATCATCTCTCCCTGTCCTTATCTTGACCAATGAACCTTTCCTGACATGAGTCTTTACTATATTTTCTGTCTCCCATCCTGTTGAGAAGGGGAGCATTAGAGTGGTTTAGGTGGACTTCTGGGGTCCAGCCAAGGTCAACTCACAACAGAAAGAAACCCCAAATTCACCCCCTGATGAGATGTCCTGTCCATCTGCAGCATGTCCCAAGTCTGAGCCCACACATGTAAACACAGACTCCTTCCCTGAGAAAACAGACTGGAGCAGCCATGAGCGTGTCTGTCTTTGACTCCGTGCTTGAAATAAGGGAGAGAGGTGGGAGGGAAAAGTACACGGGCTTCTTAAGGATCTGGGAAGGCAAGTTGTTTCAGTTTCCCATATGGCATATGGGAAGTGGCTGAGCAATGTGTCTCCTAACCAGGGGGACTAAAGGAGCCCCTGATCCCAGAGGGAGCGGTGGGGGGGGAGGAGAAATAATTGGTCTTCACTGTTTTTTTTAAAGCTAGTGCAACCAGGTGATTATGGACTTTCCTGAAGCAAGAAGGGTTTTCTTCCCAGACCAGCAGTGGCTGGAGGACTCACTTTTTCCGGGTCTGAAGGAGGGTTCACGACTCTGCCCATGTGATGGTTTTGATTATTCCAGTCCTGTATCATCTATTGCGTTAAAACTGGTGTGAAAGACAAAAGAAGCTGGGCAGAGGGGATCATTTGTCTAACGGGAAATGAGAAGGTGACAGCTATAAGATACAAAGAGCATTCATTTCTGGGCTCAGCACTTCAAAATATCTTCAGACTCAGCTCAAATTTTCCATGGCAGGCCTCTATTTCTTCATATATCACAGAAATTGGTAGATGGAAAGGGACATCTCAAGATGCCGAGCCCAACTCCCTTCGTCACATCAGAGCTGATTCCAGAGCTACATCAGGTTGCTTAACCAGAAGCATCAACTGGTTTTATTCACCCAACAAGGCAGTGCTGCTGTTCACCTGCAGCAGCCAGAGCTGTCCCAGTAGGTTTGGCACCCCTTTCACAGCCCCAGCCTTCAGGAGGTTTGCTCATCACTTTGGTGGCCCCAGGTCCCACCTGTCCGCTGATCCCTGCCAAGGAGTGAGGGGCCACTCGCTCATCCAAGTGAGGACAGGGACCCAGCTAAGACCTCATAGGTGGCTCTACCTGCTCTCTGCACTGGTGTCAGCATTTGCTTTTCCAGACCACACAAAAGGGCCATCAGAAGCAGAAATTGTCAGTCTAGAAGGAAGTTTAGCAGAGCATGCAAGAGCATGACTGTGACACCTCCACAATTCCCTCAAAGCAAGCAGACCTGGAGGAGGAGGAGAAAGGAGGAAATCTCCAGTGCTGCCTGGCTGGCAGGACCAGATCTGCTGTAAGCTTGCAGCAGGTTCCACGGGAAGCAAGGAAGGGACAGCTGAGGGAGTTCTGCCCCCAGCTGATGAGGTTAACAGATGGTCACAGGAATTAAATGAAATGAGCGGAGAATTAGCACAGAGCCAAGAAAGAGGAGTAAGGCCCCGAAATGGCATCGTCACTTCAGAGGAGTCACTGGTGAAGACAGGCTTTGTTCTTACCTTCATGACACCAGCACAACATGGCTGATCACACTGTAGAAGAAGAACTAGGCTGAAAGACAAAAACACCTGCAGGTTCGGACGCAAACAAAGCACGCAGGCAGGCTTGAGATAAAGTGCAGTGCAAAGCCCTGCATTCTCACCTTTTTCTGGAAATCTATGCAACTTCTTGCTGTGCTCCCTCTGTCAGCCAAAATACCGCTGGATACAGCACGGATATTTGCAGGTCTACAGGAAAGGAAGAAACGGTGTGATTTTCAGTTGTGTTATCTGTAGCCCTCACCTCCAGTCAGAGATGATGTCCTGCAGGTCACCAACATGAAAAAAACCCAAAGCAGGTATTTTTCTATTTGTGTATCTCTAGCTGTATCTTCTAACTATCCATAGACAATGATAAAGGTGTTCAATAAAACTAAGATGGAAGAAATAGTAGAAACTGTGGGATCAAAGGGCCCACAGAGACATGCAGAAGCTGTCTAGCAGCCCTTTGTCACTTCCCTCTGTCCTGCAGTATTTCCCTCAGAGGAAAGGAAGGATGGCTGCTCACACTGCTAGTGCTGGCCTAAAAATCAGCTGCTGCCCCACTTCCTTCTGGATGACTGCCTGGACAGAGACAGTGGTACTGGCGTTGCATCCACATAGGAAGCAGAGATGGAGTTATGCCTCTGTAACTTCTCATTGGCAAGCACATTCTTCACTACCCCTAGCCAGGCGCTGCAGTGGTGGTGGGGAGGAAGTATGAAAATTGCAATCTGCCTCTGCAGAGATTGTATCATCTGCTGATAATTTGTCTTCAGTACAGAACAGCAAAAGCTGGCTGCCGAGCAGAAAGTTTGGGGAAGTCCTGAGGACTTGCCCAAATCTGGAGCAGAGACTAGAATCTGTAATTTTTTAAAATGGAGCAATGCTGGAATACCAAATTGCGACAGCGCAGCTACGAGGTACGCGCCGGCTGGAGCAGCCCACTGATCCCAGCGCCCAAGGCGGGCGGGAGCAGAGAGGGGTGTTGCAAGTCCCTCCCAGGCAGCAGCGACCTGCTTTTGGAACCCGGCTCTGGGGGAAGGCACCCAAGCTGGCTGTGGCTCCAGCCACCGGCAGCTCCACCGGGAACGGGTGCCGGGGCGAGGTGCAGTGGGACCGCACCCGGGAGGCAGCCACGGGCAGCGGGGGCTTGGCAGCAGCTGTGTCCCCCTGTGCCCTGCGCGCAGCCCAACACCGGCATTTGGAGAAAATGACAGCGGATGCTTTGCCCCTCTGGAGACAAGTAAGTGTTTGCACTTCCAGTGTCTGATCCGCTGCTGCAGTCGGACAAGCACAAAGCCGCTGACGCGCACACAAAAGTTGGTATTATTTGCAGCTCCCGGTGGCTCGTTGCGCGAGTGCCAAAGTACGAGTTGAAAAAGAAGAAACACGAACAGCAGCTTTAAAGGTCTTGCACAGATAAAAAGACAAACGCTTGACAGCTCTCCCCAAGGCAGCTGGTGGGACAAAGAAGTGAAGCTCTTGCCTCTTAAAACGCTCCCTGGTCGCTGCGCCTGGTGCTGTGTGAGTCATGCCTGAAGCCAGCCAGGGCAGGGGGCCATGGGGCAGCGTACGGTGAGAGCAACACGGGGCTGCATCCAGCAGCTACAGCTTGGTGTCCCTTTCCAAACCCCTTGTGCCCAGTGCTGAGGCCCAACAGCAGTTTTAAGAGCTTCGGGACAGCCCTGGAGCTTCGTCCAGTGTTTGTGCTCTGCCCTCGCTGCAACTGCAGCATGACAGGGAACAGCACCCAAACACGCTGCCCAAGGGGCCCTTCAAATAACCAACGCGTGCCCTTTGATCAACCTCTGGCTCCCCTCTCCACCCACGGCTGGACAAGCCACTCCCTCTTCCCACAAACCAACTCCCACCGACCCCTGCAGGTTGTGAAGACACAGCCATCCACACCAGCGGTTTGAAACATTTTTAAACGCTTTTATTTACAGTGCTTGTTGAAAACAATATATATATTTATATCTATCATCCTTGTGATGTCTGTGCCATAGAAAACGCTGTGGCTATATTGCCTTTAATTTACAAAAAATGGTCACAAGAAAATCTGAAGGGAAAAAATGGAAATCAAAGTTTGGTCCCCAATTGTTTCTCTCTTGATTTGTTTTAAAAAAGCCTCCAAATTAAAAAAATACACAGCTCAGATGAAATTCATATATAAAAGCAACCCTTATCTTCCGAAAAATTCGCGAGGGCCAGCTTGCTGTCATGTAAACTTGGAAAAAAACCAAAAGCTTAAAATAAATCCTGTCTCCATGTGTCACTTAATATAACCATTATTTGCTTGTAATATTGTCTTTCCTCTCAGGGTTCAGCGGGAAAGCGGATGAGAAGAGGCCTAGGACTGGGGAACGCACCATGAGATCTGTGCCCGCAGCCTCCTGGCTCATGGAGGAGCTCTGGCAGCTGGGCTGGGGAGCAGGAGCTCTCAAGAACCTCATACCAGTGACAAAACAGGCAGGCAGGTGAGAAGGGGACGGGAGGTGCTCTGCCACATGAAGTGCCCGGCGAGGTTGTGTGCCCAGGAAACCATGAGATTCTTGAGGGAAGAGGAGCACTGGTAAGTGGGGCACAGTGAAGGGATGCAGGGGACTGGGATAATTTCAGCTGGGGAATGTCATGGATGGGTTAAGTCTCTGGGAGAGAAGGGACCTGCTGTCTTCCCCATTTGAGAGCACTTCTAATCTTTCCTCATCTGAGATTGTGTGAAGCCAGAGGCTAGCGGGCAGTGCAAGCACAGGCTGGAATGGAGGAGGAGAGATGGACGGAACAAGGGAGATGGGAGGGGAGCTCTTCAAGCTGAAGAGCCGTTTTCTGTCTTCTGTCTCTTTGGATCCACTTCATCCTACATCAGCCATGGAGAGGAAAAAGAGGGAGTTACCATCAAACAGTCACCACTCCAAGGCACATAATTTCTCCACAAAATTCTTAACTGCTGCTCTTTCCTCCATATGGAAATCTCTGTTAGGCCCACTCTAAATCCACTCCCCTCTAAAGCACCCTTGAGTGCCTGACACAGCTGTTCTGTTGGTCATGGTTAAGATGCGGACAGTTCCATCCGGAGGGACACCACACCCACGCTGTTACTTCCAGGAGGTATAAGAAGCCGAGGCTCACACCACTGCAGACAGACCCCAGGGTCCACCCTTACAAGTCTATCTCCTGGCCTGAAGCCCAGAAGACACAGGTAGTTCAAAGGTCATTGCCAAGCACAACCTTGAGCACCTCAACTCCCTCTCACTTACTCAGCACTGCTGGTGGAAGGACCCAGATCCTACAAGGAGCATACATGATTTACTATCCCCTTGCCACATCAGGTTTGTTTACCCATCTGCTGCTGAAGCAATGAGACCCGAGGCCAATTTGAGATTCTCAGCAGCAGCATCCACGTGGATTTGATCAGCACTCAGCGAGTTGCCTTGTTCCTTCTCCCCACTATTATCCTCACACTCACTACTACTCACCTCTTCCTCCTCTGCAGATCGTTTCTCTGCGTGGCCATCCTGCTCTTGCCCATTCTCGTCTCCTTCTAAGCACAAGCAAGAAAGGAAAATCACAGGTTAAACTGAAGCAGCATTTAAGGGAATGTAATCTCACAGTCAAGAAGGCTCAGAGAAGGAATTTCCCTCCACAATCTTCTATTCCTCTGAAGCTTCCTATTCCTTCAGGTTTCCCTACCTTCATCCTCATCACCACCTTCTTCTTCATCCACATCATCAGGATTCTCTTCATCATCCTCATCAGCGCCATTCTCCTCATCCTGAATGAAACAGATCAGTCATAGCAGAAACTGGTGCCAGGATAACATTTCCACATTCTCTTTGCTACAAGCACAATTTCCAGAGCTCCAGCCACCTCAGGTGTGCACTGAGTGCATTGTTACTCCGACACCGTTATTCCCACCACCCCTGCTGAACACTCCTCCCAACCAGCTTTACAAAGCCAATCCTTCCAGTCCATCCCCAACAACACGAAGCTCCTTGTCTCCCACAAGCTTACATCCTGATGAGCTGCCGCCATCCCTCCCAACAACCACAGCATCTCTGTGATTACAGGCTAATGACTTAGCCGAGGCTCACAGTACATCTGCTTCCAGATCCCTTCCGACCTCCATCAATCTGTGCATTTCCTCCTTGTTCCTCCCCCCACCTCCAACACGAGCTCCTTGTGTGCCTCAGGGTACTTCGTGGGCGCAGGACCACATCTCCCGTGCCACATTCTCCTACTTCTTGGCTCCATTCCCTTCTTTGACCTTTTTTCTCTGTGATGGGCTGTGCTGACTACACTAAGTCCTTCAAGGCTCATTCTCCACAATTATCCGAGAGCTCTCTCTCCCATTACCTCTATGCTGGAGCTCCCTTGACCTGCCCTCTTTCTTGATCTCCCGTATTCCCTTCATATTCATTACCCACATCGAGCACAAAACCCTCCCCCGACGTCTTCAAATCTGTCCCTCAGAAGGGCCTCACCTCTACTGTCTCCTTCTTCTTTTCTTTGTGGACTGCTTTCTCTTCGAGTTTGTCCTTCTTCTCTTTCCTTTCCTATATGTGAAATGAGGTGCGGGGGGAGGGGGGGGGGAAAAACCAACAACATTCTGGCGGTCAGCGGCAATAAAAGACGGGGATGCCTGAACAAAGAAGGCTTGCAGGAGAGGCGGAATAGCGGGCGAGAAGACATATTAGGCGTTAAATCCGCCCGCCTGACAAAGGAAAACAGCAGCGAACGCGCGTCAGAGCTACTTTTAGCCGGCACACGCGTGTGGAAACCAGAAGCGGCATGGAAGAGTTTTAACGATTTGAAAAAAAAACCAAAAAAACAAC
This sequence comes from Corvus cornix cornix, assembly GCF_000738735.6. Taxonomy (NCBI): domain Eukaryota; kingdom Metazoa; phylum Chordata; class Aves; order Passeriformes; family Corvidae; genus Corvus; species Corvus cornix. The sequence continues at coordinate 28,152,423 of NC_046332.1, read as the reverse complement.
AACAAAAAAAAAACCCCAACCTTGTCGGCAGGATCGAGGCGTTTCCGGACCTCTCTCTCTCTCCATTCCACCCCTCCCTCCTCCTTCCCCCGCCATCCGAGGGCCCGCGCTTTGTGTCCACACAACTTTCCTCCTGCTCCGCGGTGACACCGCTTCCCGCCCCCCCCCGCCCCGGCGCCGAGCAGAGCCGAGCGGAGCCGAACCCAGCGCGCGCTCGCCTCGCCCGGCCAATGGGGGGCGGGGGCGGGGCGGGGGGCGCGAGGGCCCTCGGGGGCCTCCCCCCCGCCCCGCCCCGCCCCCGCCCCCCCATTGGCCGGGCGGCGCGCGAGGGACCGCGCGCGCCCCCCGCCGCCAGGGCACCTCACGGAGCCCTCCGCGCCCCCCCTCCCCGCCGAGCCCATTCCCTCCCCGCCCGTCGGGAGCGCGTTCGCTTGCGAGGATGGGAAGCGGGGAGCGGGTTGGGAGGGAGGTGTCTCACCTTAGCGCTCAGCTCCGCCGGTGCCTCCTCGACGCGTTTTTCCGACATCCTGGCCCCCCGATTGCGAAGGGAAGAGGCCGGTGGGAACCGTGCGAGGGAGGGAGGGAGGGAGAGAGCGAGGAAGAGAGCGAGGAGGGGTCCGCGGCGGGAGCGCAAAGTCCCAGCGGTCCGCAGGCGGCGGCGGGATCCCGCCCCGGGGGCCAAAGTACCAGGGTCTCCCGCGGTGGGGGGATCCGCCGGGGCAGGGGATTTATACAGCGCCGGTGACGAGGGAAGGAGGGACCTGGGGAGGGAGGAGAGAGGGACGGGAGGCGGAGGAGGGAGGGGAGAGGGACGGGCCGCTACAACAATGTGCGCTCCGCCGCGGCCGCCCGGCAGCGGGGGCGCACCGCGGGTCCCCGCAAGGCGCCGCACGGCCCCGTCGAGGCCAGGCGAAAGCCCCGCTCCGCGCCGAGCCGCGGGGCTGCGGCACCGACGGGCACTGTCCGGGGAGGGGAGCCGAGCGCTCTGCCCGCAGCACGCCCGGGGAGCCGCCCGTACAGGCTGACTGGCTCTCCAAGAGGAATCCGGGGGAGGCGAGAAGCGGCGCTGCGGGGCCGTGTGGGAGGGCAGTGCTGGCGACACGCGGCCTCCTGCCTGGAATTTTCCACTCCAGCTGCCCGCCCTTCCTCCCGCTGGAAGCGCTCCCGGCGGCGGGGCTCCTCCCGCCCCTCCCCGCTTCCCCCCCCTCGTCGCCCGCCCGGTGCTGGGCACTTTTCCCGCGCTCTGCGCGCGGCGAAGAGAGTGGGCGGGGCCTGGGGAGGGGTGGGTGGTGCTTCGGGGAGGGGGTGGGCGGGACAGCCGGCGCTGGCGGGGGGGCGGATTAGCGATCGCATCCCCCGGTCCCCATATAAGGAGGGGCTCGGGGCAGGGACGCCTGATTGGCCCATTCAAATGAGCTCTCTGCCTGGCAACAGGTTTCCCATTGGCTGGCGGCGGCCGGCGAGCCGGCGGGGCGGGGGCGCGGGGCCGTTTGGTGCAGTGCGAGGCGGGAGGGGCCGCTGGCACGTGGGGCGGCGGGAAGGTGGGCGAGGGCGCGGGCGCCGCGCCGCTCCCGTCGCCGTGGTGCGGGCATTGTCCCCTTGGGCTCGGCTCCGACTCGCCCGGGACCGGCCTCCCGCTCCGGGCCACCGGCCGGCCAGCACAGGCCGTGCAACACTGAGCCCTGCCGCCCGCCCGCCTTGAACCCGGACTCTGGTAGACGCTCCGCCGGTGCCTCCGTCCGGGCTGGGAAGGATCACCGCCCAACTCCGAGTCTCCCTTTAGCCAAAGGTCCTTCCTGCAGAACCGCAGGTGGTGACTCGCAGCTGCACGGATTTGTTGCTAACGGAACAGATGTTCCTGTAGCCGCGCTTCAGCCCGTTGTTTATCAGCTTGAGCAGACGAGGATGACTAAATTCCCTTCACCTTTCCCAGAAGGTTTATATTGTCCCGCTCTTAGTCATAGGCTCATACAAAAGAAGAAAATAAATCCGCACGCGTTCGCAAGCCTACCTACATACAGAACTAAGCGTGCACATGAGCGCATATGGATGTACACGTGTACACAGTCATTCTCGCAGGTACAAGGCAAGGTTATTAATCCATCTGGTTGGGAAATGTATGGAGGTACACAAACCCTTCTTGTCCTTCAGATACAAACTCAGCCTCTGTGCAAAGTCAGGATTTACAGCTGGTGCTCTTGAGTTTAATAGAATGTGTCTCAGTTCAAGCATCTAACAGCAAAAGCCATTGGTATTTGTGGAACAGAGGGCACTGAGTACATATCTCCTGAAGGAAAGTATGAAAGAGATTGGATAAATTATAATCTGTGCGATAGGGAGGTAGAAGGTCCCCACCTTGTCATCTCGTCTCCTCCACAGCTACAGCTGCTTCGCTCATGATCTAATTGACGTTCTTCCCAGCTACACACAGTGCAGAGTGCCTGCCCCAAAAATCAGTCCTGTAACTCAGACGCACAGATCTAGACTAGTACCAAAATAAACCAAATTATGAAAATGCATGCGCTAATTTCCCCCCTTCTGTTTCACAAAACCCATCTGGCCAATTTCTCAGGTCTAGCTGCTATCAGCATTCCAGCCCTGGTTTGGTTCAAGTACCCCTCTTTCATCCTTCTCTTTTGCAAGAAGAAAATCTTAATTTCTATATATACACCTAAAAATAGGACCCAAAAGAATCTAAAGAGTGGCCAGATGTTGTTCCTCTCTGCTTCGGCTTGTCAGGAGGTACATGGCTCATGGCTCTGATGTTCTCCTCACCAATCCAGGATTTTATCCTTTTCCTTTACACACTCAACTACTGAAAACACAAAACTACACCGACACATATCCCTTGGCAAAGACATCTTCACATTAATGCACAAACAGGCCTTGACACAACATCCTACAGGGGAGAAAGCAAGGATTATGTTCAGAGATGTTGCCGTGCCCAAAGCTCTGCGTTGACAGACTGCGCACCCACGGATGCAAATAGACAAACACCTGTTTGTGCAAGGGAAGCTTGTTTCCAGCAACCTGTGGGATGGGGCTGTTGGGTCAGCACTACAAATTGGCATGCCAGCAGCAACCTCTCTTTTCCCCCCCAGCACTTGCAGTGTGCAACCTCACGTTGTCCCTTCCATGCTCCCCACCACATCCCCTTTGCAATTTTTACCTCATCTGCTCCTTCCTGGCATTTGCCTCCTACCTGTGTTCTTGGTAGCACTCTTCCCATGGCCCTCTCCCTGGCTTCTCTTTGTGACATCCTGTATCTTACGTACAAAATTCATCTTGCATCCCCTCCTTTGTTTCTCACGTCCCATTTTGCCCTGCTTGATTGTATCAGCTATGTTTTTCCCCTTAAACCCAATGTGAAACTCTTCGTTCCTTGTGACCTGCCTGTTTCTGCATTCCGACTCCTCTTGCCCTTCCGATTCCGGTGGTGAGATTCTCTGGGCTTCTAGTGTGCAGCTGCTTCCCTCAGGCCCTGAGGGCATCCATTGACTGTCTCACCTAGCTCTTCCCTGTGACTTCTGCTCCTCCACCTGATCTGTGCCACTCTGCATTTCGCCTGCCAGATCGATCTGCAGCTTTTCTCTGCTCCTCTCTCCCATCTGTGCTGTCCCCTTTGTTGCAAGCGCGAGAACACTCATTGTGCGCTCTGCAGATGCCAGTCCCTGCTCAGTATGTTCTGTAGTCTTTGTCTGTAGTTGCTTTGCCGACTCAGCAGAATATATTCCATCCTTTTGGGGGACTTATGTCCTTAGACAAAATGAGGGAGGTGCAGAAGTTACATGACAGGTCATTGTGTGGAACAGACACTGCGCATCTGCCTGCAGCCCAGACAACAATGGGAACGTCATTTTCTCCATACGGTGTCACAATTTTGGTGCTGTGCCCTGTTTGTGCTTGGTGTTTATGTAGGTGTGTGCACGCGTTTAGGTGCAATACACACCTGTTTGTGTGCAGAGGGGATATTTTCCCTCTTTTACATGCTTTTACTCTTGTGAGCTTAGAAAGTATGGTACTTTTCTACTGAGGCGCGTGTTGAGCTTGCAGGCGTGTGCCATCATACGTGAGCACGTGGCTGAGATGTGTCTGGGCTTTCATGCGTGGTATCTATTTTTCTGCTCCCAGCATATGCGGGGTGAATGCACCTAGGAGCAATTATTTATGCATTTTGGTCTATTACCTTGCTAGTCATGTCACTGCATTCTTTTGGGGGGCAGAGGGGACGGTGACTTTTGTGTTTATGTTGAAGGCTGAACTAACTAAATGTGAGCCATTTTCTGAGCAAAAGCAAAACACAATAACTGGGTATTTTAAGAATTATATTTACTGAGCTAACTCCTAAGTGGTTCCAAACCTCTTCCAAACTGTTTGCTGAATAACAAAAGAGCAGAATGATGTGTATTTGCATTAAATTTTCTTAGATTTACATAAATCCAGAAACGGAGAATATCTGTTCTTTCACTTACAGCAAAACTAGCAAAATCTCAATGTGCAGAGGGAACATGTTTGAATGTACTTATATTTTTAACCCACGCTGTTCATCTTTCTGTACTGCATCCGTTAAAAATCCATGCAGATAATCAGCTTTGTTCTTCTTTCATGATAACGTATACTAAAGTTAAGAGGAAATACTCAAGAATTCAACCACCGGCCAACTTTGCATTGGGAAATGGCTTCCTGAGAGGCAGCATATTTAAATAAGCCCTGCAGGAGGGCTGGGAAGCAGGGTAGGTAACCCAAGGAGAGGAAGCAAGAGGAGTAGAAGGGAGTGATGAGGGGTGACACAGCCTGTCAGAAGACTGGAAAGGGGAGGGATGTTTTCAGTCGTGATTTTTTGTGATCCTCTCTTTGCTAACACAGCACAGATGGAGGTCGTGGTTCTCACTCACAGTGTGACAGACACACTCTTAACACGAGCAAAATATTCTGAAAGTAATCGCTGCCACGCAACGCAAGCTGCAGCCACCACAAGCTGGCTGTAGCATCCCAAATATGAATTGTCACATTTGAAGATCAAATCAGAGCTGTCCTTCACTCAGGGTGCCCTTCATCTGAGGTCAGAGATACTTGTTGGGTGAGGATTACGTAAGAGGCACAGATGAAGGGAACCAATGAGGAAATGGCTGTGGGTAGCTCTGACTTCTGCTAACGAGGATTTCTTTGTCTTCCAGGCGTCCACAGGGGCCCTGGAACATTCGGACGCGTTACGAAGCTGTTTCTGCCTTCCTGGCCCAAATGCTCGGTCCGTGGCAGCAGCAGGTAACAAGGCATGGTTTCTCGCCGTCCCCTTTATTTACCTTCACCACGTGATGCTCCGCTCGCTTTCCAGCGCTGCCGCCGCGGCTGCCCCGGGCCGGCCGTGCCGTGAGGGCGGCGGGGAGGCCGGGGGGGCCGCGGGCAGCAGCCGGCGGCGGCGGCAGCGACGAGCTGGAGCCGGGGGCAGAGGCGCCATTCACCCCGTCCCATTCTGTCCTTCGCTCACCTCCTCCGGGCCGCCTGCTGCTGAGCGCCTTCTCCCGCCCCTTCCCCCATCCGCGCCGCCCCCAGCACAACCTGGGCAGCTCAAAAAAAAAAAAAGAAAAAAAAAGAAAGGAAATGGAGAGATATAATGGTTTTTATTCGTGGTGAAAAGAGGAGCCTGAATAGAGAGTGTGAGAGGAGCAAGATGGGAGCCTTGCTTTTCATTGGCACCCCCATGTCGCTCGTTATTCCGACCCAGCACATGGCCATCCCCTTGGAGCACATCGGGCACAACGTGGTGAGTGCTGTGCAGAAGCCTCTCCTACAAATACTGCAGCAACAGCCCCTGCATTCCTCAGAACTGTGGCCTTATCCACAATCCACAAAAAGGTTGCCATTCCAATTCCTCGTTCCAAGGTTTCACGCGGCATTCGCCACCAACATGACTGTCTGCAAGCAAGGCTCCCTTAAGGTTTGTTGAACTGGTAATAGCCCCAGAAATATAGCCTTCGGTAACGTGTCCATCAGGTGTAAGGACTGCCTGTAAGGTGCAGAAATACCCAGGGAGAGCCACAGCCTCAGCTTCAGCCCCCAGTCTCATAAACTCAGCCCTTGGGTAGTGCTTGCATAGGAGCAGCATCAGGGACAGAAAAAGGATCTGCAAAGCAGTATTTATTCCAGACTCTTTTTTTGTTCCTTTCCCCTCTGTTTGAAGGCAGCAGTGCCTGACTTATTATTTGGAAAAACTGAGAGAGCTTTACCATCTCTAGGATATTGCAGGAGTGGGAGGATCACTGGTACCAAGGGGCAGCAATTTATTTTATCCCAGATCTGGGGAAAAGAAGAAAGAAAAAAATAAGAAAACCAAAAGAGATGTTTACATTTCTGCCCTACAAGCTCTTTACCTCCCTTTGCATCCTGACATTTGAGGTCAACTCCACACTCCAGTCAAACACCAAGAGAGCCTCAGAGCTAAAGGAAAACACACCAGACAGGAAAGGCTTTCCAGACTGGAGGTCTCTGAAGGATGATTCAGGTTTGCAGAAGCAGCATCAGAGAGGCTGAGACAGTGCTAGCAGGGGCTTTGTGTGAAGTTCAGCACTCGCAGATGAGCTCTGAGCTGGTGACAGGAGGCTTTTTCAGCAGCTCACTTATGAACAACCTCCCTCTGAGAGCTTTGGCCCTGCTTAGTGTGTGCCCTGCCCATAGGACTTGTGTCCACCTCATGATCCTGCACCATTGTCCTGTTGACACTTCCCCTATTGTGAATGCTGTGGCTTTAGCCTCTGTAGAATGCAATTACTGTGTGCAGGAGGGACTTCTGAAGAGCCTTCTGCATGCACACAGGCACGGGCCTCCAGTGAGAGGTCTTCTTTCTCAATACTAAGCAGTTTTGAGACTTGCTGTAGCAAGAAGTATTGCCAGGTCCTCTATGCCTTCCACACGTGAAGCACGGTACTGGGTAATTTTCCTCTGTCAGACTCCGAAATCCAAGGACATGGCTCCTGCCACAACTCAGGAGCTAGATTTCTCAACCACTTCTTGCAACCTACTATTTCGAGTCCTCTGGCATGGGTCCAATCTGGCTCCTGCACATGGTGGGCCGGATGCAACAGTCAACAGAAGCACCACTGAGGAAGCATGCCCTGGGCTGGAGCTGGCATGAGTCAGTCTGCTCTCTTCCCTGTAATCCAGTGGAGCTGGCGGTAGCTGAAGGCAACCAGCATTCCCCAGAGATGGTGACAGAGGTGTCATCCCCCTGATTTCTGGAGATTCCCCACCACCGGTGTAGGTGCACACAAGTACCTGCACTTCGCCTGTGATTCCCAGAGGCTGCCCAGGATCAGTGATGACCCACAGCTGGCTTACAAAGTACCCTCCCAGCTTCTGTCAGCAGAGCACTGGTGGGCACACACTGTCCATGTGTTCAGCACAGCCAAGCAGCTCTGTCGGTGCCTCCTACATGCCCATGCTGTGCAGGAGGCCTGGGATAAGTGCTGCCCCTGCAGCGGCCAGGGATTGCTGTGGACTTTGGCTGGGAACCAACTGGCCATGAGCCACAGGGGTTACCACAGAGTCACAGAATATTCTGAGTTGGAAGGGACTCATCAGGATCATCGAGTCCAACTCCTGGCCCTGCACAGGACCATTCCCAAGGGTCACACCATGTGCCTGAGAGAGTTGTCCAAACACATCTTGAACTCTGTCAGGCTTGGTGCTGTGACTACTTCCCTGGGGAGCCTGTTCCAGTGCCCAGCTACCCCCTGGATGAGAAACCTTTTCCTGATACCCTGCCTAGACCTCCCCTGACACAGCTTCAGGCCATTCCCACGGGTCCTGTCACTGGTCCCCAGAGAGAAGGGATCAGTGCCTGCCCCCGCGCCGCCCCTCGCGAGGAAGCTGTGCGGAGCGATGAGGCCTGCCCGGTCCCTCACATTCCCTCTGCCCTCCGGGGCTGCCCGCTGGGAGCTGCGGGCCGGGGGCGCGGCCCGCGGGGGCGCCAGGGGGCCGCTGTGCCGCGCGGACTCGCCTCGCCCGCGCCCTCCCCCGGGGCGGGCGCGCATGCGCGGCGCGGGCGGGGCGGAGGCAGCGCGGGCCGGGGCGCGATGGGCGCGGAGGCGTGAGCGGCCCGGGGGCTCCGGCTGCGCCGAACCGGGACCGCCGACACCGGCAGGCACGGCAGGGTAGGGACGCGGCGGGCGGGCCGGGATCGGGGGCGAGCGCTACCGTCACCTGCCCGGACTGGCGGCGGGGCGGGGGGGCCGGTTCCGCCGCTCCGCTCCGCCCCTCCCCGCCCTCAGCCCCGGCTGCGCTCACCGCCCTCTCCCCTCCGCAGAGGCCGCCCCCGAGCGAGGGAAGCATGTTCCGGCTGATGAGGGATGGCGAGCCGGAGGATCCCATGTTTGCCATGTGAGTCGGGGTGGGCAGCCTGCGGGGGGATCGGCGGGAGGGAAGGGGGGGGCTGCGGCACGGATCGTCCCCCGGGAGGTGTGCGCTGCCCCCCGCGTCCCACCGGGCGGGCAGAGGCCGGCCGGGCCCGGGGAGCGCCGCCGCAGCGCAGCTGTCTGGGGACGAACACAAACATCCTCCGGAGGGGCAGCGCGGCCAATAACATGGGTCGCGTCGGTCTCCTTTCTGCGGTATTGGAGCGTAGTCTTGGAGGAAAGCGTAATAAAGTAGGCCAAAAGGCATCGCAGCTGTCTGAGAGGAAGAGAGGGCTGGAATAACTAATCTTTTTCTTCGCGCAAGGATTTTTTTTTTTTTTTCTTATGCAAAGTAGGGTTGCAGTTGAGATAGCTAAAATCTGCTGCTCTGTCCAGTGTTTGTTGCTGTTCTGCACAGGAAGTCATTAATGGAGCTGGAGAAGGCTGCTGAAGCAGTTGTCAAGTTGTGAAGAACAAAGTAAAGAGAAGACAACGAGTAGTTTTGAAACACAAGTATTGAAATCTAACAAAGGTCCCAAGAACTCTTCCTGGGATTCCTTTCACTGAATGTTTTTGTTTCTGTCCTCAGTACAGAAATTGGATGCTATTGATAAATTTTGGCAGTGACACTAAGTTGGCAGCCCTTGCCAAAGTGGATAAGGAATAGGCTGTAATACAGGAAGAATTTGATTACATTAAACAAGACACTACTAGAAATTTGGTGAAATTTATGCATGTAGAAGAACAGTCCATTTTATTGCGTATGAAATCAATGGTAAGCAAGACTTTTATCAGCTGTGAGCAAATTAGCAGGAGAGGAGACCTCGATGTCCCAGTTAGTCACAGAATGACAGCGTGTTCTCATTAACATGGCAGGTATGAGTCTAGCTTTTATTATGGGAAGCATTTCCAGTAGAGACAGAAAAGTACTGGGTTGTAGTAGGTACTTTTGTGATCTCAGGAACAATCTATGCTGTAGAGGTTATTAATGCTCAAGAGGGATAATTGCAGACTACAAGATGGGCAGGAAAAAAGCTATGGTATTTCCCAGAAGTTTCTTATTGTGGTCGCTGTATTCTGTGACTGTTTATCCTTACCCTTCTTTTCCTGCTCTCGCTTCTCCAGGATGTGTGAATCTGTGCAGCCCTCAAAGTGGAGGCTGCAAAAGAAGGGAAAACCAGCTAGGGATCCCATTTATTGTTCCCCTTCTCCCTCAAATCTGGAAAAGCTGTATATGGTCTCACCCCCTGGGAGGCAGAGGGCTGTCAGGCCATACAGTCCATTCTGGAGGTTCCAGTCTTGCATTTCACTGTTCATGTGTATGTATGTGGAGGGGTGAGAGGACAATATGTAGGATCTCCTGCTCCCTGCTGCCATTAAGTGCAGCCCTATCTTTGCAGCCAGGAGGGTCTTCATGCACCTCCCTACAAAAGGTGTTAGAGCAGCGAGGTTCTGGAACGGCCTTGGCCATGCTTTACTCCAAAGCAGTACTGAGAGCAGAACACCAACCTACTTCTGAGCAGACAGCAGTTAGTACCTGAGAGGGCTTCTGTGGTATAAAACCTTCTATCACAAGAGATGTGATGGGATCCAGAGGTCCCTTCCAGCCCCAAGGATAACCATAGGCAACTCCTACTTCTCAGGATTCTGAATTTTCAGCTTGGGAAGGAATGTACAGTTGTGTAAGAAAAACTCAGAGTCAGGAGGAGTGGATTATATGGGGCTTTGTCCTCACCATTGTTCTCTCCACCTTTCCAAAAGGGATCCTTTTGCCATCCACCGGCAGCACATGAACCGCATGCTGTCTGGGAGCTTTGGGTTCGGGCCGCTCCTTGGCATCACGGATGGGACCACACCTGGGGCTCGCCAGGCTGGCCGCAGGATGCAGGTAACAGAGGGGCTGAGTACAGGCTGGAATTTCTCAAACTGCTACGTCAGTTTCTGCCTCCCACCATTCCTGGGCTGGGCACCCCCCTTGCCTCCACACGGGTGGTGGGTGCAGAATTAATCTCTAGTGCAGTGGTGTTCTGGTCCTTCTCTTTACTCCACCTGTATTAATGTGTTGAGTGCAACTGCGTTCTAGGTTGGATGGGAGGAAGGGAATGAATATGTGTTGTTTCTCAAGGATGTGAATTCATATAACAGGGAGATATTTAGGAGCAGCACCTCATGTCTGGTTTGTTAGGGGTGATACGGCTTGAACTCCCAGGAATCCATGGGGCTCTTTCTTGATCTGTTTGTAGAGCCTGAGTGTTCCCAGTTCTGTTTCTGAGAAGGATTAGTGTGTTCTGATGAGGATATAGTGTTTGGCTGTTGCAAAGTCATTCTCTGTTCTGTTTTTCTGTTCTCCTGGCAGGCAGGAGCTGTTTCACCCTTTGGGATGCTCGGCATGGTAAGTTTTCTGTTTTTCTGGGTCAGATTATAGAGGCTTTCCAAGTAGTGGCTCCATGCTGAGATTCATCAGCACTGTGTGCAACCAGTGCTAAAATGTAGCCATCTGTGAGCATGACCAGCTATCCTACCAGGTAGGGAGGATGTGAATGTCTTAGGAGACTAGGATGAGCTTTAGATTTATAGTAAATGGAATAGGGAAGAGGGTATTGAGCTGAAACTGGAAGCATCTGGTTCCTCGTGGACCTCTCATAGAGTTGCTTTATGACTTCAGGCCTTTACTTTGTTTCCCCTCTAATGTTTTAATCCTGTCTGTGAGCTGTTTTCAAAGAGAGAGTCTAACTCTGTTTATATGGGGGAGTTGTATTTGCACCTTGACCAGAGAAAAGCCATAAAGCTGTTATAGCACAATATTTCATGGGAATTGGGACAGTTAATATCTGGGAAGAGCAGGTAGTCCCATAATAATCTCATACGTCTGAAAAGAAGCTGCAGATCTGGAGGTAATGGAGGAGCTGTGAGGATGCGAGGGAAGGACTTGGCCATCAGTAGGCAGAGGGGATGATTGCACCTCCTCTGCCAGTGGTGGCAGCTGGAGAAGCCAGCAGGATGCTTCAGGTATACAGGGCTGGAATGAGAATGGCTGTGTGTACGTGAGAGCCCCGCGCTCGGAGCGTGCTGGTCTCCATCTTCCACTGAAATAATACAGTGGGAATAGGTTATTCCAGATCCAGCAACTTCAGCTGTCTTGCTCTGCAGAATTGCCTCATGAAAGAGACTCTAGAGTCCCGGAATTTCTGTAGCTCAGAGGAGGATTAATAAGACTACAAACACATAGACTTCAAAGCATAATAACATTGCATGTGAGTAGTGCTCTGCTGGAAACGAGAACAAGAGGCTACTCGAGGAAACAAAAAAAAAGAAATCAGCAAGTTTGAACTGACATTATAATTTTGTTTACATATTGCACAATTAACCTGTGAGACCTGCTGGCCCAGGGTGTTACTGCAGCCTTCAGGTTTACAGGATGGAAAAGGCAGGTGTTTGTAGGGGAAAATAAGCAAATTTGTTGTTATGCTAGAAAGAAAACAATCAGTGGAAACTTTTCTTAAGCTCACCGTTAGTGCACATGCTGAGATTTCTTCTCTTAACTTCACTGAGTTCCCAGGCTCACAAAGCGCAGTGGATCAGTAGTTGGATTGAAACTAGAAGAACAACCTTTGCCAGAACATTGAGCAATGCAACCTGAGAGAATGGAGAGAACAGCAACCCCAAATTCTGGGGATTTTTTTCCTGCACTACTGAAAGAACGGGAAAAAAACCCCAAGGTTCTTCTTAGGCAGCAGGTTTTTTTGCAGATAGTTTGTTGTTCTTTCCTCATGTCTCTTCCCAGACTGACTACTCTTGTGTTCTCTTTTCCTTTTTATCAGGCAGGTGGTTTTTTAGATATGTTTGGGATGATGAACGATATGATTGGAAACATGGTAAGAACCCTCCATGAACCATTCTGTATTGAGGGGAGTGCTGAGGGTGCTTCTGCCATCCCTCTAATGTGTCCCACCTTACTGTGCTGCTTGGGCTGGACTGAGCCACACCTGCCAAGGTGGCAGAGGCTGTAAGCTTTGCTTCATCGCTGGGAGTCAGTGACAGAGCTTGTTCCTGAGTGCAGGGAGAGGAGAGGGGTGAGGAAGGAAGTGTAGGGGCGGACTTGTTTAGCAAGAAATAGGTATTAATTTAACAGGAAGATGTATTCTCCAGAAAAATGGACCCATGGGGATTATATTCTTCCTATTGTAACTTCTTCCTACTTCATTGTATAGAGAGAATTAAATGCCATCTCTTCTTCCCTCCCATCCCTTCTTTCCGCCATTCCCCATTCCTTCTTGCAGGAGCATATGACAAGTGGTGCTAACTGCCAGACATTTACCTCCTCAACCGTCATCTCTTACTCCAACCTGGGTGATGGGCCCAAAGTCTATCAGGAGACCTCAGAGATGCGTTCAGCACCTGGTGGGGTAAGGAGGCAGCTGCTGGCTTTGCTGTGAGAGCGTGGGCTTTGTTTGGTGGCTTTGTGGGTGGCCACCCACAGCACTTGGCTTTGCAGTCAGCTGCAGTTCAAGGAGCATACTTTGCTCTTGTGACTCACTGAACTGTGCCAAGGGCCCCGGGAGGAAATGGGAAGTGTTGGCAGCGGGGAATCCATTCTTCCTTCTTCATAACATCGCGTCTGGCGTCCTGGGAGTGGTGGCAGTGCAAATTGGCTGAAATACTGGAGGCAGGAATCGGGGTGCCTTGGGGGGCTGGGAGAAGGAATGAAAATGTTGATTCCACGTGGGAATCTGCCCCCAGATCCGTGAGACAAGGCGAACCGTAAGGGACTCGGACAGCGGCTTGGAACAGATGTCGATTGGACACCACATCAGGGAGAGGGCTCACATCATGCAGCGGTCCCGGAACCATCGCACAGGCGACCAGGAGGAGAGGCAGGACTACATCAACATGGATGAGAGTGAGTAGTGCCCGTGTCCTCTTCCCAGCAAAGCCAGGTGCCGCTTCCCCCCCTGCTCCTCCACCTGAGCTTGTTGTCTCCCTGCGCAGGCGACGCAGCCGCGTTTGACGACGAGTGGCGGCGAGAGACGTCCCGCTTCCGGCCGCAGCGGGGCCTGGATTACCGGCGTCACGAAGGCAGCGCTGGCCGGCGGGCCGAAGGGACTCGTCTCGCCATCCAGGGCCCTGAGGATTCTCCCTCCAGACAGTCCCGCCGGTATGACTGGTGAACTCGGAGCAGACCTTGTGGGGGGTGCAGCGTGGCCACCCCCAAATCTACCTACACGCTCTTGTAAGTCTTAGCAAGTTCCTTCCTTGTCTTCCACTGCATGGTTGCCTCTTAGCCATAGGGTTATTTTTTTTCTTTGCACTAATCTTATATTATTTTGAAGTTTCGGTTGCAAATGGGTTTTCCCGCTCTGAGAGAGCAGGGAAAGGTGTGAACTTTGAGAAGATGCTGTGCTGAACAGGAAGATGGAAGCTGTTTAAGTTAGCTTTGTCATGAACAAAAGACCTGTGGTGTCAGCCTTAACTGTTGGCTGAAATAGTATGACATGTAGGATTGCAATCTGTGGAGTGTTTATATTGTCACTCTATAGAACTCGGGGACTGTTTGCTGTCCATCCAGTTTGAAATGTAGGTAAGTGCTGGTGTCTGCTCTCCTGCGCTTTGAATAGGGCTCACTAGGATGTGATCTAGTGCTTGAAAAGGAACATTTTCCCCTTTTTTTTGATGTCTAGACATAAGGTTTAAACATGTCTTTGTCTGTCTTCTGTCCTGCTTTCTAGGTACCACTTACTCGTTTTATGTCTTCTGTTTCCTTTCCTCCCAGGTACAGACAGTGAAACTCTGCCCCTTCAAAGCACCACTTGGACCCTCCTTGAATTTAGTATTAACCTCCCTCCCACTTAAGAATTGAAACAAAGCAACTAATCTTCTGCATTGCTCTTTTTCACCCCATTTGAGTGCTGCAGTGGGGCATGGGGAATCTCACTGATGTGCAAGGAACACATGAATTGCCCATTCCCTCTCTGCTGTCCCTTGGCTCTGTTCTTTCTGCCAGTAGTGGTGGGCATGAGGAGCTGCCACCTTGCCTCTTCCATCCTTTCCACTCTTTCTGTGCTGGGTTGGGCTGGTTCTGAAGTTTGTGTTTAGTCCCCTGTGAAAGGAATATGAGGGAATTCTGCTAGAACCCCCGTCAGTCCCCTCATGGGGACAGAGGCTCCGATTCCCCTGCTGCTCCTTGGTACATCTGTGGAGAAGCAGAAGGATGTGTGCGTTGGAGAAGGGAGGAGCAGAACAAAAGCTGGATCAGCCTGTGGGCCCCCCGACCCCTCTTCAATCAGCTCCCCCACTTTTTTAATTTGTGAAACTTGTAACTAGATGTTTACTGAATAAAGAAACAAACTGTAAAGAATTGGTGGATCAGTCTTTGCCTTCAGCTGACGTAATTGTGCCTGCTGTGGAATTAAGTAACCTCTTTCACATCCGTGGGAAATTGCTGAGGAAAAACTTGGTGTTAAATTCTAAGGTTTTGTTTTCTTATAGAAAATAGCCTAATAGCCTTCCCATGCAGTCACAGAGTGAGATGATGCTCAACATAGAAATCATGAAAGAAGATCCAAGAACTCACCCTTTGCAAAAAATGCCCTCTAATTGCTGTAGTTTTGCTGTGCACTCAAGGGAAATTTGTCAGTCTTTCTTGCTGCCTGGTGAGCTGTGTAGCCCTGAATTGGGCCTCTGGGGTTCCTGCACAGACAGGGAATACTTCCATTATTTTCTTATTATATCACTGCGACTGAGGGTGACGTTATGAATGACCTTTTCTTAACTTGAGAGGCATTAGGAATACAGGACCAGGGAAGATCTCCTGGGTTCTTGGCCATTTTCCTGCTCTGGTACACCCCCTTAACACAAACCTTTTCATCACTTTATTTGGAACAGAAGGCAGGAAATCAATTCATGACTTACACTTGGAAGTGGTGCGCTGGGATCTTGCTGTGTATCCCTCTGTTGTACATGTGGGCACTGACAGAGAGAGACACCTTGCTGGGGACTGACTGTCCTGCCCTGAAAAAAGTTTGCAGCATCCACCCTCTGGAAGCTCAGGGCAGAGTTTGTGCGTGTTCCACCCTTCAAGGAAGTGCAGAACAGAGCTTTGGCTGGTGGCAAGCTCTGTCCCCACTTCCCCGTGCTGTTTCGTCCCATGGCAAACCCCAGTAGGAGTCATAGAATAGTTTGGTTTGGAAGAGACTTCAAAGACTGCTGTCCCTGGCAGTGGAGTGACTTTCTGGAGGTGTCATACTCAAGACAGGCCCTGAAGAGAGCAAAGCCGAAGGAGGAGCAGGGCTTGGGAGAGGTTTCGTGGAAGTCATCTTGGGATTGCCAGACTGAGAGAGAAAGGACTGCAATAACAGCAGCCCTCATCTCTGGCACCCTCAAGCCAGTGCACGATGTGGCACCTGGTGTTTTGATCCAGCAAAGAACCAGCTGAGCTCGGAGGGGTGCCCACAGCATGGAGACAGTGGCAGTAACCAGCTGCTGGGTCCTGGGCCGGTGTTGAGGCGATGTCTGAGACGGAGAACAAGAAGGTGGCCATGGGGGTGGTGGGGATTAACATTGACCTTTGATTGTGAGGATCCATTCCTCTTTGGGCATGGATTTCCTAATCTTGATCTAATCCCAAATCCTTTTATCTGGATTCAGCCTCTGCTCCCTGTTGGGTGCTGTCCTGCTTACGGATTTAGGTAGGACCCTTGCGTGCTCTTCCACTCTGCAGTGGGAGGGTGATTTACCTGGCTGCCTGAGCCTTGCTAGCTGCTGCACATCATTCCCAAGGTCTTGGCCTTCTCCAGGGGCAGCAAGGCACTGGTGGTCTAGGAATATGGAAAAGAAGTTCAGTGAGAGGAGAACTTTGTGTTAAGACAGGAGGCCAGGAGAGAGTTTTAGACATCCCAAACCAGGAAACAGGAGAAGTATATTGAGATGGCGACCCCTTTGCTTGTCCCAAGGCTGACCGGATACATTAACTTCTGACTTCAGAAAGGAGGAGGGGTTTTTCCAAGGAAGGGGACACACCTACCCGGGGTTAATTTTTTCCTATTAGTTACAGTTTCAAGTGAAATGCTTTCCCCGTAAAAGCAGTCCACCTCCTGTATCCAGGCACAGGAAAGGCTGGGATGAGACTCTTCCATTTCTGAAATGTCCATGAGAGCTGTGCCAGCAAGATGGAGAAAGAGAAGGTTGGATGTTCCCAATATGAAAATCAAACTGCTTATTTCAGATGTGCAGGGCATGGTTCCAAGTCATCCTTATCCATCCAAGGGAGACAAAATCCCTTCTTGCTCCTTCTCCCACAGCTGTCACCTTCAAATTGGACTAATTGAAGCACCAAATCAGTTCAGTTCAGAGGTACTACTGGATCTTCCTAAGGAGCAAGTAGGGCACCTGAAATGAGACAGAGGGGCCTGATGCTTTCAAGAGACAGACGTAAGGGGAGATGGGTAGAATGAGGTGGAGAGAGGCTAGAAACACTGGTAGGAAGATGGATAGCATAACCTTGGATGAGAATGCACCAGAATAAATCAGAAACTTAGGTGGTTTTGTTTGTTGTATATTCAGTTTTCCATAATTGAAAATATATCATGAAAATAAAACCCATTAGGGCTAGTGGGAACTTTGCCCTTAAATGTTTTTGTGGGTAGCCCTGAAGGTCTGTGCATCTTTCACTGTACTTTTTGAAGCATTGTAAAATACTGAGGGAATTGTAGAATACTGGGGAGAAAGAAATTTGTGAAAGTTAGCGTGCCAATACTTTCAAATAAAAAATTAGATGATATCCACACCTGTAAACCAGGTAAGCTGACATTAAATCAAGATAAGAGATGAAAAATGCATTAAATTTAAAAATAAATATTTGTGTGTCAGTGCTTATAATATGTGACCTCACTTCTCAAAATTGTTCCTGTCCAGCAACTGTGACAATTTCTGATTAAATTATGGGTTGGGTTAATGAAGGCACTACAGCAACCCAGAGTCAGAGGTTATACCAGCATGAGGCATTTTATCTGGCCATCCAAGACTATGTTCTGATGTAAAATAAGTTAGTAATTATTAAATCAACAAAAGGGCCAATATTATAAATTTTTGTTCACTGATAGATTTCAAGTAATGAGGGGGAAAAGAGACTGTAGAATATGAAATTATTTCCAGTAGGATGTTGTTCCGAAACTAATGCTCATTAGAAACTTGATTAATGATCTGAAAGAAGGTATTAAGCCAGTGCTGATGAAGCTTTTAGAGGATACAAAGAACAATGAAAGTAATAAATGTTGGAAAAAGATGAGATATACTGAACAGCCAGTAACTATTGGTGTGTGTTTATTTATAAACAGTAGGTATTTTTGGCTGCACTGAATGCAGAAAAGACATTCATCCAGGGACGTAAACATAGTCTGTGCTCTTTCAAGATGGAGGACTCCAAAAGGAATTGGGACTGGAAGACAATCAAGGAAATGAATGGTACTTGCATAATTCTTCATCTGTGCAGAGGGGTTACACTGGGATGCATTAGCCTGTCTTCTCCAAGAACAGAGGTAAAACTTCTCCCCTCTGAAGGATCACAGAATGGTTTGGGTTGAAAGAGACCTTACAGATCATCCAGTTCCAACCCCCCCCGCCGTGGGCAGGGACACCTTCCACTCAACCAGGTCACTCAGAGCCCCATCCAACCTGGCCTTGAACACTACCAGGGATGGGGCATCCACAACTTCTCTGGGCAATCTGTGCCAGTGCCTTACCAACGTCACAGTAAAGAATTTCATCCTAATATCCAGCAGAAACCTGCTGTCTTTCAGTTTGAAGCCATCTGCCTTCTCCTGTCACTACATGCTCTTGTAAATAGTCTTTCTCCATCTTTCTTGTAGGCTCTCTTTGGGTACTGGAAGGCTTCATTTAGGTCACCCCAAAGCCTTCTCTTCTCCAGGCTGAACAATCCCCGTTCTCTTCAATTCTCTCAGCCTTTCCTTGTAGGAGGGGTGCTCCATCCCTCTGAATAATTTGGTATTTCACAGTAGTGAGCCAGTTGTGGGAAATGTGGGTATCAGACACTAAAAAGGACACCAAAGAAGACTCAAGAAGAGGGAAACAAGGATGGCTTGAAGCCTGGAAACACTGCCTAGCACTACAGGATAACAAGAACTCAAGACTTCCGCATCTGAGCTCACTCCACTGGAGCACGGGCTACCATTACCTAAATGGGAACAAGGCTTCTGACAGTAGAGGGCTCTTCAACCCAGCAGAAAACCTGCAGCGACCTCACGGTGGAGCTGGGAATGAATGCAGACCTTGTGTGAGAGCAGTAGAGCACACCTCTGTTTCCCAGCTCTCCCTACCCCAAACCCCATGGGGTGTCCCAAAAAGAATTTGCGGAGTGGGCACGGGAATGGGGTGAGGGAGTTCTTGGATACTTGAGAAGCCAAGCGATGTGATTATACCATTCTCTCTGGGCTTCAAAAATCTATCGGCAGGAGAGGGAAACAGACTGGCACAGGCCTAGACTGAAGGGAAAGGTGGGAAGGGAAAGAAGAGACCTTGTGACTTGACAAGGGCTTCAAAGCAGGTGGGACCACAAAGAACTGCAGGAAACAGAGCTCTCTCTGGGCACAATGGCTTGTTTGGGAAGCAAACATGCACTGCCATGGGGTTGGAGTGTAAAATCCTACAGGCATTGGCTCCAGTGCTGGAGAACAAAAGGATTTTAAATGGACCTCAATACAGGGTATAAGTTAAAGTTGACTTGTTTGATTTGCAATATTTTTTTACTTTTCATAACATTCTAAAAAATGGTCTTGATTTTATTTTTCAGCTCTGTCTTAAATGTAACTGGGTTTTTTTCCTCCTGGGAATTTTCCTTTTTAAAGACAACACTTCAAAAACTGTTCTCATGGGGAAACTTCACTTCAGTTATTATTATTTCCACTATCTCCTCGCATCTGGATGGCTTTTTAAATCCTGAGGGCACTTAATGCAAACTTAGCGTGGAGGGAAAAAAGTAATAAAAGGAAGGGGAGTAGAACAGACGCTACCTATCTTCAACTGCTGGTGATGTAAT
The DNA here is from genome assembly GCF_000738735.6 of Corvus cornix cornix. Classification (NCBI taxonomy): domain Eukaryota; kingdom Metazoa; phylum Chordata; class Aves; order Passeriformes; family Corvidae; genus Corvus; species Corvus cornix. The sequence goes on along the minus strand of NC_046332.1, from coordinate 28,132,983 downwards.
GTCCAGAGGTAAGCTGGAATATTACATCCTAGCCTCACAATATCCATCCCTTACTAGCGAGAGAAAAGGAGAACAAAGATTGCAAAAGATAAATGTATGAGTAAATAAATAAAACCCATCAACATTGCCAAATTGGATGCAGGTATCACCCAGGAGGATGTAGGTGGCCCCAAAGGTGTCAGTAAGAGCAAAAGGGCTAAAGTTTGTAGCACAAAGTGAAAGGGAAAAGGTGCATAGGACCTAAAAATCAAGATTTTAGCTATAAACTGAAGCTTCTTTGATTATAACCGTCAGAAAAGAAGAAATACTCTTGATGACCAGAGGAGAAGACATGCAAGCCGGGAGGCATTTCCGGTAGCTATAGGTGTGTGCTACTGTGCCTGTGCGAGATGCTGCTCAGACTTCACCTGTGGAAGAAAACTGTGCTCATTTCTAGCCAAGAAAGCTTAATTTGAAGTGCAGGTAAGAGAGCATTTTGCACTCTATTTGAAGAGCAAGTAAGAGAGTATGGAGAGCTCACGGTGCACGAGGGGGCTGATTTGGTTAGTTAAGCAAAGTGAAGTCTGTACTCAAGGGAAATAAACACCAGGGAGGAAGTACAGCTTCAGCTGGAGCCACACTGGCACAGGCACAAGAGAATGTAAACTAGCTGTGAATTCATTTAAGCTGGAAATGAAAAAACTTTAACCACACAGCAGTTGGGTTCTGGGGCAGCCTGCCAAGGGGACTAGTGGGGACAATGAAATTAACCAGTTTGGGGTTGGCACTTGAGAAGGTTTTGCAAGGGGTTACGAGACCACAGTGGTAAGAGATCACACTTGATCAACAGGAGCCTCCTTGCTTTTGCTCCCACCAAAGAGATCATCCATCTGCCCACACCTGAAAACAGTGCTAAATGCTTCAGAGGCAGATGCAGGCAAAGCCTCCCCAGAAACATTTTCTCCTGATCTGAAGGGGCTGGGGCTTTACTTGTTCTCAGAACAGGACGATGCAGGGTTGCTTTTCACACGTGCACAAGTGCTACAGGAATTCTGAACATTCCTGTTACCGTAAAAGGGTCACGGCTCTCGAATCCAGCTGACATTTTGCTGCCTATTGAATTCATCACAACAGGAATATAATTGCACACTGCACAAAGAATTTTTGCAAATGAACTCCTTTCCTTGGCAGTGGAAGAGCCTGCCACCAGCAGAGGATGCAGACAATAGTCCAGCCTAGTTCCACACTGGACCAAGAGGGATGCTCCTGGAAAACTGCAGAAGATGAGAGAAAAACACCCAAAAGATGGGGCACATGTGGAACCAGTAGAAAAAACCAGGTGGTTTTTATATGAGTATTTCAGCTAAGCAGTGACTAGTAATAGGAAAAGGGATGAGGGTAGAAGAGCCCTGCAAATGGGAACACAGACAGACTCCCATGGAGAGGATGGCAAAAAGGGAAAGGGGTCACAGAAGCAAAATGAGCAGCTATTCCAGGGCATAAAAAGGAGACAAGAAGGATGTCAGTGATCTGAGAGATGCATTTGCAGCAGCTGACATGAACTGTGAGATTCTTCTGACTACTCTACCTTGCTCTGTATCAGAATCCTGCAGAGCCGGGGCCTCATTCCAGGAAGGATGGTCCAGCCGTGGCAGGCAGCAGGCACAGCCCTCAGTGGCTGCTGTTGTCAGGGGGTCTTTGTGCAGAGGTACAGCCCCACGGGCAGCAGATGGGGACACACATCACTCGTGTCAGCTCTCCCAGCACACCAGAATGCGGGCACCCACCCGGCACAAAGGGCCTTCAGGGGAGCACTGAGCCACTGCGCTGCTGGAGCAGAGGCAAGGCATCCCTGCACGGAGCTCTGGGGGACCACACAGCTGCATGATCACCCTGCAATCTGGCTGGCATCACCATGGCCTCTGCAGCCTTCCCGTGGAATGCTGCAGCACCACTCATGTGGCACTGGGAGCTCACAGGAGGATGGAGGTGAGGGGCACATGTCCGGCTGCTGGGCAGGGCTGCCACCCTCCCTGCTGCCCCCAGACAGGCCTGAGGAAACCTGCTGTCGAGAGATGTGCCCCCCAGCCAGCACCAGTGGTGCAAAGGGGGCTTGGTAATGTGTAACAGCACTTGGATGCACACCAGCCCATCCATTCTTCAGGAGACAAACCACCCTGCCAAAGGTCTCCTCTGGAGACCACAGGCAAGGGCAGCCTCAGAAACCCCAGTAAACAAAATGTTGACTCCCTTTGAGCACACAAAGACTACCTCTGACTCCAGAGGTACCTCGGCACAGAGCAGTGGAGGATGGGGAGAACCTTAGAGAAGTCCTGCAGGGCGTCTGCCTGGCTGTGACACTTCTCCCCACTCACCAGGTACGAATGGGCACCATGGCAGGGGCCAAGCTGCTGGCAGCAGGTGCCCAACACCTCCACCACCTTCAAGAAGGGAGCAGCAAGCTCCCCAGAAGAAACTGTGCCCCAGGAATGCAATAATTACCATAATTAACCCAAATGCCTAATAAGAATTCCTGGTTACCTCTTGGCACAGGGCAGCTGGAGGTGGCGGGCAAAAGTTGGACATTGTGACAGAGCAATTCAGGTCCTGTCCTACCTCCTCCCTTCTCTGAACCCACACGTGAAAGCCCTGGGTAGATACCCAAAGAGGGGCTTGCAATGAATCACTGCACAAAAGCTGTTAGACTTTCTGTGCTGGGGATGACAGATCTCCTCCTCCTCATGCTAGGATAGACATTTCTCTGTGCCCTCTCTTCCACAGTCCCCTAAACCTGATTCCTTTGCAGGGCTTAGCATGTCCAGGTATTTCTGTTCTCTACTCAGGGTCTGTCTTCTCAGTCTTTTCTTTGGAAAAAAATGGGTTAAAACATAAAGACATTTAAAAATGAAAACTTACAATAATGCTCAGTACTTACCTCACTCTTGCCATCTTCAAAGTGATCTATAAATGTTAACTAATTAATTAATCTTCACATCTTCTCTGACTGAAATTCAGAGTCACGGCTGAAATGAGCAGAAAAATAAAAAGCGTGGTTTTCAGGTGAAGGGCAAAGGCAAACCTATGCTCCTGCCCTCTGTTTGCCATCCAGCGAGGCAATTTGCAGCAATACTTTCATCCTGCACTGCAACCCTCTCATTTATTTTTCAGTCCTACCAAAGGTCTGAAGTAATTTTATGTGCTACCTCCAGCTTTCCTTTTCTTAATGGAGGTCTTAAAAGGTGCTCCTTTTGAAAAGTAAACAAAATGGAAGACTTTCAGAGCTCTGTTTAATCCCAAATTCTCCTAAAATCAATAACACAGCCATCCTTGAGAGGGGGACACAGGCAAATGGGAAGGGGGAGCAAGGCCTGTGTATGGCTGTGCTTGGCAAATGCTGCTACCAGAGAGATGAGCTGACCCTGGGAGATGGGGTGAGCAAGATGCCACGTAACAAAGTTGCGGCAGAAGGACACAGCCGGGCTTGTGCCAACTGTGACTGAGCCGTGGGCATCTGAGTCTGGGGCTTCAGCACAGCCAGGGACTGGAGTGGCAAGCCCCCCCAGACCCACGCTGGTTCACGCTCTGGCTGCTGTCACCCGTGTGGGGGCTTTGTGCTTCCAAGGCCGATGGCTGTGCTTGGCACAGTGCTCAGGCACTGCTCTGCCTGGCCTTTGCTGCGCAGGGCGTCACACGAGCGCTATCACATGCGACCAGCCTGGAACTCTCAGTGCTGGCTTCCAGCTCCACTCCTGAGATCTGCGGTCTGGATTTAAACTGTGGATTCAGGGCATTTAAACAGACCCTTTGTGTCTAATAGCCACAGTTTTGTTAAAGATAGCAAAGCCCAACAGACCAGAGAGGAGCTGAGACACTCGGGGCAAAGAGCTGTTACAGCTGCTCTGGCTAAGCAGCAGCAGGTTCTTGTGGGACACAAATATCCTCCTCCTCCATTATTGGTAACTTCAGCTCTCCCTGGAGGTGACACCGCTCCAGCCCAGCTCCCGCTGGACCTCAGCCAGTGGCTGTTAGGACACATGCTTTGTCCGGCTGCTCAGCTCCATCCCAAGCCTGTTCTCCTCACACCCCAATGGTTTTGCAAGCAGCAAATCTTTCCAAGGGTGTGAGGCGCCAGACATCTGGCAGGTGCTTGACAGGTATCACCTCCCCTGTTGGCACCTCGGTCCCAGACTAGCCCTTCCCAGGGAGGTGAAGATCTGATACACGTGGACGTTACTGCTTCTTGCAGACAATCGCAAACGCAGCGAGTGCAGGGCCTCTCCTCGCTGACAGAGACAGATGAAGGTGATGTGACACAGAGGGAGGAAGGCTCAAGGTGATTTAAATGAAAGCCGGGAGCCTTGTCACAATCCCTCCCTACAACTTATGGAGAACAGGATTCATCAGGTAGACTCCCTATGGCTGCAAATGCATCAGGTCTCTCTATGTGGGTCGACACAATCCTGGCCCAGCTATCCCCTCACGTGCTCCTGCAGCCAGGTTTGTGTCTCCCATCTGGACAGCTTCATACCAAAACTCTCCTACTTGGCACTTCTGTGCCAGGCAATGACAGCCAAAGTGCTAGATGCCTCATGCCACAGAAGGAGGGAAAGGTGTGGGGCTGCCTGAGCTCTTGGGAGACCCCAGCCAGTGAGAGCCATCACCCCAGGACAGCTGGCATATCCCTGTCCCCGCAGAGCCAGCTGGTATGCCCAGCCCTGTGACCACACAGAGAGGGACAAACAAAGCTGCTTGGAAGTTTTACGAGTTCATGGGTTCGGGTGACAGGGCTTTCCCACTGACAGTGCTGCATTACAGCAGTCTGGAATTAGCAAAGCAGGGAAATTGCATTCCACCTGCATTTTGTGGGGTTTGAGATCTGAGATGGCACCTTGCTACCACCAAAACAGGTGCAGTCTCACCCGCCTCCCCGCCCCCTTCACAAGATTTGCTCACACGTACATTGCCTCAGCTCCAACTCTCACCTGTCTGCACAGGGAGCTGACCCAGGAGAAAACCCACCCCAGCCAGTGAACCAAACAAGTCCCCATAGAGACAAAGCTCCCAGCTTTCCTTCACTGGATAATTTTTTCCGTGGTTTGCTCACACACAGAAAGTTCAGGGAATCAAATTTTAGTCTTGGCACAAGGTGCAGAACCAAGCGGGGGTGGGAGTCACAGTGTCAATTTACATTTACATCAGCTACAGGTCGTGGAGAGGCAGTATGACACTGACATCCGTCTGACTCGGCTCCAAGCCAGCCTCCAGGAGGCATCCTTTGAAGAATCCCAGTTAGTTTTTTTCCCTGGGCATCTCAAAGGAATAATTTTCACTGATTTGGATTTTTTTTTCCAACCAGACACCACCACTACCCAAGAACAGCTTGTGCAGCATCTATACTGTGAGAACTCCCACATGTGGGCATTGACTCCGTTACCTTCACCTGTCAGGCAAGGCCCCACATCCCTTTCCATTCTCTCCAGGATCACAGGACACACAGTATTGACACAAGTAAGGACTTTTTCCTCAGTCTCTGCACCTTCCTCTGAGACTACCTGAAAATCACCTTTTGAAGGGTCCAGAGGCAAATCAATCACAGAAAAAGCACTTTAAATAAGATTTATGATTAATCCTGCTTTATGGACTCTCATCCCAACAGATACCGTGGCACTACACTTTGAAAAGGGAACTGAGTATTTTGAGGATATTCCACCCCAAAATGGGACAGAGGCTCTTAGTACCACAGCTTATTTTGGAACCTCCAGAATTGGTGTACGAGGCAAAGAGATGCCACCCACAGGAGCACAGCTTTGTATAGATATGTCCATAGATCTATATTTTTATTGTTTTATATATATTTATAATATATTTATATATTTTTTAAAAGAATCCCTTCAAAAACTACCCTCCCACCTAGCAAAACAAAGATTAAACAATCAAAGACGGTGTCCTGGAGCAAAGTATCCCAGGGGTCTCATAGAGCCAAAACGACTGCTGAGCACCAGCACCCTCTTTCCAAGCTTCTGTGATGCCCTGGGGGTGCCAAGGTGACTGTCACACATTTATGGCTCCTGAAATTGACCTGTCAAAAGACAGGGAGAGAGAAAGAGAGAAACACGTGGCCGTGGCAGCAGGGGCTTGAGCGGTTGAGGAAACAGTGACGCGTACAACCTGAAGCTCAGAGTGTGAAATGCTGTGATGAAAAGGAGGGAGACACTGCCTGGAACGTAGGTAAAGAAGATAGGAAAGAGAACAAACATGCAGGAGAGTTAGTTGGCAAGATTGATCTCAGAGAAGAACTCAGAAGCATCACACTTGGGACCCCTGCTACCCCTCCATCCCCCAAATCTCTTCCTCTCACCCTCCCAGTTGTGAAGGGAGATCCAACTAGTTTGATTTAGACCAAATCTTCGCGCTGCCCCGGAGCCTGTGGGCACAGGGAAAAAAAATAAAAATAAAAATTCAGAGTGGACACTCAGGCTCCTATCTCACTTCCTTCCAAAGTGCACACAGAGAAGTGCACTGATGTCAACACACACACACTCTCTGTCTGCCCACACTGCTCACCCTTTGGCTTTGGAGGTTTTCTTGCTCGCCTGGCGCTGGTTGGTGCCAGGGGCCGGCTCCCTGAGCTCCGTGAGGTGCTGCTCTGGGTCTTGGGATGTGGCTGCTGCAGCGGCTGCTGTTGTCACTTTAATGGTCTTCTTCAGGTTTGCCACCTGCAAGAGCAGCAAAGCAAGAACTAACGCATTTCCCAAAGGGTTTTTTTTTTGTCTACAGGATTTTTTAGTTTCACTTTGGGTTTTTTTAAAAATTTGTTTCTAAAGGAAACCCTGGAGCTAAGAGCTGCAAGCTCACACCGAGCAAAAGAACCAACATCTGTCCAGGCCCCTGCACTGCAGAGGAGTATTAAGCTGATTTAAGACTCTTCTTCAGGCACAAGTCCCTGGGGGGCCTGGCCGAGGGAAAAGGCATTGCCTCTCTTCAGCAAGACTGTAACAACCACAGGGTACTTGTTCTAGCTGTTTTAAGGCGAGGGGCACTGGCTGCTCCCTGCTGCACCCACTCACCTCGCTCTCTATCTGCTGCTTCAGGGCCAGCTGTTGCTCTTTGTGCTGGTTGGCCCGGCTGACCTGCTCTTCGATGCCCGACAGGACAACCTCGCAGCCCTGGCACCTGGAGAGGAGACCCAGAACTGAACAGGCCAGAGAAATGGCACAGCATAGAGAGAAACGTGAAAGACAGCAGATTTCAACTCCAGAGGCCAAAAACACTGGGAGGTGACAGCTGTGCCAGGCAGGGCAGACAGAGGGGCAGGAGTCTGACACAGTAATGCAAGGAATTATGTTATTAACTGGGAGCGGGACAGGTGACAAAGCCATGCTGGGTTAAGAACTCCAGATAAACACTGAGGAAGCCTCCTGCCAGCAGCCAGTGCTGCACAAAGGCTGCTGCGGCCCCGCCACCCCACCAGCCACAAACAGGGGAATCTGGGAAATTACTTTTGGAAAATTACTTTCTGTTGGCATATGGGAAAGGGGATCAAGTAGGTCACCTCCCAACACCACCCACCCTTAGTGACACACAGAGGATCCAGGGAAGCCCCGGCCACTCCTGCAACCTTTTTTGTGTTAGTAGTGGGGGCTTCCTCCTCACCACTCCTGCAATGTGCGGGTGATGGTGCTAAGCTCCTCCCTCCGGATGTCCCTCCCAATGCTGTAATCCACCTCCAGGCGCTGGTTCCGCTGATCCAAGCTCCCTCGCAGCACATCTGCATACACAGCCTCAATCACCAGGTCCTCCAGCTGCCGGACGTTCTTCAGCTGTAACTGCTCCAGCAGCACTGAGTAGGGGATGCACTGTGGAAACATGATGGTAACGAGCACGAGGTAATCCCAGTGGGAGGAGAACTCAGGAAAAACAGGGCCACTACCTTGATCTTGGCAGCCAGAGTGACAACTGACAGGTGCCTCAGTTTGTTCTTCTGGGCCTCTGTCAAGGGAGGGAGGTTTGCTGCTTCAGCTGTTGTCAGGGAAAAGAATGGGATATTACAATTTATGCCTCATTTCCCAGTTCTACACAGAAGCATCTGTACCACACCCGTCTCTTAAAACGCCTGCACACCAATCCCCCAAGTGGTGCTTCGTCTTGCCAAGCCATCCCCATCAATTCTCAGCTCAAAAGACCTTTTCTGAGCAGCCTTTCCTCCCACCACCCTCAACTCAGCCTCTCTAGCTGTCCCATGCCTTATTTATGGGGGTCTGCACATCCCAATGGACACCTAAGTCTTTCCCCTGGCCCTTCAAAAACGTCTCTGTCAGGATGCTCTTTGGCAGGCGGCAAATGGCACCGTTAATTACAGCCAGGTACCCCGCTAGTCTGGGGCCCAAACCACAACCAGACGTGTGTCAGGCCGAGGTCTCAGCCCTGGCTGCATGGGGGGCCGTCGGGGAGGGAGGCCTCTGCGCCCCGGGCGTTTCCCGCCCCGCGGGATCCCCACCGCCGGCCCGGGGGGCTGGGGCCCGGCCCCGCGCCCGGCCTCACCCAGGTAGTCCGCGTAGGTGCCGTAGGCGAAGATGGTGAGGAGGCGGAACACGGGGGAGAACTCGCTGTCGGCCAGCTGCGGGGACATAGGGTCAGGCGGCGCCGCCGGGCCGCGGGCAGGGCCCGGCGGGGCCGCGGGGCCGGGCGGGTCTCACCTCGCGGACGGCGGGCATGTCCAGCAGCTCCCCGAACACGTAGATGCCCGGGGCCTCCAGCACCTGGTGGATCAGGCTGGCGAGCGCGGCGCCGCGGGCCGCCTTGGCCAGCAGCAGGAACTGCTCCTGGCTCTGCCCGTCACCTTCCCCTCGGCCGCCATGGCGGGGCCCGGCCCGGCGCGGGCCGCGCTCGCTCGCCCCCCGCAGCCCCGGCCCGGGCGCTCCCGGCCGGCCCCGCGCACCCTCCCGACACCGCCGGCGCACCGCGGCCGCTTCCGCGTGTGACGCGCACCCGCCGCCCATTGGCGGAGCCGGCGGCTCGTCCCGCCCCCGCCGCTGCCCCATTGGCCGGGCCGGGCGCCGCGCGGCGGCGCAGTCCCGCCGCCAGGGCGCCCCCCGCTGGCGGGGCTGAGCGCTGCCGGCCGTGGCCGCGTCTCGTCCGTCCCGCGGCCATCCCTTCCGTCCGCCGCATCCTCCGGCCGTCCCAGGCTATTCCCGGCAATTCCCAGCCATTCCCGGCCGCCCTTGCCACCCCTGCCACGGCAGCGTTCATGTCCCCCGGGCGGCCCGGGCTGCGGTCTGCCTGGGGCGCAGCCTCCGCCCAGGCTGACAGCGGCCACCGGCTGGTCCCCAGCCTTGGCCTTGCTGGTCACAGGGACCAGCCCAGCCCTCAACTCCATTCTGCACTTTTTTCATGCCCTGCCCTGCTCACCAGCAGCGCCTGCTCACCGTTCCCTTATTGTTCGCCACCCAGCCTCTGTCAAAACTGCCCCAAGCTGCCCAGCTGCAGTGAGATGTGTCCCAACACGGCAATCAATGCCAGATGAATATCCACGTATTTATGGCTCTTGCCCGTCTGGCAAGTATCTACTCTTCATCCGTACACCAGGAAATGTTCAAGGCCAGGATTGATGGAGCTTTGAGCAAAACGATCTAATAGCAGAGCTCCCTGCCCCCAGCAGGGGGTGGGAACAAGATGATTTTTAAGGCCCTTCCAACCCAAACCATTCTGTGATTCTATGGTTAATGTTGAAATGACTGGTGAGAAAACAGATGCACTACTATATGGCATGGTGTTTTTCACATCTCAATGATCTATTCTGTAAGTACCACACCAGAATTAAAAGAGGTGCATGGAATACCTTGTGTGTGCCCACACATTGCTCTCATTTTTGCTTTCACACTATTAAGATCTCACTATTTTGGGCTGTGTTTTGGGGATATGTAAATGTAAAAAATCCTATGCTGCAAAGCACCGTACTTATGTATTTAAGCTGTGCATTTCTTAAATCCTTGCATGCCTCCCCTCCCCTACTGCATTAATTTTTACCAAAAAATGACTTTACTATCTGCTGAATCATTAACCATCGCACTTGTCAAGAAATGCATCCCTGATGCAGGCAGGGTATGGCCATAAAAAGATAGTTGAAATGCTCCACAAGGATAGAAATGTTTATAGTGCACCTTAAGTACCTCTTCGTGGGTGTATGAGTTACAGCAATGCAGTCAGGAGGCACTGTTGAGGGCACGGATCCCTGTGCCAGGTGAGAGAGAATAAAAAGTGGGGGTCATTTTGGGAAAAAAACCCAAAGCTTCAGAGCTCTTCTCATCTTGTATAAATGACATGGTAGGCAGAGGTGAGTTGTGAGGGGGACTGGGAGGAATGTAGTCAGCATGCATTTCAATAAGCACTATTAAGCTGTTTGGCCAAGAGTTTCCAGTGCATCACTAATTTCCTCATGGCTGGCTCCTTCAGAAATCCACGATGATTTTCCATGAAAGAAAAAGAGGCAACAAATCAATGGGAGCCTGATACAGTCTGTGCAGGTAGCATGGTTTCAGCAAGTTAAGATCGTAGAGGTATCAGGGCAAGTTTGCACTCCAGCACGTGATTGCCAGCAAGAGATTTGGTCTTCATCTGGATCAGTTTAGCACATATTAAAGGCAGTTGACTTGTGCTTTGCCAGACTTCTGTAAGCGTAACATCTTGAAATAAGTGTAACATCTTGAAATCTTCATCTGGGTAAAGTCTACGTTTGTTAAGGTTTTACTTGCCAGTATCAACAGCTCTCTTCTCTTGCTTTGACTCTAGTTCTTGTCACACAGCTGCTGTGGTTGAGTCATGGAGAAGGCTCCTTTGGGGTACAGTTCTGCTCCAAACACAATTTCAGAGCTAGAAAATACAGCCTGTTGCTGCCTTGAGGAGTTGGATCACTGTCTCCCAAGCTCAGTTGTACAGCCATATGGATTGTCACTTCCCCTTCCCAGGGTCATCCTCTTCAGTCCCTAAGGCTCCTTTAGTGCTTGGTCTCCTCACTGAGGCTAGTGACAGAAGAAGGGAACAGTGTGGACAGCGATGGTCAGTGTGGAAAACTGAACTTCTAATGTTCATGCCACAAAGATTAGGTGGACATCACTTAAAGCTAATTCCAGGCATAAGGGGCAAAACAGCTCTGAGTGCTGGGCTGGGGAAGCAAACGTGCCCTGAGAGGGGAAGGCACCCAAACCCTCAGTCCTGCTCTTGTAGGGCACGTTTTCATTTATGTGCTCTGATGATCTCAGCTTTGAGATGTCACAGTCTCCTCTGCCTCAAAACTCTGAAGCTGAGCAAAGAAACTTCTCTGATCAGCTTCCATTGGTAACTGAGCATGGGCACAGTCAATCAGCTCTCCTAGGAAGGTGCCTCTCACCCAGTGGCTCAGGGTATTGTTGGAAGTTGCCCTGGGTCCTCAATGAACAAGGTAGTAAGGAGAGTTTGCTATGCTCAAGTCAGGTAAAACGTGACCCAGACACATTTTAACCAACAGGCATTTCTTCAGGAAGACCCTGATGACCCAGGGAAGCAGCAAAGTCTATCTGTCTGTATTCTTAGAGCCAGCAATATTTGGGCTTCTCTGTATATCAGGATGAAAGGAGAAGCAGGGCAGGTAAGGTTGGATGAGAGCTGTGAAGGCAGATTACAGGGCAATATTGACAAGAGCACCATCTCCTCCCCGCTTTTCCCTCTCTGTTTCTGTATTTAGGCCTGATTCACCATAGCCTCACACCTGCTGTCTTCACTTACACCAGTGCAGAGTGCATTCAAATCAGGTTCAAAAGTAACCCTGCTGATTTGTAGTGTTTTATTACTCTCTTCCCCACCCCCTTGCCGGCTCCTTCCATCTCAGTTTTATCTCTCTATCGATCTGTTTCTCTCACACTCTCTGACATGCTTGCTGCCTTTCATTATTAGTTAGATAAAGCCTGGCAGCCTGAGCATCCTAGCTGCATGATGCTGTCTGTCTCTGTCTCCTTCTCCACTTTGGCCCCAGGTCCTATGTCCTGTGTGCTGAGCCCCCATGTTTTCGTCTGCTCCTTCTTTATCCTGCATCCAGGGCAAAGACCAGAAGGGCCTATGAATGACTCAGATCCTGTACTCTCCGAATGAGAAGGTCATCACCTTCACAAGAGCAAAAGTTATGGGTAACATCCCCCAACTTAGCAAAACTGTGCCCTCATCCCCGGATTGGGCTGCTGGGTGTTGAAATTAAATTCCAGCCGCCTGGAGTCAGTAACTTCCATGCTTTTGCTTTCCTCACAAAGCAAACACCTATCTTTATGGTCACAGGGAAACTGTGAAATGTGATTTTCATGTAACCGAAAGAGCCGAAAGTAGGAGGCGAAGAGTGCAGATGAAAGCAAGTCTGTACGACATTTCATAATTTTAAGATAAATCTTGTGACATGGAGACGTTCTGTGTTGTTATTTCTGAATGTTTGGGATTTCTGATCCTAGCTGTAACCACCCCCTAGCATCATCCCTCTCTTCTGATCTTGCTCTGATCTTTGCAGAAAGAAACCTCCATTCTCTGTGTGCTATAGATCCACTTTCTTTCCTCTGTGCTCACTGTCCCACTTTAAAGCTGTAGAGCTGTACAGGCTCATTCTAGGTTGTTCCTTTCTTCGCCACCACAGAATCCAAATAACTTGTCAAAACGCTGAAGATATTTTTTTCACCAGTCCTTCTCCAAACATAGCAGAGTCACATCTCATGAGACGGTTTTTCACAACTGTGTGTAACACGGACTCCGAGACAAAAACACTGTAAGGATAAAGGAGGCTGGAGTGACTCTCTTGGATACCAACATGATGCAGAAGGCATTTAACCCTTTGGCTTGTACTGGGCTAATGCACACAGGGGTTAAACCTAAAGTCAGCCCAGTATCAGCTGCTTGATAATTCTTCCTCTGATTTGCTCTCACAGCCCTCAGGATTTTGCAGACCAGGAACTGTCTTCCAGACAGGCCTCTGGTTGTGATTCAAAGACTCCAGAAGAGAGAGGATCTTGCACTTCACTAGGTAGTTTGTTTCTGTGATTAATCACTCTCCAGTGACTGTTATTCTCTGCCAGAATATTTGGTAGACTTTTCTCCAGGAAAGGAGTGATACTGCAAGCAAGTCATGTCTCGTTCTGCTTTTTGATATATTAAACAGGTTGACCTCTTTAAATTACTGAGCTCTCCAGCCTTCAGATCACCTTTGATTCAAAGTTATTTTTAAAATATGGAGCATAAAGCACTGTACAGTTTTCCAGCATGAGATGTTCTCAGACACAGAGAGAGGTTTAATCATCTCCTCGCTTCCCATCCTTACTTCTGTCTTTACACAGCCAGGCATCACTTCAGATCCATTGCTGCAGCCTGGACCACTGACTTTGTGTTCAGTTTTCTGCCTGTTATGATCCCCACATCTTTTTCAGAGCACCTCTTTCCAGGACTGGAAGTTGATCCCTGTAGACATGGACTTTTTTTCCTGTTCATGGCTGTACAATTTGCTCTCAACTGTCTTATGAGAAGTTTTATGAGAATGACCATCTTACTGAAAGGGGCAGGCCACTCTGTCCTGGTCCTATCCTCATTATTTTTAACACTCTAACAGTATTTGTGCCCTCAGTAAATTGTGTCAGAAGGAACTATATCTGCTCACCAAGCACTGAATAAAATGGTGAGTCATACCTGACCCGGGACTCATTCCTGGGCATCCACATAAGAAACACTGCCACTCAATGGTGGGCTTCCAGGGATGGCCTCCTTTGTGTTTACAAAGCATTAAATAGAGTTAACCAGCTCACTTAACCTCCTGCTCTGTTAATGTTGCATAACGCTTTTTTTTCTTATCAGCGTGCTTTGGGAAATTACCACTTCCAGAAGCCTGGATAGATCTAAGCCATCACCTTTTCCAAACAAACCTGTAAGTCACATCAAAGACTGACAAGAACAAAACAAGTTTATGCAGCAAGATCAGTTTCCTCCAGTTTCCAACCGGGCTGATTGGCATTAACTGGAGAATCTCATATCAGCTCTTTGTTGCTTTGCCTAGAATTTTCAGGTCTTCTGTTTGCTCTTTACAAATATTCACAGGGCACAACTCTCTTCCAGTCTTCTGGGATGTCTCTGATATTCCAAAGCTTATTAACCCCTTGTTTGGTGAGAAATAGGACAGAGGAAACTAGGTTCTTTGTGGACTTTTTGCCTGTATGTTTTGTACTTTCCACTACCATACCTTCAGCTCAGGTCTATTGATGGCACCCTTTGCACAGCTTGCCACATCTGTGAGGGGCACTTTCTTCTATAATCTGCATCACTGGGCTCCTCCACCATTCTCTAACATTACACAGCTTTTTTACATAGCTTTTTGTTATGTTTCTAAAATAACACAGCTTTCCCAACATTTTCTGGCCTGCTGGACGGACTGCTCTGACCTGTGGGGCTTTGCCCAGCAGCATGGCTACAGGCTCTGTTCCAGCACAGGCATTGGAAGCATCTCTTTCCTCTGTCAGGCTGCTGGTTTTCAAACAATTTGTTGGAGCTTATTTACCTTTTAGAATCTGGTTATTTTGTCAAATCCGTGACAACTGACACACAGACAGGATTCTGCAGGTAGCAGGGCAACAACATAGGAAACAACACTAAAAACAGCAGCAGTGGCCTGCTTGGCCTCAGGACTCCTGGGTGTAAATGATCTGTACGTGATCACTGCCAGACAGAAATAACAGCCAGTATCACCTGATTCCACCTCTCCCATCAATTTTCCATGTAATTTTACATTAACTTTCCTTTGGAAAGGAAACCAAACAAGGCATTCCATTTATATCACGTAAGAGTGAGGTACAAGTGACATCAGCCCTTGAGTTCTCTGTTCTTGTCATCCCGACGGCTTTCCTGACTCCTCCCACCACATCTCCCAAGATTTCCTTGGTCCCTACAAAATCCTGTTCCTTGTCCTCTCTCATATTTCTGACTCCTTTTGCTGCCTTCTGCAGTTTTACTCTTCAGGGGGATTTTCAGTGTTTGCGTCATTTGGATTTTCACCCTTTAGCTGACCTTTCCCTGGTTGAAATTTCTCCTCCGTTTTGTGCCTCCCAATTATACTAAACACATTCGTCAGGATTTGAAAAGGTCAGAAAGCATGTGTGCCTGATGTAGCCCCTTCCAGAGCTTTCTACCCTCTGCTACTCCCAGGTGAGAAAGCAGGAAAAGAAGCACAGAGAGCAAGACAAGCTGAATGCCAACTTGTGCTGCTGCACCATGTCTGCACAGGGGGTTTCTCAGGATGAGAGTGTGAGGGATCACTGAGCAAGGTTTGCGCAGATGATTTGTACGAGTCCTGTGAGAGCTAGAGATGAAAAGGCTGGAGAGCACAACAGGAGCCTGGATAATCTCTGACATAAAGTCCCATGTACATGAAGGGGACAAAAGCCGGGGTCTTTGGTGTGTGCATGCCTGGTGACACACAGTGGTGCAGCATCTCACACAAGCCTCAGCTGTGACACAGCTGCCCGCAGTGCCCTCCTCCCATACCACGACCTCCCAGTGACAGTCAGCCTTAACATAACCACATCCCCATGCTGATATGTCCAAACACACACTGACAGCACTCCCAAGCACATGAAAAACCTGTTGACTCTCCCAAACATGCTCACAAATACAAGTGCAAGACTCAAATATCCTGGCATGGGAAAGCTCGGAGTAGCCTGGTTCATGAGCACAGGAGCACGCAGGAGGTCTGGTGAAGAACAACAGACTCAGAGCCTTCAGATATCTGTCCAAAGTTGGCACGGCCTGTTCCGGGCATCCTGCCGTGCTCAGGTTTGGTACTGTGTGTCCATTTGTCACATGCGTCCATCCCTGATGCAGTGGCAGGTTGCTTTACAGCTCAGTGCTGTCTCTACTATTTCTTTATGGTATTTTTTTTTTCCCAGGGTCAGTCACAGTCTTTCCTCATCGCCTTATGATGAAAAGTTTGATTGTTTTTGAGGATCTGAGGAAATTACTTTCTTGCTTCCTCATATTTCAGGCCCTGGAGTGGAAACTGTCTCTCTGTCATTGACTTTCTTCTCTCGCCCGTTGGTTGCTCAGCTGCTCCCTTCTGATTTGTTCTGTGCTTTCTGTTTGGTTCTTGATGGTGGAGGGAGATGTTCCCTGTGAAACACTCGGCCCCTCAAAGGCACATCAGCTTCTTTCTTTAATTTTGCTGTCACATCCCTACCATTTCCAGACGCATCCCATCGATCCCTGGCAGAAACGCGCTTGGGGACACGCTCAAAAGACCTGGGTGATTCCTCAACGGGTAAAACACACCTTGGACGGATCCCCCTCTTTCCCCGCCCCTTCCCCATTGCTCCTACCTCACCCGTGTGTCCCACGGGCTCTGCCCGTGAGGCTCGACCCAACCCCGCCGCCTGCCCCGCCGGGGATGCGCCTCGCCGCGGCCGCCCGTCTGTCGCCCCCCCGCCCGGTACCGCGGCGGCCACGGGGGCCCGGGGGCCCGAAGCGCGGGGATGATGGATGCGGGGACGGGGGACGGGGGGCGGGACCGAGGGGTGGCATCTCCCCGAGGGCACTGCTGCGGGGCGGAAAGGCGAGGGGCGGTGGGGGTGAGCCCCGGGGGGCGGCCCGGGGGAGCGGGATCCCGGGGGGCCTCCGCCCCCAAGGACGGACCCGTCCGGGGGTGGCATTCGCCGGAGCGAGCTGGAGCGACGGGTCCCTTGGAGACACCTCTCTCCATGGCAACCTAATCGCTTCCTGTGAAGATCCCGAAATAACCGACGAGACGGGGGAGCGGAGCCGAGCGGAGCGGAGCGGAGCGGAGCCGTGCGGGCAGCGGCGGCGGGGAGGCGGCGGGGGGCAGGTCCGGCGGGCGGCGGGCGCGGGGCTGCGGGAGCGCGGCGCGGGCGGGCCGGGAGCGGGAGGAGCCTTCGCGCCCGGCCGCCGGGGCAGGGGGCTCCGGGCCGGGGGACGCGCTGCCCCCGCCCGGCCGCTGGCCTCGCCCGGCCGCCCCGGCGCCCCCCGCGGGCTGCAGCGGGGGCCACGGTGCCGGGCGCGCCCGTGCCAGCAGCCATGGGGTTAACGGGAGGCAGCGAGCGAGAGAGACAGAGACAGAGAGAGAGAAAGAGGGGCTGGACCAGTCCTCGGCAGCTGTTTATTTCAAGGCATCTCTCGCTCCCTCTCCCTCAGCCAAGGCTCAGCCTCAGCAAACCTTCCTCCTCCTCCTCCTCTTCCTCCTTCTCCTCCTCCTCCTCTCCTTCCTTCGTCCTGGCCATGAGAGGCACGGGCAGCAGCAGCTGTGCTCCCCCAGCCCCCTGCTCCGCCGCCCCGGCTGCGCCCCACTCGTCTCCCCGCAAGGTAAGTTCATCCTCTCGGCCCGGGCTTGGGGGACAGAGTGGGGACGGGGCTGCAGGGGCGGGGGCGAGGGGGGCTGCACGCCCGTCTCCAAGTCATCTCTCCCCGTCTCCTTCCCTGTGTCCTTTCTCCCCCTTTTTCTTTTCCCTGTCTCCATCTAGGTTCTCTGTCTCCTTCTAGCCGGCTGTCTCCTTCCTTCCCCCTCCTTTTCTTCCTCTTGTAGTCGGGAGCAGGGGATGCCTGAGGGGCCGGGAGGGAGGGGGCACAGCCGAGGTATCGCTGCCTCTTGCCCTCCAGCTCCGGGCTCCATCACAGACCTGTTGTGCTGGAGCACTGGAGCCTGCGCTGAGGAAGGCGACTTCAGCCAAATTGGCGCAGCTGGAGAAAGGAAATAGAGGGGTCAATCCCACCTCCTGCCTGGCCAAGGGTGCACCATGCAAGAGAGAGCAATTCAGATGTGGAGACTCAGCACTTGAAGCACTTGGATGCCCGGGAACAGTAGGAAACTGGGAGGCAGAAGATTGTCAGACTCATGACATGTATTGCAGGCAGGCACTAGATGGCAGGGGACCGGCATCCTAGAGTGCTGCTTGGAATGGGGCCACACTCACAGTTCCCAAATGCAGGGAGACTTAAGCTCAGAGGACCATTGATGGGTTTCACACGCCCATTCCCTTGCTATGAAAATGTCCGAATGCAGCATCACCCTTCCAGCCCTGCATTCCGCCCCAGCCTAGGATTGCCATACCCAGCCCGTAAGCGCTCACCCTGGTAGCCTGGCACGGGAATTCCCATCGGCAAGTCACTGAACGCTGCAGGACCTGCACTGACTCAGGGCGAGCAGTGTCAGCCCCTCCGCGATCCTGCTGGATCCTCCTGGGTGCTGCCATCAACCCTCTCAGCCTCAGATATCAGGTAGACCAGCCTGACGTGAGCCACTGCATTCCAACTGCCAGCCCCCAAATTCAGCCAGCTCTGGGAGGTGCTGCCCCCAGCCCCACGCACAGCGGGAACTCTTTCCCCGGATGGGCTTGGCATCTCCACCCCAGGGTTACCAGCACTGAGATTCACGGTCCCAGCTGCCAAAACTCCTCCGAGTGCAGCAGAATTGTCTCCCTGGGTCGTCTGCTCTGGGATTCCTCCCTTTCCCTGTCCCCACCCAGCCGACTACAGCAGGGCATATACATAACTCCTTTTTACCGACACCGGGGTTCATGCTTCCTGCTGCCAAACCCGTAATGACTGCATCTCTGCCTCTCGGACCATGAACTCCAGGGTGTTCATGGCCACTGAGAAAAACACAGGTGTGGTGTGCCCAGGGCATCATGCAGTGTGGGGGGGTCTCACTGCCAGTGCCTGAACTCGCTCTGCTCGGTGCTTGGAGATAGCTGCTAGGTTCCGTGGTCCCAGATCACAGACTCGTATCAGTAGCTGTCACCATAGCCCTTAATGCTGGCTGGGAGTTTAAAAAATGACAGCCAACCTAGCATTCCTTCTCTGTAAGGAGGGCTGGTCCTCCTCAGGTTTGTTTTGATTTTTTCATCACTATTTTGAGTGGAATTGTTGCAGTGGGGGAGCTGGGTGAAGCAAGGATTTGCATGAAGCTCTCGGTGCTGCGGGGTTGCTAATGGCGAGCGTTATTTCAGCCAGCAGTAAGTTTCATAATCTTGGCCCAGCTCTTGTGAATGTTCCGTTTTTCAGGGTCATGAGCCTCTTTACCCTTCTTCCATCCCTTCCCCCTCTCCCCAAACTGGTTGGCAATTTCATTGTTCCAGTGGAATATATCCGTCATGTGAGGTCATCGCTGCATAAGGAGAGGTGATTGATTGCTTAGGTCACTGGGGCCTGTCCCATGCTGGGCTTTGAATGCTGGTTTGGAGACCTTGAACTGGACTCTGTGCTCAAAGGCGAGGCGATGTGGGTGCAGAGGGGCACATTGATGCATTCCCGGCAGCTCGAGTCGCCGAGCAAACAGACTGCTGCATTCTGAACTAGCTGGAGCGCTCTGAGAGCAGGCAGCTTCATTCCTAGAGGCACAGTATCACAGCAGTCAAGCTCTAGATGTTACAAAAATACAGATAGATCATCATCTGCCAGATGAGCCAGACAGAATCGGGTGCAACTCTTTTCCCATCCCCGGATGGAAGGAGACTCTACCCGCTCCTCACTAACACGGCTTGTGTGCGCTTGGCTTCATCCAACTGCTCTCCAGTCAGAGCTGATCTCGGCTAGGCATCGAGAAAGCTGTGAGATTCTCAGATTTTAAGGCCAGAGGGACCATTTTGATCATCGAGACTGACCTACAGCAGAGCACAGGCCAGAGAATTTCACCGATTTAATTTCCTGCGCCAAGCCCATAACTTCTGATTGAACTGTAGCATCTCTTTTAGGAATACAGCCAGGCAAAGGCTGCAGGCAGTAGGGAACACACCACCTGCCTAGGTGAATTGTGCTGGTGTGTGACCCTCTTTATTAATAGTATTGTTCCTCATTTGAATTTGTCAAACTTCAGCATTTTGTAGCAGAAGGTGACAGATTGCATCGGATGTGAGGGAGCTACAGCAAGCACACGGCTGGCACCTTGGTTTTTTTATTCCTGTGATGCCTTTTTTATTTGGATAGGATTTATCCATGGCATTAAGGTATACAAGAATCCTGAAAATGGAGAAGGAGCTATTGTCAGCGAATCCTAGGGCTTTCCTGGGGCACAGCAGTATCTGAACTCCAGAGCTCAGGGTGTCACATTCAGGCTTTAGTCGGAGCTCCCTGCTCTGAGCAGGAGTGCAGCAGGCTTTGCTCCTAGCCATTAGGTAGGGTGTAAATTCCCAGCCCTCCTCATTGAACTGCTATATATGCTTTGGGGTATGGCTACTGAGATCTGCTCTCTCATGTCCCAGTAGCGGCAGGTCCATGCTGCGGGAGACTTACAAAGAAGGAGGAAGCACAGATGGGTGTGGGGAACAGCAGCAGGATTCCTGCTTCCATCCTGCAAATGCAATGAGAGCAGCTCCTAACAGATTAGCCCCAGTCTGGACTGGTGGTGGGGTCCATATGCAGTAGCAAAGAACAGTGTAATTCTTACTCACTGCTTTCAAGCACCAAGATTCACAAACTGAGCTCAATGAAGTGCCCTGGGGAAATAGCTTTGTCATTCACACTCTGTCATCTGTGCATCACAGGGACCAGAACGCTGAGATGAAGGCTCTGTACCTAGAGTGAAAGTATACAGGTTCCTGTTCAGGCTCTGGGAGTAGCCCTGTCCACTTTTATTGCCATTAGACCTGGGAAACATATATGAAAGCAAGAGCCTTGCTATGAGGTACTGGTGCAGAAATCCAGTCTCTCTTCTCTGGCACACAAAGACTTCTTGAATGGTATAAGGTGGGATTTATACTCCCAGGTAGTAGGAGCATTGGCATCCCCTCCTCTGCTCTGAGGGTCTACCAGTTTATTCAGGATCCACACTGGGAGCTGCATCCAGAGCCGAACAAAGGATATGTGTTACTCTTGCCCTCCAATGCAGCAGGGTCTGTGCCCAGGACACAATCCCACTGCCAGTGGCTGACCGCAGAGTGCCCCAGACGTGCTTTGTCTGCTAGTTTGTCAATAATCCACGGGGACATCTATGCTCCATTTCAAACATAAACGCTCCAAGCTCGGTGGAATCCAGCCTGTGCTGGCTGGTATTTTCACCTGAAACCTTCCTTTCCTCCCTCACCTTCCATGCCATAGGAGACACCTCTGTTCTGCTCCCAGCTCTTCCACAATCAGTCCTGGGTGTGCCAGTGCAGGACACACTCTCAGTCTTTGGCCAGCATCTGATTAACAAACCAGAATGTGTTGACGGAGACCAACCGACTTTGCATCATTCCCGCACCCATCTGGAGCCACCTTTGGGGTGGGGGCACCGGGAGTCACCAGCTCTTCACTGCGGGCAGCAGAACCCATACACAGCTTGCACCCCATGGATGGGCTGTCAGCTCCTCAGCATCATGTGCCCCTGAGGTGGTCAGTGCTGGGGCTCACTCCCCCTCAGCTCATTCTAGATGTTACCTGCTCCATAGGGCTGAAATTTAGAAAGCCATCCAGGATTTGGCTCTGTAAGGTTTCTTATTCCCAGGTTTTCAACCCTGGAACTCCATAGACTGGGGTGTCGTTGCTGGATCTCACAATCTCAGCTGAGAAGAACACCAGTGTCTCCAGTATGAGACCTCCCAACAAGCGAGGAGAGCGCACTGACCCCAGCATTCCTACACCCAGGCACGTTTCTGAGGGTAGAGCCATTGCTCTTAGGAGGAGTGCTAGAGGTTACACATGCAGCCCTACTGCAGCACACTTCCCTGTGGGACTGGCACTGAGGTCTACCTGCACTTGGAGAAGGTCTCTCCTGCTGGGATGGCGCTGTCCAGCCCCACATCTCCTGCTCCCCAATGTAAAACAGCCCCCAGCCCCCGAAGACTTGAGCTGTGACTCAGAGTGCCGTGCCACAAGCAGAGCAGGCTCTTCATCCCAGGGAACTACTGTCCTGTGGTGAGTCCAAGGCATGGCCCCAGGCACTCCAGGCCACCTTGAAACCCCTCCTGCAACTTGTGTGCCCTCTAGCCTGGGGATTCACATGAGGACGTCCTCCCTGCTTGGAATTCCCTCCCTTTCAAGGTCCAAAATAAATTGTGTCATGGATTTGTGTTGCCAGACATGATCTTCCACGGCATCATGATCATAATCCAGATGGCCAATATCTCACCAGTATCTGGGCTTCAGAAGAAACTTGCTCCATTCTGCTGCCTCTCTGCAGAGCTGCATTTTAATACTGAGTCCCCTCCAAGGCTTAGAGGTTCAGGAGCAAGTACAAAGAAATGCTGAGAATAGCTCCTCTTTTCTCCTCATCTTCGTCTCAGGATCCCTCCAGAGACTGATCTTGCCCCAGAGGGAGGGGCAGGGCACATTAACCAACAATTCTTTTTTTTTTTCTGTGAACTTTGTTTAAATATTTAACAGAAGGAAACTAAAAATATCCCCAGTTAATGCAGCAGGAGCTAGACAGCTACTTACTCTTGGGTGCCCTTCCTCCTGGCCCCTCTTCTCAGGTGTACATCACAGCAAGCACCGGGCTCTTCCCTCAGGAAGAGGAAGCCTCCCACCCAGGAGGGGCTGCAGTTTTAGGTCAGGGCATGGGGTGAGCAGGGGTGGATGGCAGTAATCCCTTGGAAGCCGGGAGGTACAGCAGAGCTGGCTCAGAGCTGGAGGGGCAGGGTTGGCCTCTGCATTGACTCCCTCGGCCAAGCATCGCTGTTTCTCCATCCCGGCAGCCACAGGAGGGCATGACCGTGGGTTGTCGGCATTCATGCTTTCGCCTTCACGATGAAGGAGCAGGCTGAACACCTCGCATGGGGTTTTTTTTGTCCTGTGTGTGCGTGCGGTTGCGGAGAGGATCCGGGGTCAGGCTCATAAGAGCTCAGCGGGGAAGGGCCGGCACCGCACTGTGCCCAGCCAAAGGAAGGGGCAGGCAGCATGAAGGGCGGCTGTGCTGCCAGCGGGCTGATGCTGGAGGGTGCTGTGCGTCCGGGGCAGAAATCCGGCTGAGGGGACCCGACCTCACTCCGTGTTTTTGCTGCTCGGCCATGGGAGGTGGGAGAGAAAAGGGAGGAACAGGGGAGAAAGGGAGGGATGGGACAGTGCAGAGGACATTAAGACAAGGAGTGTGGGAAGGTAATTTCATGTTAGCTAAGAGGAAAGTAAATACTAAATATTTGATAGGCATATTTTTTCTCTTAAATTCTTTAGTGAGGCTGGACTTTTCTCGCTGATTCACTCTTTCTCAGTCGTCTTGGTTTATCACTCTCGTGCTTCCCCTCTCGCTCCCTCGCTCTGGCACACAATGAAGAGGCTCTTTTTTAATAAATGGATTACACGCTCCACACTATAAATAAACACAGGAATTAAGATTCCAACTTGTTCCAGTGATAAGCAAACAAAGATGCTGGATCCCCCTCTTGGCCCTCAGACAGGAGAGTCCCTGGGGAAGCTGCGCATGTGCCTGGGCATGTGTGCTCCAGAGATCACTCCTTGCTTTTGTGAGCGTATGCTAATGCATGTGTTTCTGTGTGGAGCTGGCATCTGCGGGGACACAATGCACCTCCGTGCATGGGGGCATGGGAGCAGGAGAGGGTGCACGTGTGTGTGCATGGGCTCCCCTTATCCTGCCTGCCGGGGCGGGAGCTCACCCGGGGTGGCACACACTGCCTGCAAGGAGAGAGCCGTCACCGCTGTGTGAGGGGACACTGACACCCCTTCCTTTTGGTTCCCAGTGAAGAAGATGAGACAAGATCCTGACTGAGCAAAGACACTGTTGCATCTGAGATGGAGCCCAGTGCCTGGTAGGTTCACAGCTTCCCACAGTGGCAGGTGAGGCGGGAAGAAAACAGGAGTGTGGGTGGTGGGCTGCTCCCGGCTGCTTGGCCTTTCACCAGGAGGAACGTTTCAGATCAGGCTCTCTTCTTCTTCCCCCCACCCCGCAGCAGGATGCCTCCACTCCTCTCCCGCATCCACTCCCTGCAGCTGTGGCATCTCCTCCTCGTCGTCCTGGCTGTCCCTCCTCCTGGCATATGGTCTCTTCGTTCTCGGGGCCCAGCAGCCCCTCGGCCTCTTTGCACCCGCCGGAGCCCCTCGGCCCCACGCTCCATTTGCATCTGGGAAAGGACCTCGCAGCCGGAGCGGGATTCCCGCTCGGATTCCCGCTCGGATTCCCACTCGGCCCTGCCTCGCCAGCGTGCCCTGCCCGCGCGGGGAGCAGAGCTGCGGCACGTGGTGCGGCTGAGGCGCCAGGCCGCGGGCGCCCGGCCCGCCACCCCCTCTGGGTTCGAGGACGGCATGCCCTCCTCCCAGTACCCCTGGGCCATCGTGTGGGGTCCCACGGTGTCGGATGAGGATGGAGGGGACACAAACTCAGCCAACCCCGGCTTTCCACCGCTGGGATACACCTTTGTCTCGCCACACGGGATGGCGACGGCGCAGCCAAACTCCCACTCGCTCCTGCACAACGCGGGGCTCAACCTGCGCGAGACCCCAGCCACCCTGCGGCCCTTCTTGTTCGGGCCCAGGGGGGAAGGTAAATCTGCCCTTTGCTTCTGTCACCCCGTCCCCTGCAGGAGCAGCTCCTTCTGCAAAACTCATCAGGAACCTCCCCTTGCCCTGCTGCTCTCTGGGGACTGGAGGGAGTGACCACCACAACCCTCACTCCTCTGTCTCACAGGTGTGGACCCCCAGCTGTACGTCACCATCACCATCTCCATAATCATTGTCCTGGTTGCCACTGGAATCATAGTCAAGTTCTGGTGAGTGGGGTTTGGGCCAATGGAGGCTATCACTGGGCTGGTGTCTACAGGAGGACCAGGGGCTTTGGACCCATTTGTCCCAGGGGTGCGGGTCTGGTGCTGCAGTTCCTTGCAAGGTTTGGCACTTGGCCACGCTGGGCTCTAATGCCGAGCATAGTGGGGTCCATCCCACAAACCTCTCTGTCATCAAGGGCTGGGGCTTATCTCTTTACCTCACCCCTTGCTCTCTCTGAAGCTGGGACCGTAATCAGAAACGCCGGCGTCACTCGGGGCAGCAGAGCAGTGGGAGGCAGCAGGACAGCCAGCAGCCCCTCACAGACCTCTCCCCCACCACCGTCAGCATCCTGGGGCCCTACGGAGACCCCCTGGCCCCCGCACCTGAGGCAGAGGAGTCCAGGCAGGGCCAGGAGGGTGCAGAGAAACTGGGTGGCCATGGGAAGAATGCAGCCTTCCAGCTCAACCGGTGAGTGTCCAGTGAGCTGGGGCAGGAGGGGCTGGCAGGGGACAGGGCGATGGGCACACTGAGGCAGGGCAAAGGTGATGTTGGTTAGCGGGGGTGGTGGGTTGGGGCAGCGTAAGCGCTAATTAATTTCCAATTCCCTCTTTCCCCCAGAATCCCACTGGTGAACCTGTGAAGCTCCCAGGAGAGGCTGAGCTGGCGTCCCCACCCTCCTGTCACAGCTGGCGAGCGTGGACTCTTGCCACCTCTGCTACCCCAGGAAAAAACAACCTCCTTGTGCCACGGCCCACTACCACCACCATTATTAACTAACCCCACCGGGATGTGCCTGGGCGAATGGACGACCTGGGCCTCCTTAGTCTCCTGCTGGGGGAAGTTGGGGACCCGCCCTGCCCATGCAGGACAGGGTGACGAGAGAGCAGAATGGTGGGAGGGAAGACAGCTGCTGGTGGTGTGAAATCTTGACCTTCCCAGCCCCTCTCCTAGCATATGTGCACAGACACGCTTGGATCTCCGCGACTCTCTCACCAGTGCATGCCTGACACCGGGGGTAGGCAAGGTGGAAAGGCGTACCCCTGTCCCCGTGGGCCCTCACCCTCCGTGTGTCCCTTCCCATGTCGTGTGCTTTGCAGTGTCTGGAGTTCAGTGGCTGCAGGATTGCCTGCCAGGTGACTCGGAAGGTGGCAACTTTGTCTGTTCCTGAGACCTTGGCCCTCCCGAGAGTCCCAAGGGTGGGTGAAGCTTGGGCAGAAGAGGCTCACAGAGCACCTGGGCCCTCTCAACAGCCCATTTCCTTGAAGGAAACATCATATTCCCCCTAGATGGAAGATACTCACATCTTTCCAGTTTCTTTCTGCCTAACACTCCTTTGGGTTTTTTTCTCTTCAGCTTGTATCTTTCTTCCTCTCTCCGTACAGAGTTTTTTCTCCTCAGTTCCCACCCCCATGCCACTTCTCTTCCCAGTTAAAGTTGGAAAAGATTCCTTTAGCTTTCCAAATGTTTTGATCTGTTGAAAGCCTCCTTGCTGTCCCTCTTCACCACTTCAGCCTCCTTCAGCAAGGTTTTTCTGAATAGCACCAGTCTATGATGATGCTTTCCAGAAAATCTGAGGTGAAGCCCTCTGCTCACCATGTTATTTAACAAGTGTCCTGTACACAGCTAAAGCATAGCATGCAGACATAGCTGGGCACGAGGAGCTTGAGTTTTGCTGGGCTGAGGAAGAGAATTGCTTTCAGACACTCCTGGCAGAGGCAACAAGGCAGCAGACAGGACTCTGCACCTGGGATGACCAAGAGCAGTTTAGAGTTGGCCTTGAGAGCATTGGAAGTGTTGCCATGTACTGCTGGGAGGTCTCCTGGAGTGCAAGGTGACTGGAAACCCACAAGGCAGTGCTCACCAAGGGCACGAGAGAGGGTGTATCTGGGCTCCCAAGTGAAGCTTCATTCAGTTCCCCAGCTGGTTAGAAATGGAAAGCAATGGCACAGGTATCTGTCCAAACTGGTTGCTCCTTTGGGGCTGTGGTGGTCTGTGGGGCTGGCAGCCACACTGTCACTTATTTGTGTGAGCAAGATCCATGCATCTCCACCTCTTCGTAGGCATGGACCCATGAGTGTCACTTTGAGGAAGCCTGAGATGGCAAATTTCACCTTAATGACAATAGCTGCTCTTAGCTTTTATGGACACTTTAAAATTAATTAAAACCCCACACTGACAGCCACTGAGGTGAAAAGATGCACATTTAGGTAAGGTTGCCCCTACAGCATACAAACACCTTCAGCTGCTGGACTGATGTGGCCAGAGGCAGGAAAATCACCCACAATTTGAAGGCCCTCATGCACCATACAAGGTCTCTGACAAAAGTCATCTTGGAGAGAGGGAAGTGGCCTTTCATTCTTTATCTCTGCATTAAAAGGCTGTTCTTTATAGGACAAAGCACAGGGAATTTCACAAGAGGCCTGGTTCTGCCCATTTACCCAGCTGAACTGTTAGGTGTTCTCGGGTCCCAATTGACTCACTGTGAAGGGCATTTAAACGAGAGTGTAGATTACAATAAGCTTCCCAAAAACAGTAGAGATTTGGAGAAAATGACAGGTCAAATAAAATTACTGGCTTATTAAAAGCACAGAGTGGCTGAAAGATGTAGGTGGAAAACGACTCTGGAGATCTCTAGTCTAAGCATAGTTTGAGTCTGTGCTTACAGCAGGGGATATTAGTGCTTTACCATAGATCGATCTGCTACTGAGCCTGTTCTTATTTAGGATCCATGCAAGGCTTTGGGGGACATTTAAGCTGCAGATGGACAGGGAAGGAGCAGGTGGCAGTTCCTGCTCCCTGCCCCATTCATTGCTGCCCCTGTTACCCCTCTCTCCAGCACATCCCTGCTGGGGAAGGACATCTGCAAGAGGCTACACTGCTGATTGCTGGCAATTTACAATACCTTGAACTGGTTGAAGTAATCTTCCAGACCAGATTAATTAGATTATTCTTTGATCAACAGCAGTTGTTGAAACAAGGCCAGAGTTTGGACTCTTCCACTTCAAGGGCTGTCCTTGGATTTTCCACATGCTGCATGGAGAGAAGGTTTGTAAGGAAGTAGCAGGGGACCACAGGAGGCATAGTGAAAACATTTTCCAACACTTGATGTGGGGAAGCCCCGTGTTCTTCTGCCCAGGCTTTTGTAAATTCTGCAAACAAATCAGATTTTGGTGGTTTGGGGGTTTTTCCTCCCCCTTTTACATGTCTCTGGTTTTGGTAAAAGTGTCTCCAGGGGGTGAAGCCTTTCATGGATACTGTGGTAAGGGGAAAGCTGGTGAAGCTGTGTAGAGAAAACTCTTACAACAACAGAAGCTTGGGTATGATAAACATCTTTTCTAAGAACAATTTTCCTAGCCAAATACGTTTTTATGGCAGTCATTCAATGTCTCAAACAAAACAGGTTAGATACAGGGAAACAACTTCATTGTCCTGCCCAAACATTCATTGCTGTGCTTTGTCCCTGGAACAAAACACAGAACACATGTGGACACACACGCTTCTTTCAGTCAATAAATAATCTCACTGGATCTGTTTGCTCCATGACTGGAGCCTTATAAACCATCTTCCCCTACACAGACTGGAGCCAGAGCATGCCTGAGGTCTCTACCCTGGCCCAGGGTAATATTTTGTAGGATGTGCACATGGATGGGTTGACAGCACTGAGTACCAAGCCAGGGCAGAGGGCAGCACCTTCTTAGTCACAGCCCATCAGGTTTCCCTGTCTTCTAGACGAATGGAGGAGAAAGACTTTTATTTTTTTTTTCCATTAGAAAATTTTGCAGAGACAAAAGTGTGCAGGGAAACCAGCACACATGGAAGTATTCGTAGTCTTGGGCTAATTCTGCCCAATATTTCTATGCTATTAAAAGGGAACAGCCAGGTGGGCTGAGTGAGATGAAGTAACTGTGTCTCCTGGAGAGCCCTGGTTTTTTTAACAAAAGTGTGGTCTCTCTGTGAGCGCAGTGGAAGGGAGGGAAGTTCCTGTTTCAAAACAGGAACTGGAGTCTCCTTCTCTTTACCCAAGAGAGTGGTATGACCACAAGGCCAAATCCTGCTTGGGCTTTCCCATCTGGTTGGTAGCAACTGGTAGGCAGGGAGCAGACCTCTGGTGTGTGCTTCTACACCTCTCCTCCAGTCCAGTTTCCAGGGACTCACATCCAGCCAAGCATCCCAAAATTTCAGAGAGGGCTATCTACCTCTTCCTCAATGGCACCCAAGTGCCCTTGCAAATCTGGTCCCTTCATTTCCCACTCTATTTCCCGATGAAGAAAAATGCTTGGAAAGGAGTGGTTTGTTCATTCCCTGCAAGTTCTCAAACAGGACCACCTTGAGACTGTTCTGAATTAAACTGTGGTTTTGTTTTTTCATTCTGACAAACCACAACTCTGGCACAGCCTTAGAGCTGAGACCTGCAGCACAAAAGTCCTGGATCAAACTCCAGCTCCCCAGCTGCATCCCTGCTACTGTCCCACTGTAGTCCTGGCCCTACCCTGGCAGGACCATAGAGAGAGGTCCCCTTCTTTCACCAACTGCTGGCTCTCTACTCCTCTTTTCCTGTTGTTTTCCCTCTCCCACTGTTTTCCCTCTTCCCACTCCTGTCCTGTACCATGGTCTCCCTCCTGGTTCTCTCTCCCCTCCTACTGTTTCGCTCTCCCTATTCCTCTCTTGTTCTCCCTTTGCCACTCGGTCTCGTTCTGCCACGGCTTCCATCCTCCCCTCCGGCCTCCCTCCTGCTCCCCTGCTCAGTCTCGCCCTTCCCCCTCCCCTGCCCTTGTGCGCTGTGATATATATTTTTGTAGGATTTCTCTTCTCCTTGTGGTGAAATATTCAAATCTTGTGGGATGTTAGTTTCAACATTTTTAAATAAAACTTTACAAAATATTGAAAGCAGACCTCTTGCTGCTGTGGATGATGCCACACTGGAAAAGTCAGGGTGGGATGAGAGGGACTGCACCCTGGGCAGAACCCCAGCGGGATGGGGGCTCAGACTCCTGGCATCCCACACTCTCTTCTTGGGAGTACAGAGGGCAATTTGGCCCCGTGTCCATTCTGCCTTGGTCTCTGCTGGCTAAAGAAGCCCTTTGACCACCCTCATACACTTCCATGGGAGGAGGAGCCCTTCTTCACCCACTTCCCCACCCAAAGCCGCTGTCCTGCCTCTGGAGCTGCTGCCTCCCAGCCACACTCTGGGGCTTCTTGTCACATGCCGCTTGTCACACTCCGGCTCACACTGGGGACCATGGTGTCCGGGAGAGGTGAGAGAAGCCGAGGGGAAGGGAGGGACATGCAGCGCTGCAAGCGCAGAAGCCTCCCTCACTCTGTTCCCCGCGGCTGCCTCCGCAATTTCTATTTACAGCCCTGCTGCCTCCCCTCCTGGCCACAGTGCTGCTGCTGTTGCTGGTTTCCAGGGCTGCTCTGTAATTAAGCATCCTTGTCTCCTGCAACTCCTCCACTCCGCAAGCCCGGCGGCAACCGGGGCTGGGGGCGCACCGGGCTTGATGGCCGCTCCGAAAGCTGCTCCCTGGCAATGGCTGGAAGACTGCAGGGGATGGGGATGGTTCCCAGCCCCTGCTCCCTCTGCCCTGTCGCTGAGTCCTTTGGGCACTGGAGGCGTCCCTGATCCTCTGCTTTACTGTTGGAGGAAGGAACAGGCTTCACAGGCCAGACCTGACCTCAGACTCTGGGATTTTTGCCCAAGGACCCTTGCTGCTGCAGGGCCAGGCCCCTCCACATGGCACCTTGTGCCCTGGACAGGATCTCTGTGGGTTGGAGATGGCCCAGGCCCATCAGAGAGCAGACACACTCCTGCGGTGGCTGTCCCGGGCTACAGACACACAAGAGGCCGACCAGCACCTCTTCTGCCCCTGTGCTGCGTGTGGGAGGGCAGAGTCCTTCACCCCTGTTGCTCTAGGTGGAAGATCCTCTCCAGTCAACAGCTTTGGGGCTGGGCAAGTCAGAGAAACTTGACAGAGGTGGTGATAGATTCTCATTGTGCTGAAATTACACTTGTACTCATTGGTGCAGTGAAATGTTTTGCACAAACCTCATCTGCTTCCAGCCAGAGTTTCAGCCCTTCCTGCTGACTTCTCCGTCATCAGATGCTTTTAATCTGGTGCCCCTCTCTGCACATAAGGGGCTGCAGGCACTCAGCCAAACATACCCTTTTTCACCAGGACTCACTCTCTGACTCACAGAAGAAGCTCCACAAGCTGCCCCTTATTCTTCTGGCTTCCTGAAGAATACACTGACTCCCTGGTCTAGTACCCTCCCATCACCACTCCCCACTACATCACTCCTACCCACCTGTCCATGTTGACTTCCCACCCTTCCAGTCTGGTCCCAGCCCTGACTCCTTTTCCAGCATCTCCCTTCCTTTCCAGTCTCCAGCCTCGCCTCCTTCCCTAGCATCTCCCCCACATCCTGTTCTCCAGCACGGAGCAAGCACTGGGAGTTGCACTCTGAATGAGGACAGCAGAGATGGGAGGAATGAATGCAATCATTTAAATCAAAGAAGAACATCTAAAACCTGTACAATGAGTTCAAGACACACAAAAATCATCCTAATGAGTGGTCAAAAAAACAAGCATGAGGTGTTACTGAGCACTGTGATTTCCTGGGAAAGAGAGTAGTTCAGAAAAACATTTTGAAAACATCTCCAAAGTCTGGGATTTCCTCCAGCTGAGTGCCTTCTATAACCTGCAATAAATTATCCCATTATGGGAAAAAAAAATCAGGCAACTGTCAGCTGGAAGTGTCTGTATTGCAGGGATGTGGCAGCAACCAACAACACCTGCTTAGCTCCCCTGTTCAAGGACCTTCTCCAGAGTTGTGTCTGGAAGTTAGGACTCCCTGCGCTCTGGCTCTGCCCTCCTCCCCAGGCCTGTATTGTTGGATATCATTCCTTTGTGTGCCTTCACAGCGCACCTTGTGAGAGAGCCGTCCCGACACTGTGGCCATGAGGGGAGTGGTGGGAAAACACCTGTGGAGCTGTGGGCATCACTGTGCTCCTCGGGGTGGGTGTGGAGCGGGTGTGACAGCGTGGACAAGCTGCGCTAACTCAAGTGTGAGCCTTCGTGCAGGGGGAACGGAGAGCTTCAATCAGAGGTAGCTCTGCACTCTACTAAAGGGACCTGGCTGTGTGGATGGCCATTTAATTAGGAGAAATGCACAACTTGAAACTGCCATAAAGAGTCGCCCCAAAACAAGCAACCTCTCATTTCAGCATCATGTAAAAGAGTTGAGTCGTTCCCTTGGTTCATTCTTACTTTGATCCTTAGAGGCAGAATTGAATCTTTATTGAGGGCTGCTGTGTCTCCGAGTGCACATTGCACTCAGTGAATAATAGGCCATTCAGTGACGCATTCCACATTGATCCAAAGCCCAGCTTTCCCTGGGAGTGACCAGAATACAAGCCAAACCATCTCCAACCTCAGATCAATCCTCACAAGGGATCTGGCAGGGAAGCAAATGCCAGTCTCTGCT
The DNA here is from genome assembly GCF_000738735.6 of Corvus cornix cornix. NCBI lineage: Eukaryota > Metazoa > Chordata > Aves > Passeriformes > Corvidae > Corvus > Corvus cornix. The sequence goes on along the minus strand of NC_046332.1, from coordinate 28,100,838 downwards.
CCGGGGCCCTGTCCTGCCTCTCTGTGGCTCCTAGTTAGTGCTCCAGTGGCAGGAGAGCAGATGCTCTAGGGTAGCCAGTCAAGTTTGAAGCTCAGACTTTGTCGACAGCTGGACATACCACAAGGGTTCAACAAAAAAGCAAGCAAACAAGCCTGGGGTGACTTGTTTTCTATCAGAGAAACATGGTGTGATGCCTACAGCATGCACTGGTCAAATCTGAGTTACAGCCTGGCCTGGCTAGGGAGACAGTTGGTTTCCTTGTTAGTTTGCCTATGAAAGGATGCAGGGCATCATGATTCTCTCAGGTACCCTCTAAGCCTTGGTAAAGTGACACAGACTGCAGAAGCTTTCTGAGTCCTTCCCAAACCAAGGCGCAGTCAGTGGTGGGTGTCCTCTGCTAGTGTCAGGGGAGTCAATCTAGCCAGGTTAGTGGACACAGTTTTGAATGAATGAGTTCATTAACCAAAACATGAGTGCAGTGGTTAAGCACACCTAGAGTGGAGGCTTGTGCTGGTCTTATTACGTTGATTCAGACACATTTGGCAACACCAGGATGAGTTCTCTAAGCCTGAAATGGTTTCTCTCCCATGCGTTTTTCTGCTTTGCCAATTCTTTTTTTGTGTGACATGTTACATGTGAGTGAACATCACACAAATGAGATCCGAGGCTCTGCTTAGTGTTACCCTGTGCTGGCTGGATACACAGCAGGAACCGTAAGAGGATCCTTTATAATGAGATTTCTCTTATACCAAGCATCAGGGTCTCCATGACAAAACTGAAGACCAAAAAGACTGTCCTGGATAAATGTGGGTTTCTTGTAGCTACTCACAGCTTACTTACAGCTCCCTATGCAGTGCAGTAATTCTGAGTGCGGGATATGGGGAAGAGACAGATTTTTTCCTTGTACCTGCAAGTTAGAGGAGGGCTGGGACAAAAGGGTGACTAAGCGTAACACCGCCTCTCCCAGGGCTTTGGTGACAGTTCTTTGTTGATACTCAGGCAGTCCTACAGAGAGAAACAAATTGCCTAACTAAAATATAAGGAGCTGAGGCTGTCAAGCAAAGGCCTAAAGAGAGGTATTGAGCAAGCAGGAACATGAAGGAGGGTACATGAGGGGGACATGAAGCAGGAAAAGGCAGGGTGAGGAGAAAGTGGGCAGAACCAGAAACTAGCTAGGATTAAATGATGGGACTGGAAGGAGAAGTAGGATCAGAGGCAAGGATCAGAGCTGGGGGGCATTAAAAGCACAGGGTAAATGAAGACAAAGTGGGTGAAGCAGGGCTCTGGGAGCTCACAGGGACCGGGGTGCTGCCAACAGTGAAGCCCCAGTTTAGCCTGAGCACTTACCCAGCTCCCCTGATCCTTCCAGCTGTTTCAGGAGCAGCAGTTGAATCCTCCCCTGCCTGCCTGCCTCCTGGGGAGGGAAGAGAAGGGAAAGCACATGCTCATGGGTCAGCCCTCAGAGCTCAGCCTCACTGCTGCAGCACTGACCCAACCCACGTGTGAGAAATGCAGGACTGTCACGAAATGTAGGTCAGGGGCTGAGAGTCCCTTTTGCAGGTTTAAAGGTCTCAGCCCTCTGATATTTGCTCCAAAAGACGACACATTCCCACTTAAGGGATGTTGTTCCCTTTTCTTGCTTCCTTATCTATGTTAGTTGTCCAGTCATCACTTTCCAGGAGCTGAGCCCACTTCACGTGACCTACAGAGGTACTAAGAACTAAGCCATAGGGATCGTGCTCTGAACATGCACAGCACCGAGACCACCGAACTGAGGCTGCCAGTGTCTGCCCTTGGGCTCCCACAGCCAGTCTTTTGGCCTCTAGCCTTTACCACTAAAGGGCAAGGACAGTACCACCTGGGGCGGTGCCTGGTGAGGGAGGAGTCTCTCAGACCTGGAAATCTATGCACTGGAAAGCCCAGAAAGAATGATGCATGAAGAAAGTGCTTAGCAAAGCTGAAGCCAAGGATGCAAATGTGAAGGAAGGAGTGAGTAGTGGTATGAAACAGCAAGCACCATCCTCTGCACCAGAAGGGCCTGCTGGAAAAGAAGTGCCTGATAACCTGAGTCCAAGCATCTGTCAGGATGGTGGATGAAGGAAGAAGCTGGTGTTTCACAACTTCTGAGCTGACTTTGCATCCTGGGTGGTTGCTGCCATTTGTTTTCTTCTTTGGTGATAACTGTACGTCGTTTCTCTGCACGGTTCACTGCACAAATGATTTCACATCCCCGCCCGAGCTGTGCTTTATTGTACTTTGTTTAAATATGCAAAATTGTATGCAACTCCATGTGACGTCTTATGCAAATTGCTTCTTGTGTTACTGTGCATATTTGAAATTAATTTGAGTATGATCACAGCCCTGACTCTGAAGCCATTGTTTAGACTGAGCACTCACCCAGCTCCCCTGATCCTTCCAGTTATCTCAGGAGCAGCAGCCTGAGCCTCCCCCGCCTGCCTCAGCCTTGATCCAGAGGAAATGTGCACTGGAGGTAACACAGCTTAGATGAAGGTCATGTTCCAGGCCTCTGCTGAGTTTGCCAGTTAATGCAGCCAGAAACCAAGTATTTGATGGGGAAGCTGGAGGACCAAACTCATGTCCCAGAAGGGTCTGCAGACATGCACTCAGAGGGAGCAAATTTTAATCCCTGCAGAGCCAGGCTAGACTCTGGACAGGGACATGCCATCCAGTGGTTCAACAGCTCACCAAGATATCCAAAGGCATCTAGGCATAGAAGAAAGCACTGGTATTACAACGTCAGGAACTAAAGATGCTTTCTGGAGAAGCTTGTTTACAATCTGCCCTTTTTGGCAGTGGATCTGCAGATATAAGGCAAATGCTCTACATACAGGTGTTCCATGTTTTTCAAAAGATCAGATTCCATTAAAAACATCTACTAAACACACCAGCCATAACACAGGCAGCAATATATTGTCTACACTAATCTCGGAACACATTCAAGCCATTTCAGCAACATTCTTCATGCTAATTTTCCCTTTTCTCCTCTTCTGGGTTATGAGTCAGCAGCTAGGCTTGAAACCCCTAACCTTCCTCACTGAGGAAAGATGTAGACGTCATTCTGGCAAGGCCTTAATCATCTGTTAAAGAACAGAAAAGAGACAGTCAACCACTGAGTTTGCTGTAACTCCCCTTTTATCTCTGGCTCATATAATCCACTGTAATCTGACAGTGAAGTATTTCATGCAAGGATTTTTGTATTGGGCAGTTGAGCAGGTGCTGGGAGGCAGGGGTGGCTGGAGCTGTGGGCCACATCCCAGGGCTGCTGGTGTCCAGGGCTGGTGGCAGAAAGGAGCGAGGGAGGGAGGCACGTGGTGCTCCCAGGCAGATGCAGCTGGTTCACTGTAGCACCCAGCCTGCGGCTGCCCTGGCAGAGCTGCTGTCATCTTTGCCCTTGACAGATGCTCCTGGGGCATCCCCTTCTCTTGTCTCCTTTTCCCATCCTGTGCCAAGCTGGTCCCATTCAACTGAATGGGAAAGGGGTGATGGATGGACCCTGGCCACTAACCAGTACCCTGACTGGGCACTAAGCCAGTGGGGGAGCTGGCCTCAAAGCCCCTGAGTGCCCAGCTCACTCTCCCCTGGGCTGCAGTGTGGAGGAGCCCTCTTCTGCTCATCAGAAATGCCCTCAGATCTGCAAGACACCCAGCCATCACCTGAAGCAATTGGTCTTGGGCCTGCCTGTCACATACTGTCCCCTCCAATTTCCATGCTTAGCTCTCTGCATGCTGGAGGCAGGAGGACGCACATCCTGCACTCCATGGGTAATTACAACCCTACAGCACTCTGCAGTATCCCCAGGACACCATCCCACAGCCCCCTACAGCCCCACTTCCAGGCAGCCCCAGGCACTCAGCTTGGCCTGAGCTGCTTTAAGGGCCAAGTCGTTCTGAAAATGTCCTGCAATTGCATAAGAAGAGAGGACTGGCAGAGATCGCCTGGCCTGCAGCAGGCAGCCCCATTGCATCCTCTTGCTCAGAGACTTCCAGTCCCAAAACAAATTGTCTCCTGGCCTCACTGCTGCTGTTGAAAGGCTGTTCCAGATCCTTGCACTGGCAGGTGGGAAGCTCCTTCTAATTTCCATCCTCAGTGTACCCATGGCCCAGCCTGTGATAACTCATTCTTGTGCCAGCATTGTCCTCAGGCTTAAATTCAATGTCAAAACCCTTTGTTAACACAGAGTTAATGTTGCTTGGTGATAGCTCATTCATTCCCAGAACATTATGTTCATCAAAATGCAAACTTGTGGAAAAACAGGGCATTTAGAGTTAAAGTACATGCCCAGGCAACCTTCCTTGTGCTCCTTCTGAGCTGGCAGCTGCCAGAGGGACTGTCAGCTCTCTGTCTGCATTCACTGTGTCAAGTATAAAGTGTTCTGTGATGATCAGTGGAAGCGTTACCTGGGACAGGAGGGGGTGAGCAAGGAGGGGAGAGCCAGTCCCTTGGGGGCAGGCGAGGGGGGGTTCTGGCTGCCATCTCTAGGATGAAAGGCAAAGTGTTTCTGCCCACGGGATAGCCAGGTTCTTTCAGTGCACCACTTTCAAGGACAGAAGGAGATTACATGTGATTAGGACGTCCTGGGGTAAAGATTTCACCAGGCACTCCATTCTGCAACAACACCGAAGGCAACAACTTTCTGGCAAGCATCAACTCATAAAAATGCAGCCGTGTGGCATCAGTGCTTTGGGAAGAGCGCGGCAGTGCTCACCGGGAGAGCAGGTCCTGACCCAGTGCATTGCAGGGTCACTGGGGTGGGGGAAAGCCATCTCCAGGTTTAGCTAGCCCAGCAAGTTTGGCACAACCACAGCTGGGGAGGATTCCTGCGATTTTTGGCAGCATCAGGCTGTTTGCCCTTTTGTCAAGTTGCAGTCATGCTGTTTCTACCACAGAGGTTGCTGTGTCTAAGGTGAAGGATGCCAGGAGGCTGCCATAAGCTTCAGCCCCATCCCAGGCTCCATATTAAAGGAATTCAGGCCAGGATTGCCAGCATGGCTACAGAGATGTACAGTGCACAAGAGCCAGGGCTGAAAACTTTGGAAATTCTAATACATGGTGATTGCAGAAGCTTCAAGCACAGAAGCAGAGAATGGCCAGAAGGACTCCCTCTCTACACCACTGCCCTGTTACCCATCTCACCTCTCTCACTGCATTAAAACATTAATGCTTTAGAAACTGCTAATGTTTAAAACAAATTTTCTTACAGTGTTCACTGCTGGGTATGTAATTTCTAATGAGTGGCTTATAGAAAGTTCAATATGAAGGGCAGCCACAAATCCTGGCTCAGGCTGCTCAGCATCCTTCTGTCCAGCTAGGCTTTGCACGGGGCTCCTGATCTCCAGCAGTTTGGGGGGAGCAGTAGCATTTCTCAAATTTATTCTCTACTTTCTGTAGTTTTTCACATATGGAATGTGTGCTGTACCTGCCCTCTTGCTGACCCAAAACGGCAGCTGGCCATACTTGCCATAGCAAGGACGTGCAGATGATGGGAGCTGATCTGGGGGCTGTCAGCTAGCAGGCCTGGAGGGCTCCACTCCAGAAAAAGGAGAGAGGGAATGAGCAAAGAGTGATTTCTCAGGTGGCAGCTGCTCCTCAGACAGAGCCAAGGCTTCTGCGACAGATGCTCACTCTGCCTGCAAGGCTGGAGGAAATGAAGCCCCAGGTGACCGTGGTGCTGAGGGAGTTCCTGGAAAACACAAGCATCCTTACTAAAATGAGGCCCGGCAATGATGCAAAAGATTTTCTAGGAACTCTTGAGTATCTAGGTGAGACTGAGGACTGCCCTGCGGATGTGGAGATCATTATGCCAGCCTGTCTGGGAGGAGGAGCTCAGCCAGATGAGTGGGAAGGAAGCACTTGAACCTGCAGAGTGCTACTTGCTCCATCTCTGCACTCACCTGCCCTGATCCAAGGACTTGCTGCTTCTGATGAGGCACTGGGCAGGAAACCTGTGCCCTTGGGTCCCACATTCCTCCAGGCAGAATACCTGGCCATGTCTGGATTCCCTAAAGCCCTATCTAGAGAAGCTTCCACATGGAGAATCAGTAAACAATCCAGGAGCTTTTGGGTCTGGTAAGAGGGCCCAGGAACAAGTTTGCAACTCTCGCTCGAATAGTGCACTCAGCTGGAATAGTGGAAAACTACCCAGAGAGCAGACAGCACTGTGGAGTGTGAGGAACATAAAGATGGAGAGTGCAAAATGAGAAAAGGACAGTGCTCTGTCAAACAGACAGAACACGCTTATGGATACAGGCAGTTGGATCTGCTTGCCTCTGAAACAGAAGGAATACATCAAATCCTGATGGGATGCACCCACAAGTGCTGAGTGAGCTGGCAGAAGTCATTGCAAGGCCACTCTCAATAACTCTTGATTGGTCACAGCACCTGGGAGAAGTACCTGAAGGCCTGGGGAAAGCAAACATCTCTCCTGTCTTCAAGAAGGGCAAGAAGGAGGATCCAGGGTCAGTTAGCTTCACCTTGATCCCTGAGAAGGTGATGAAACAGGTAATCCTGGGAATCATTTCCAGGCACACGGGTGACAAGAAAATCATCAGGAATAGTCAGCATGGATTCACCCAGGGGAAGTCATGCTTGACCAACCTGATAACCTTCTATGATAAAATGCCTCACCTTCAACAGGGCCTTTGACACTATCTCTCACAAGACCCTCACAGACAAGTTGCTGATGTATGGGCTGGATGAGCAAACAGTGAGGTGGCTGAAACCTGGCTGAATGGCCAGGCACAGAGGGTGCTGAGCAGTGGCACAAAGTCTAGCGGGAAGCCAGGACCTAGCATTGACTCTTGATTGATGGAGGCCCCTGAGTGATTCCTCAGCAGGGGCAGGATGGGACAGATCACCTCCAGAGCTCCCTTCCAACCTCAGCCACTCTGTGATTCTGTGAAACCACTTACTGGGAATGGTCTCTGAAGAGTGCCACCCCAGGCTGTGCCTCGGCTTTGTCTCAGGCAGCAATAGCTGAATTGGGCTAAAACTGCAGCAGCAGGGTGACAGAACGGGTGACTGCAAGTCCCCAGTCTGCCCTGTGTCCCAGGGCTGAGTACTCTGGCACAAATACAGCCATGGCTTCAGGAGGTGGCAGGCTGAGCCTCTAACAAGGACAGGGTGACTTCCCCATCCCACAAAGAGGTAGAATGAGGGAAGGATGGAGCTGGTATGGGAGAAAAGGACATACAGTTGCAGACAGTTTCCCTGATGGACAGGGAAACTGCAACTTGCTCTTCTTCTCATCAGGAGCTGTTCCCTCCTGCCATATGGCTATGTGTCTTGCCTGCTGGGGAAAAAGGAGTGTCCAGGTATGTGATAAGGGGGAGAAACAGTGGCAAGCTTGCAAGATGTGCTGTGACTAGCTAACACTACTGCTGCTGAGCTTAGCTCTTTGGGAACTACAGCACAAGGAGGACGATGAAGTAACCCTGGGAGATAAGCTGTCCGCAGCACAGTGAGAGGAAGCAAGGCAGCTGGTGAGTTCTCCCTGCTGATGTTGTAAACACATCTGAAAAATTACTTCCCTGAACATGATGTTTACCTGAAACTTGGGAGTCTTGACCAGAGGGATCTGCTCCAGATGCTGTGAAAACTCTGGGATACAATAGAGGCGCAAGAGCTGCTGAAACATGAAAAGCCACCCAGAGGGATGCAGCCCAAGCCTGTTAACTCTGAAAACCTCTGAGCATGTTTTAGTCCATAATGAATTCCAGAGGGGTTCACGGTGCACAGACTTGATGCATCTCTGATGTTACAGACTGTTAAAGCACTTGTAGCAGACTGTCCTTCCACACTTTTGCTTACCCAAGGGGCCCCTAGCAGACTGTTATCCCTAGAACCCAAACAGCAGACTACTTGTCCAGCACTGCATTTTATCCTGGCTGGATTTGCCTCCTGCCCCTTCAGCTGGCCACAGCCCCAAGCCCCTCTCCCCCAGCTTTTTTCTCATCCCTGTCAGGCAGCAGCTGCACGTATGAATTAGCTTCCTCTCCAATGTGCACTTCAAACCTGAAAAAATCGTCCAATTCATCAGGAAGATCACATTAAGCCCATCTAACCTCACTGTCTGACAGGATAACTGCACTAGTGGACTGGGGGGGTGTAGTAGATGTGATACATCTTGACTTCAAAGCTTTTGATAGAGTGAAAGGCACGAAGAGTGGAAAAAAACCACAGCTGGAATTGCCAAAAGATGCACACAATTGCCAAAAAGTATATACAGCTGGTCTGGGGAGATTGCACTGTCAGGGCGGAAAGGCACTTTTCAGCGGGGCTGTGGAAACCGATAGATTCATTCCCATCACTGAAAGCTTAAGCTGTGTGTAGGAAAAGCTTTTTAACTATCGAGCAATAAAACGCTGGACTAGATTGGCCAGGGAGCCTTGTCACTGTAGGCTGTTGAGAACAGGTTCAACAAATATCTGTCAGGAATGAGTTGTGCTTACTTAATCTTGTCGTCGGGTCAGGAGGCTGAATTACATGATTGCCCGAGGTCTCGTCCCAATTTCATTTCCCCCAATTAAATTAAATAAACCTCAGAAATCATTGTCAGAAGCAAGCTGCAGCAAGCTATACCTACTGCATCCCCCCCGCCCCCAGTCAAGTGTTAGATCAGCACTAATCCCATCCAGGTGTAAACCAGGTTCAAGACCTACCACTCTTCCCCCAACACTGAAAACCAGCACGATGAAACCCTTTCAGCTCTGCTGCACAGGCATGTGGTACATTTAGTTCAGACTGGCTTTTGTGTATTTCTCCAAAGAACCGAGCCTTTTCTGAGATGCTGGGTTTTAAATTTCCATTCTGAGAGCTTATGGGAGCAGGCATTGTGTGGGAGAAACACCAAGTAGTCGCCTTCATAAAGAGCACAGACTTTGGACTGATCTCTTACCCTTGAAGGAAAAACTCTTTGAGGGATGGAGCAGAAAAATGTGGCCTTATGGGCCTGTGTTCAGCACATCTTTTCTTATAATGCTGTGCTTGTCGTGCTAACCTGCTCTGCCTGCCAAGGAAGCACAGCAAATTGCAGGGAGAGGTAAATCTGTGCAGCCTTAAAAAGAGCCAAACTCAGAAGAGAAAGGGACTGCCCAACTAAATCATGGCTGAGCTCCTTCCCTTCTATAATGGCTCATTTCTCTGGGCACATCCCTGTGTACAAAATGGATTTATAGAGAGAAGTTCATCCATTCCAGCCTTTTGATAAGCTAAGGAAGGCTCCATGTCCTTCCAACGCTCACATGGAGAGCAGGGGTAGGCACGGAGACAGACTCTGTTGTTCCAGCTCCCCCACACTGCTGCCAGCCCCGAGCCCACTGCTGAATATGAGTGACAAATTGTATATAGCATCCTAAATAAGATTAACGTAATGATCTCTTTAAGGCTGTTGTCTTTGTGATCACGTCACATCGGGGCTTCATAATCATCTCGTGAATGATGAATGCACCCAGATCTGGCTCTTCTTCTGTCATTTCTAACCAGCGAATCTCTGTGTGTAAAAGACATTCCTGTTAGCAGGAGCAAAGAACAGGACCTCGCACTTCTCTGCTTCAGACTGTGAGTAATTCTCCTAAATGCATTTAATCAGCAAACTTCCTTTTCATGCTGCTTTTTGCTGAGCTAGAGCCATTACTGCAAGCAGAATTATTCCCAAGGCCAGTGACATTCCTCCATGGTGGCAGTTCCCTTTTGACTCCACATATCATCTGCCTCTCCCCGGCATTTTACCCACCTAAAATTCTCCTACTAATTCCTTTCACTTTGGCTTATCTAGCTGCCTTCCAGCCCTTACTGCATCAAATGCCCTACTGAAATCCAACTAGATTAGATTTACCAATTTCTTTTTTCACCCAGGTAAGGGAAAAAAGGTAGAGAAAAGGATCAAGTTAAGGGCACACAGTGCTTTTGTTGATAAACCCATTTTGTATTTGATTCCATTTTCCACTTACTGCTGTAGCTTTAATTTTGTTTTCCTTCTGTAATTTGTTCTTAACCTTATACTCTGTTGAGACTAGAGTAATGGGTTTGCAGCTGCCCAGAGTACTTTGTTTTCTCTCTTCCTGAAATATAGCTCCTTTTTCCCAGCCCTGACATGCTTACTCTGAAGTTGATAGATATGCTGCAAATCTTTGCTCCCAAAACTGCTGCTTGCTCAGATGGCTTTGAAAAAAAACCCCACAAATACCAAGGTAAGGTGGTGAGCTCCGGTTTTGCTGTTATAGAGGTTCTTGAGGTTTGCTTTTGCCTTAATACATCAAGTTACTGTTCTCCACCCTTTCTTCTATCCTCTTCTCCCACCTTTTTCAGCATCATCCTTCTTATTGAGAAATGACACAAGGCAGCTGCAAAGACCCAGACATGTTTTAGCAGCACTGTGGTGAGCACTGAAGGTGGTGTGAGGAGCGTATCAGCCAAGCACCCACCCCTCTGCTCTCCTGGTGAGCTGAAAGCCACAGTTTAGGCTATCAGACAGGCACGTTTCTCAAAAAGAGGGGGCCTGAGAAGTGACTGTTTAACTTCTGAAAGGGAAGAGAGATCCCCTGAAACTCGTCACAGAGTCTCTCTGACTGCACAGAAACATGCAAACACCTAACCCAAGAATTTAAAGGAGTTATTAAAGTCTCTCTGCTTCTGAAGGGTTTGTGTGTAGGGAGGGAACTCTTACATGCTGCAGTATAGTTTTAAATGACATTTCAGTGATTGCTGCTGTTCAGAAAAACATAGGTGCTACAGCTTAAGGAGTCACCCCCAGACCAACCAGGTCCTGCTGTTAGGAGATTCATCTGTAGTATAAAATGGGACAAGTAGTGCTACAGAGGGTGGCGAGCCAGCTGGAGAAGAGACATTCGTGCAGAAGGGCTTTACAGATGCTAATGCTGCTGTCAGCACAGATGCACTTCCACGGGGCCAAGCAAGCATACTGCCCTTCTGGCTTCCAGCATTATGAAGACACTGAACATTGGCTCATGGCAGATCAGCAGCACAAAAACACTGACCCACACAAAAAATCAGGTGGGAAGGGATCTCTAGAAGTCTCTAGCCCAATTCTCTGCTTACAGTAGGGAAACCCCAAAGCTAGGCCAGCTTGCTCAGGGCCTTGCTCACACAATATTAACATCCCCAAGGATGGAGATATCCCACTCTTTTTAGGTGCGAAGAAATTTTTTCTCACACATGTTTAGAATTTCTTTGTTTCAAAATTTGTCCATTGTTTCTTGACCTTTTACTACGCTGCTTTCTCAGAGTCCGGCTTCCTCTTCTCTCCAGCTTTCCTTTAGGTAGGAGCAGACAGCAACTAGACACCCCCTCAGTCTTCTCTGTTTAACAAAACCACCTCCCCCAGCCTTCTCCTTGTGCATTGTGTGCTCTAGCCCTCCACCGTGGGGGCCTTTTGCTGGCCATGCTGCAGTTTGTCAACATCCATCTTGCACTGAGGAGCCAGTCCTGGGTGTAATCTTCCAGCCTCACACCGCCCAGGTGGATGGGAACAACAATTTCCCTTGATCTGCTGACTATACCTTTGCTAATGCAGCCTAGGCTTCAGGGAACTTTCATTGCTTGAAGGGCTCACTGCTGAATCATGTTTAAAATGCTTCTTGATACTTTGTGGGGATCTAATAAAGTATGGGGTTATTGCCACAGAGAACTTATCACAGGCTTTGCCTGTGCATGTGTGGTGTGCTTTGGCTGTGCCCACTCAAGAGAGACTCCCTCAGGCACTTCTGATGCGACTGTGATTTTCACCCTGTGCTGAAGGTCCTCAGCCGCTCTTGCTGCGGTGACACATCCAGTGAGTGATAACTTTTCCTCCTTCGAAATCATGGGATTTGTATTCATGGCACATCGGCCAGAAGTTTGAGTAACTAACTGCCCTTACTACACTACAGTGGCCAAATGAACTCAGCCTGGAGCCAAGGCTGATCCAATCAGAGGTTGTTACATTCCTGCCCAACAGGGACCTGCCTCCAAATTCCCAGTTCCAGAGAAACCTACTTCTTTCAGCGAAAAAGCATTGGATTGTTGCTGCATATGCTTCAAATTCCAAAGTGTATCCCAGGTGTGTGGTTTCTGCCCTTAAGAGAGCAAGACGCCACTATAACAAAATGATTCAGGCAACCAAGCATGTGCAGGATAACACACATCTATAACGCTCCATTACCATGTATTTCTGAAAGCTTAAACAACACTAAGCAGAAAAGTTACCAATCAGGGGAAAATGCAATCTATTTCCATGCAGCAGGAAAAAAAAAACAAAAAAAAACCAAAACCAAAAAAAAACCCAACCAAGAATGACGTGCTGAAATGCTCTCTGCTGTGTGCTGCCAGGGGATTTAATCAGCCGATTGCCAAAGAGATGTCAGTTCCCTGAAAAGAGTGAGGACAACACGCCTTGCTGAGAAATGTACTCACCAGATTAAAATACCAGCTGCAGGATAAACCCAATATTGTCCTACAAGCAGCTAAAAATTTGGGCGAGAATGAACAGCCGCCATCCTTAAAATGTGTGTCACTACATCATCACACCTTCCGAGTCTATCTGTCCATCTCTGCCTACTGGTCAGTACCCCCAACGAATTCAGATACCACTTGAGCCAGCTTAATGAACATGACAGGCCAGGTTTACCAGCCCTAGAAGCCAGCCAAGGAGGATCCTACGACACAAAATACCACCTAGATTACCGGGACAGCCTCCATGAACAGTGCAGTTCACACGCAGACAGCAAACAGAAGGTGTTCAAGCACAGAGAATACACTGGCACCCTGGGAGGATGGTCTGTAATCATAACTGAAGGCCCAGGGGTGGGTGCCTTGTGTTGGGGTGGTGAAAAGAGAAATGGAGAAATCAGGAGAGTAGATAAAGAAGGAAAGCGCTGAGGTGGGAACGTGACAGTCAGATGTGATTGTGGAGGAGGCAACAAGGATGGGAGATGGAACAGGCAGCCAGCGTGGAGGTGTGTGTTTGCCACCCTCCCGGGCCAAAGCTGCATAGAAGAGCTTGTTACAAAGGTTGTGACACAGCAACTGTCGTGGTAACCGGCTGGCTTTCTCCACACATTTTCTTTTCTGAGCTTGTCAGGAGCTGGTGCCCTCAGCAGAAGGTGGGAACCCGGCTGTGTTGTTCACATGATTCTGCTCCCAGGAGGGAGGCCCCACTAACCTCCACCTACCGCCTGCTCCAGGGCTCGGTTATCTCCTGCAGTTAGTTTGCATTGCTACTGGCTTATTTGCTTGCTGCGGAGTTGTAAACCTCTCTGTGACCCCCTTCCCAGCTCCTAGCCGAGGCTGGTAGTGCCGCTGGGTGAAGCCCATGGCTGGTGCAGCATGGCCGCCCCTCCTCACACAGCTCCAAGCCCCAAGAAAGCATGCTCTGAGCAAGTTGGATAGACGGAGGCTGTACCAAAGCTGGCCTTTCTGAAGAAAGGAGCTGGTCTGGAGGCTGGGCTGGGCCTGGGGGGTCTCCACTACACACATCATGCTACTTGCTGTGGGGCCAGCTCTCAGCCAAGCCTGTCTCAGTGCATAAGCACAGGGTAAGGAGGACACCTCTTCACCCCACACTGCTCCTCCTGCCCCCAGCACCAGTGGTTTTACACAGGTTTTTATTCACCACATTCCTTAGCTGAGCCCAGCCGGTCAGCGTTATGAAATCCTAGAAGCCCTAAACACACACGTGGGACATGAGCATGTCTCACCAGGGAGAAACCAGGAGTGGTGACCAGGATGCTCTTCCCTGGTGTGGAAAGGAGCAAGGGCAGGCAGGATTAGTATAGGAAGGCAACAGAGAGCTGGGAAAGAAGGTAAAGAGATCAGCTGTACTCTCCAGAGACACATACCCATGTTTCTCTGACTTTGCCTCCTCCGAATGAAAGGAGATAAGACAAATCAAGTGTCTGTGGCAGATGTTAGTCACGCTGCCTCACGTGCTGCTGAAGGGTGCTCGGCAGTGCGGGGCGGGAGGGGGAGCAAAAAACTCCAGGCACCCTAAGAAAAATTAACCACTTTGTCCCAATCCTCAAGTGACAATTTCCCTTGCCAGGTATAGGGCATTCTGACAAGTGCTCCCAGTTATCAAGTCCAGGCCAGCCCTCTTCTTCGAGGAGACTCAGTCCTGTTTCCTCCTAGGCAGCATGCAGGGAGCAAGGAGGCAATAAAGGACTCTCTGGCAAAGAAGAGAGAAGTAAAAGAGATGTCAGTGCCAGGCTGGAGTTCCTCTTCCAAGGCGTAAGATTGAATACATTTGCTGCGTCGCAGAACGAGGAGAGAAATGTCACCTTCAGAGGTGATCTGACAATCACAAAAATAAATTACATAGAGAGAAAAAAAAAAACACAACAAGATGAGCATTTGTGAATATTCATGAGCAAGTCAAAACCCCCAAATTAACAAGGAAATTAATTTCCAAACTGATTAGGCTGCCAACTCCTTTTATTTAAATAAATCAACAATTGCCTTCATGTGACTCCTGCTGAAGAACGTAGAGCTAATCCTGACTCCCCCCACGACGAAGTTTTGTGCTGCCTGGGATGCCCAATACCCCAGCACGTTCTGGGGACAGGCGGCCGCTGTGGCTGCAGCCGCCGGGAGATTTCCCTCTGCCCACTGCTCCGGATGTTGCGGTTGCACGATCGCCCGAGCCAATCTAACCGCTGGCTGCTGTACTTGTGCTCTCCCTGGTCCCACCCTCTTACTCATGCTGGCTCTGGAAAGCTGTTCCAGCATGCCAAGCTGGCAGCAAACTCATGCAACAATTAAAAAAAGAGATTTCTCTCAAGTCAGAGCACTGAAACAGCTCAGCCAAACGCCCGGTGCGCAACACCACAGGTGAAGAAGGTAACCTAACCTGACCTGGGAGGTGGGCCCAGCGCCAAAGTTAACCCTGCTACGAGTAGCGGAACGAAGCGTATCTTATCCTAAAGTCCTTTTCCACCTGAAGTGTCTAAGACAGAGCAGAGCAGCAACAGCCACCGCGGCGCGCTGATTTCGTGGGGTGTCTGCAGTTTGGTGTGGGGGTGACCAGCCAGCCCGGCCTAGCGATCTGGTGGAGCGGCTCCGGGATGTTTCCTGCCAGGAACAGCCTTCTGCCTTCTTCCGCACGGTGCCCGAGGCTCAAGGGAGTGACTGCCTGGTGCTTCTCCCGCTGCACGGCAACGCGCCCGGCAGTGCCAGCGCACGGGAGGCAGCGGGAGGCTGCCAGACAAAACTTGGGTGGGCTGAATCTGTGAAACTGCATTCTCAATGACTGAGAACGAGGGTGAGCTGCAGCCCCCTCTGGGGTCAAGTTGTGAACGCTTACGAACAGAACAATTGCTGTTTGGGTGAGGTTACGTGGAGCCTCCGGCTGCCCACTGCGGGAAGAGGGTTGCCCTGTTCCCTCCACGCCTGGCCTTGCCCTCCTGTTCCCGACAGGGAATGAGATGGTCCAGTTTGCCCATCTGGCACAGAACCAGCTTGCGGGCAGTCCCCTCTGTTGGGTTAGCAGGACAAACATGCTTAACAGCGTGCCAGGAAACGCTCGAGCCAGCACAGGCTGGGACCGTCCCAGGCGCTCGCAGCCAAACTTTGGGACAACCCCCCTGGCTCACCCCAGCGGGCCGGGACCGTCCCAGGCGCTCCGCCGGCAGCCCCATCCCGCACTGACCCAGAGGCGGCGGCGGCCGAATTATTATTCACGGAGGGTCATGAATATTCATGAGTGCGCCCGCCTCTCCCCCCGCCCGCTCACGTCACGTGACGCCGCGAGGCCGGAAGCGGCCCTGCCGGCGGGGCTCGGGGACGCCGCGCGCCCTCCCGCCCCCCGCCCGCCACAGCCACTTCCGCCCTTCCGCCAGCCCGGGCTTCCCCGCGCGCCGGCGCCCTCCGCGCTTCCGGTAAGCGCGCGCGCGCCCGACCCCCACCCCGACCTCCGGCCGCGGCGACCTCGCCGGTGCCCCCGACCAGGGGAGCCTGCCCCCGGCCGCCGCCGCCGCTCCGCCGCCCCGTTTTCAAGCGAAACCGCTGATGACGCCGTTCCGCTCCTCTCGGCGACCCGGAAGCGCCGAGGCGCGCCCGCCCCCTGACCCGGAAGCTCCTCCCCGCTGTCTTTCCGGTGAGGAGGCCGCCGCCGCCGCCGCCGGAGCCGGGCTGGGGCCGCCGCTGGGGGGGAGCCCGGTAATGTGCGGGGCGGCGGGGCCGCAGGCAGGGGGCCGGGCAGCGGGACTTCCGGGGCCGGGGCGATCCGGAAGCGGAAATGGAGGAGGGCGGGCTGTCTGTCTGTCTGTCCGTCCGCCCGTCTGTCCCGGTGTCGGGGGCTCCGCCACGGGGGAGCCGCGCTCCGGGCCGGCCCCGCCCTCGGCCGTCGCGGGGGGAGGTGGGTCCGGGCCCTGCGAGGAGCGGCTGCCCGGCACATGCCCGGGGTGCCCCGGCCCGCGGGCCCCGCGGAGCGCCGCCCGCTGCCATGCGGGGCCCCGGGCGCCCCGGTAACCGAGGCGGTTTGTTTGCAGAGCCGGCCCTGGAAGGAGGAGAAATGCAAGAGGAGGGAGAGTGAGAGGGGTAAGGAGCTCCCGGAGCTGCGTGAGTGACCCTCCCCCCCCCCCCCCCCCGCCCCGGGGGCTGCCGCGGTGTGGGAGGAGATGGGATGGGCCGCGGGTCCCGGAATTGGGGGCTTGGAGGCATTTGAGCTCCAGGGTGCGGGAGAAGGGATTGACCGCCTGGAAGGAACTGAGAGGCAGGATATGCCCTCTTCCAGGCACCTGTTCCAACAGAGGCTCGCCCGGTCGGGGTGGAGGCTACACAAGTGTCGGGGAACGGCACCAAAGTTCTATCTCCGACGTGCGGGTTTGGGATTCAGGACTTTGTCCGGTGCATTCGGGATATTCCTGATGTGTGTTCAAATGCGCTTGTTCTAAAGGTGTAGCAGCGTTTGAACTTTTTGGTGCTTATGAGTTCCGTGGAAGCATTTTTGCTTTTGATCTAACAGCCTGTGTGGCTTTCAGCATCCTTAGTATTTTGCAGCAATTAAGCCTAAAAGCTCCTTGTGATTGAACAAAGATCTTGGGCAGACATAAAACAACCGTGCAAATTGTTCCCGAGTATTACACTCAGGGCCTTTTGTTGACTGAAAGCTCCGTGCCGAATAGGAAATAAAAGCCAGGCATCTGGAGAATAAAGAAAACCGTGTTAAAAGTCAATCTCTGAATAAATACCTGCATATCCAACCTTGATTGTGCCTTCCAGAAACACAGCCTCTACCTCACCGTGTACTTGCACATGCTTTTATCTGTCTGTTTATGATTAAAGTGATGACCTGCCAAGAAGTATAAATCCAGCATGTTAAGTATATGATTCTGTGAAGTACTCTTGTGAGATCTAAACTCCAGATCCCTTGTCCTTTGTGAGTTCTCTGGTTCACTCGGTTGTTTATTTGGTGTATGTACCTTTGTGGCCTGTACATAGAAAGTGTTTTTGGTTTATATCAGGAGGGTACGTTGACATCTGTCTGATACTAGACTGGTGAATAGGAAGAAGGTCCCATCTCTGGCCTGTTTGTGGAAGCTGGGATGATGAAGGCACTGCAGTGGGAACGTGCTGTGGTACAGGGTTGAAGCTCCAGCCCATGTCTGGTAGTTATAGAGCAATTGGAAGGGTTACGTGCAGAGTTCTGGTAAAGTAAGTGTGAGCAGCGTCTGAGTGGGGGCTGCCAATAGGGGTGCATGTTTTCAAAATACCCTTTTAGCCTAAAAATGGGGTAGGGGAGGGACAGCTGTGGGTACTAGGACAGTAGGTTGGTGGAGGAATCTTACCTTTGTTTTCTGCCTTTGGAAGACTGGCTTGCTAGTTAAATTGCATGAAAGCTTCAACTTTTACACCATTTCTCCTTTTCCTCCACATTCTTATAACTCCATCACACTCCAGCCTTTCAAGCCAGAAGTTTGAGGCCT
Organism: Corvus cornix cornix; assembly: GCF_000738735.6. NCBI lineage: Eukaryota > Metazoa > Chordata > Aves > Passeriformes > Corvidae > Corvus > Corvus cornix. Next base: position 28,082,902 of record NC_046332.1, on the reverse strand, counting down.
GATAATACGCTCAAGCGTGAAGATTTTTGGATGGGGAGGTGGATTCTAAGGGAGTTTAATGAAATCAGTGTAGCCATCCTTTGAAGAATCAGTAAGAGCCGTATTTTGAGTTGCACACTTTGTAAACTGAGCAAACAAAAGTTAGATTCTCTGTGGAGTTCTGGTGGAAGACTAGATGGAGACAGGCAAACACTGAATGTCCTGGCCTCTGCTAGTCTGGATTTTGGAATCTGGAAATGGACTTGCTTTTCATTACTTGTTCTCTTTAAATAAGAAAGCTGTTGTGAGATTTTTGCTTAAATTGGCACCTTTCTGTTAAACTCCTGAAGTTTGCAGTTGCATCCAAGGGAGTCTTGGACAACTACAAAGTTTCTTTGGGAAATGCATCTGATTATTATATGAGACTTTATGTTTTTGGAGAGTCAGGTCCACTTTGGTGGTTTTGATGTGGAAGCTAAGCAAATAAGGGCTTATTTATTTTAAAAACAAAACCAAAACCAAGCAAAACCCCTCAAACTTGGAAATTCCAAACAATTCCAAACACCTTCTTGATTCAGGTGGTGCTCAATTGTGAAGGATGTGTTATCTTTTCATGTGTGCCCACCCTGTGGAAGAAAAAAGTCGTGTAATTAGGCGTTACCTGCATAGAGCTGTGCTGTGGGCAGTGTACTTAATAATTAATTTGGCTCAGAAAAGAAAGCAGAGGAAGGAAGGTAAGAGTCTTGCCCCATCAGCCTCTGATTGAATCACAGCAGTGTAAATCCAGAGTAATTCAGTCAGGCAGCGAGCAGTCTGACTGCATGCCACCAACGTAAGGTAAATAATTTATCCTTAAGTGTGTTTATTGGTTGATTTGCAGTGAGTGAGTGAGGCAGGAATACTTGGCCTTGCTGTTGCATGAGCAATTCATAAAACCAAAATTATCAGGTAATTTGGTTCATTTAAATACTGCTTCTCCACATAGAGGAAAATTATCTTCGCATTTTGGCTCACGCACAGCAATTCCACATGTATGTATTCTGTCCTGATATACTTATGTAATGTAGGTGTTTTGTGCTACTGGGGGCATGCCTCTGAGCTTCCCTGCTTATTGAGATAGACCCTTCAGAAAAAATACTGTTTAATTAATTAGACTGCTGACAGACCATAACAGGAATAGGACTGGGACAGTTTGCAGGCAGCTGCAGGAGAAACCTACAGTGGTTGCGCTCTCTGCCAGATGTATTCTGCGCATAGTTTTTACCTACCCCTTTTGCCATATTTGTCTAGGAATAGATGTATCTTCTGCTTCAGAAAATATTGGTTTGTTAATTTCTTTAGGTTTTGAATAGCTTTTTTGCAAGTGTAACAAATTTTGTCCACTAATGCTATTACACAGAGGAATGTAAGGATTAGAAAGGAAAGTGCTTCTTCAGTCAGGTGTTTCCAAGGAGAACAAGAGACTGTCTTTTGGTGTCTAACTGGTCCTCTGAATGCATGGAGGGTTGAGATGGAGCAGTGGGCACTTGGCTGGGGACAGAGTCCTACAGAATCTTGTCCCAAAGATAGGAAGGAAATGGGCAATAGAGAGCCGTGACGTGATCTTGCTTAAACAGGGTATCTCAGGAGCAGGGGAATCAGGTTATTTTCCTACTGCTTAGTCTCATTGGAGGAGAGCAGGAATACTGAGTGATATTTCTGTGTTTATTTCAAGAGTGGGGCTTGGATGGGCAGCAGGAAGTTAGGAGCCCTAAGTTTGACTTCTTGGTCTGCTGTGGCTGTCTGTTATCTTGGGCAAGTCTATTTCCCTCTCTCTGCCTGTCTTTCTTCCTGTGTAACATAATGCTAATGTCCCTTTGCTGCATCTGGGTCCTTAGTGTTGAGCTGGGGTGGAGGGACAGGCAAAGTCCAAAATTTTCACTGCTTGTGGGGTCAGACTGTCTGTGATGCTGAAAAACAGTTTTCATCTGTATTTGCCTGGTTGCAGATGCACAGACTTCATTTATGCCATGTACTTGGGTGGATGATAATTGGGAAAATTTGGATGTGTTCTGGGTTTCTAGTCAGTCCTGTTCTTTGCATGGAGGACTACCAGGACAGAGGCATTTCAGATGGACCCAAGCCCATGGGAATAACATTTTCCACTGAAAATAATTTTTTTTTATTTGGGCAGATAGCTCAAAAGGGGGGAGAAGTTGCTCAAGAAAGACAGGGGAGATTAAGGAACTGTCACAGCAATAGACTGAGTCAGTTCCATGTTGGAGTCTCTTGGGTTTAATGGGTTTTTTGTGTGTGTGTGTCTGTCTGTCTTCCTTATCCTCCATTCCTCTTCCCTCCCCCCTTCTTCCTGCCCCCTGTGCCCAGCTAGGATGGAAGAATCTCATTTCAACTCCTCCCCGTACTTCTGGCCAGCAGTGCCCACCGTCTCGGGACAGGTAAGATGTTCCAACCTCTGTTACGTTGGTCCTGCTTCCTGTTAGAAGTTCATGCATGATGAGTGCTTCTGTTGCACTTCTTGCTCAGCCAAATGCTGGGCAAAGCTGTGCCAGGGTATGCTAAAACCTGTCCTTCCCCCCCCATTTAGATTGAGAACACCATGTTTATTAACAAGATGAAGGAGCAGCTACTGCCCACAGAGAAGGGCTGCAGCCTGGCTCCCCCCCACTACCCTGCCTTGCTGACGGTCCCCACCTCTGTGGCCCTGCCCACTGGTATCTCCATGGACTCGGACACCAAGCCAGAGCAGCTGACACCACACAGCCAAGCCCCTGTGACTCAGAACATCACTGTGGTACCAGTGCAGTCTGCTGGGCTCATGACAGCAGGTAGGGCACTCCGAAGGCTTCAGCAACGTACAGAGGGCACTCTGGGATGGGGGAACACGAGATCCTGGTGAATCCTTATTGGCCTGTAGATTATTCCTAGCCTTACTGATAGTGTGGACTGCCTTGGCATGGTTTCACTGTGAATCTCTAGGCACCCCACGCGTCTCCCCTCTTTATGGAAGTTTGACTTCCAGCAGTGGAGACTGGGAATACCTTGGGAGGGGAAGCTACCCTTCTGCTTGTGTTGTAGCCAAAAGTAGGTGCTTCTGTCAGATCAGGAGGTTGAGCATAATTGGAGATGTAAAAACTGACTTCCTCCACCTTCCTTTGTTCGCAGGTCCTGGTCTGGTGATAACTTCCCCGTCAGGTTCTCTGGTGACCACAGCCGCCTCTGCCCAAACCTTTCCCATCTCAGCTCCCATGATTGTCTCTGCGCTACCCCCTGGCTCCCAGGCAGCCCTGCAGGTGGTTCCAGACCTGTCCAAGAAAGGGACAACCACCCTCACTGAAGGTGGAGGGGGTGGCGGGGGTGGGGGAGTTGCCCCCAAACCACCCCGGGGCCGGAAGAAGAAACGATTGCAGGAGTCAGGGCTGCCAGAGATGAGTGACCCCTTTGTGCTGACAAACGAGGATGATGAGGACCAGCACAAGGATGGCAAGACATACAGGTGGGGAGTGGGGTTAAACCTTTACTGTAACATTGCATGGGGATGGGGGTGTATTTAACCCTTCAGAGGGTTACATGGGGAGGAGAAGATCTCTGCCTTGTTCCTAGAAAGTCCCTGAGTAGAGAATCTTAGAGCTGCAGAAAGAGTTGAGTTTTCTTTCTGGTCAGGAATATTTACTGATGGGTTGACCCAAAACTAAGGATTTCCTTTTAGTGGACAGTCTTGATTTCCTGAATATATAGTTGTTAATGTTACTAGGTTAGTTAATGACCAGGATGTTACGGAGGCTAAACTATATCCTTGATGTCACGGCCAGGTAGTATGGCTGGTGCACTGCAGAGTGCAGTGCTGTCTGGTGCAGCTGGAGCACTTCTGGTGTAGCTGAGAGCCCTGGTGTACCTGGGTGCTCCTCAGTTAGGACTCCAGTCTGTCCAGTGTAAAGACCACAAACTGGAGACACATAGAGCAGGAAGTGAACTGTGGTGATAGTGTTTGCTCCTGTGTGTATTGCCCTATGTGATCTCCTCCTATTTCAGCACTCCAAATAAAACAAGGAAAAAAATTGTCTTTCTGAATTAAATATAAGGGTGTTTCTGAACCCTAAGTGTGTCAGATAAGAGGGAGGAGAGTTCTGAGCCCTGAGGTTGGGTTTCTGAGTTTGGAGGGATGTGGCTTGAGTTTACGAGTGATGGGGAGGAGAGAGATAAGCTAGGAGGGGATACTTGAACCAGAGGATAAACAGTGTGGGTGTTTCAGAAAAGGTGGGAACCAGACAGAGCAGAAAGTGGTAGGGAGTAAATGTGATGGTCTGTCTTCAGTGGGAAGCAGGAGCACTTATGGGTGATTCAGTGATAGGTGTTTCTGATGGATGATTAAGATAAATAAGAAGCGAAGTAGTAACCAAATTGAAACAGAAACAGAAGATGGTCCCTAGGTCTTCTCACTTCCCTGCAATGTGCCCAGGATCCCATCTCAAACAGTTTTCTCTTTATCATCCTAGATACTCTTTGTTTTGGTACAGATTGAGTTATCTTTCTGGAATTAAGCCATAGGAATATGAAGGCATCTACACAGCATCTGTGCACCCACCTCAGGCATTTTTTCACTTTTAACTATAGCATTTTTTAAATACTTACATATTTAATCAACATGGTTAAATGGGTACAAAACTAGAGCTTGGATCAGCCTTTTTATCTTATCCAATGTCCCAGTTCTTCCACTTTGAAAATATAATCAGCGTATGGTGAGGAAGGGTGGGAGTGTTAGGTAGCTTGCTATTTGTAATCCCACCATTTATTTTGGGCCATAGCCACAGTTCCACACTACTCAAGCTGCTTACAGTCTGGGTTGCTAATTAGGTTGTTAAATATGTATTTACAGGGGACACAATTGGCAGTGAACACTAGAATTAAAGCTGAACCAGGGCTTTAATTATAGCTCCTTGTTTACTTGTAAGTTTGGAAAAAAAATGCCCAGGACCAGGTGGAGTGACTCAGCAGAAACTTTATGAACACGCATAGTCTGTGTAACAGCTCATGAAAAAGGCTTTGCAGGGAAAAAACAGATGAGTATATATCTGAGGACATGTAATTTCTTTATTTTTAAGATTTCTTTTATGTTTAGTCCAAGTGTGGTACCTCTTCCTCCAGCCCCCATCCCAAGCAGGCCTTCCCTCTGAGCAGTGCTAAGGTGTGAGAGAGCTAAATTGAGATTTATTGAAGACCACCAAGGAGTGCTCCTGCCCTCCTTGAGATCTGCTCTTTGGATGATGCATTTCATTTGCAAGTTTGGAACTAAAAATGATTGTTGGAAAAACACAGGAAAGCGTTACCTTCTCTTGGAGCTGTGGGAGAGAAAACCTTTGTGAAACATAGTAAAATCGTTTCTCTATAATATGCATATGAATAGACTCGCAAGTTAAAACTTTGAGGAATACTGGGATCCTTCTGTATTCTAGAGGATGATTTCAGTAGTTCCCGTCACTACAGTATGCAGACATATGCTAGCTAAATTAAGGCTGTGGGTGAGGTTCATCTACTCCTGCTTCTTTCTCAGGCTGGAGGAGGAGTTGGCTGTGGCATTCATATGACTACGTTTGTATGATTTCACTGATTCCCATGATGAGATGCTGAGAATAATCTACTCAGATTCCTGGAAGGAGTTGTACTATATTGATCAGTGTGATTTTTTTTTTTTTTAATACCCAGTTCCTAAAGCCTGGGATTATTTTGTCAAATTTAATTATATTTTTAAGCTTTCTTTTTGAGTGCTGTGAGCTCTCTTGTCTTGAGTGTCTGGGCAGGTGGCTAATATTGGTAATTCCTGACTCCTAGTGTGGTGATAAAGACAGAGTAAGGCCTTGAATGAGCAGCATAGCTAGGCAGATGTGGAAGGAATTGAAGCACAAACCTTGATACATATATTACAGCTCATCCCATTCTCTACTAAATGTAGAGATGCTTTCTCCAGCAAATGGCAGCTGTTTTGATGCTGTATCATCTCTAGAAGTGAATTAGTAGGCTGCTGTGGAAGTGGTGCAAGAATCTTTATGACTAGGGGTTTTTCTGTAAGAAAAGGTGTGCGGTTTTTGCTAACGATGGCAATACTTACAGCTCTTCGATGCCTGTCCTTAGGATTAGTCTGGCAGAGTCCTTGGTGCTTTGCGTTGTGCTACTGGAAGAGTGCTTGCACCTGCAGGGGACAGCATCTAACCCAGTCCTGTGAAGGATTTTCCTTTATGAGTAATGTCACTTCAGTTGTGTCTGGATTCATCGTCAGCTCTTTGTTAATCTTCCCTGACATCTTTGTAGAACTTGCTTTTTCTTTGGAAAATGAGATCAGCATCAAGAGTCTTTCTAGAAAGATGCTGGCACTGTGAATCCCAGTGCTTTAAAAGGTGCTGAGGAAAAGGTAGCAAACAGGTCATGGATACAGTAGGATTGTTGTTTAGTCCTGGTGTGGTGCCTGTACATGTGCACTTTTAGAAGTCTGTGGTGTGATGTGATCAGTGGACAAGACTGATGAAGTCGTTCAGCTGCTCTGGCTCAGATCACCAGTTCTCTTTTTCTTGACAGTTGTCTAAGTAGTTTCTTCGTAAGAGATAGTATAGGCATTGCTAGGTTCTGGTGTTAAGCAAAATCTAGGATGAATACCGATTTGTAGTCTGGAATGGTTTTGCAAGCTGTGCTCTGAAGCCTCGGATACCAACAGAAAGGTCGTAGGCTTGAGAAGGGCCTTGCTGTCATAGTGTAATCAACAACCTCTGTTTTCTCAACTTCTAGTTTTGAGGGTTCCCTACTTTCACTGGGGAACAGCAGGGAGGTTGGGAGACATTAAGCAGCTGAGGGACATAGGAAACTTCTGAGATGAATCCAGGGTGCAAAGTGAGCAGAAGCCTTATGAAATTGAGCTGTAGAAGGTGAGGAACCTGGATGGAGACCCTCATTAGGGAGCAAATTACCTACACGAGGGGAACCAGTGGTTTGAATACAGCAGGTGAGCATCTTCTGAGACATGTCTTGTTTTGAGCCTGTTTTTTCTGACCTGTACTGGATTTAGCATTGCTGTTCGGTGAACTTCCCATAGTTTTGAATTGATTTGTAATGTGGTGGCTATGGCTTTTGTAAGCCACATATGTCTGTGAAACTATTGTTGAATTTGGCCTGTTTTGAGCTTAGAAAAAATCTGTTGAGCATGCGCTGAGATGATTTATAATTTGGTGGTTGAAATAAGTGAAGGTTGTATTCTCTTTGCTGTTTCTTGAGGCTTGCACGACTCCAGGCACAGGCAATCCCATCTCCACAGAGAGGAGACAAACACACCCTAACTTCTTTCAGTTTCTGTGTGAGGCTGGACTATGTATCTGCTCTCTTGGCACCTCTAAGCATCTTACAGAGCTGCACTGAAGGGCCAAGCATGCTTTTCCTTCCGGCACAGCTGCTCCTCCTTCTGTTTTGGAAGGAATCTTCAGTGCTCAGTGTGGACAGTAACCTCCCTTTCTGATGGGCACAAAAGCAAGGCATGAGAAGACACTGCTAGTTCAAATGTGGTAGGGATGAGAATGAGGTATGTGCAGGGACTGGAGCTGTTTGTGTTGAGTAAATCTGGAAACTTGGTTGAGATGGGAATTAGAAAGGAGGAGAGAAAAGACAAGAGCCTACAAACTAGGGAATGCAGCAGCAGATATGATGGGGAGCCTCTTTGCAAGGGAGAGATGGGAGAGCTAGCACGGGAATAAGCTGTAAATGGCCAAGACTGAGGGGAGGAGGAAAGAACCAGACCTGCTAGGTGCTGGAAAATGAGATACCTAGAAATGGCAGAACAGAGAGGGACAAGGGTATGGGCTGTACACCAACAAACAGAAGCATGGGGGAGAGGAGATAAGTGTTAGGTGATTGAGGGAATGAAATAGGGAAGAGCCCCTGCAGTAGAGGATCGAGAGGCTGGGGTACATGGGTAAAAAGCTTGGGTCTGGGCTTTGGTGCAGGAGAGGGGATTGCTCTGGGCTAGAAGGCTAAGGGCAAAGGGTGAATTAAGTTTGAAGTGTCAGGCAGAAAGTTTGACCACATTCCCTCCAAAGCCTAGAAATATTAAACCCAGTGTTTCTAAATTTTGCCATGTCTTTGATGTCAGCACAAGAATGTGACCTCCTCTGGCAAAGAACCTCATCTCCCTCTTAGGCTAGAAAAAGGTGACAAAGAATTGTTGCTGTCATTTATCATCTTAGCTGCAGTGGCAGAGGTCTGTGCAATGGATTTTAAGATTGCTGATGACCAACGTGGGTGTCAGTATGATGCCACACGTTGGAATTTCTGTTTGCTTTTTTTAACAAGTAGTTCCGTGAGCAGCGGAACTAATGATGCCTGGTTTCCAGCGGCTCTCTCCTGTGTGGATTCTCTGATGTCTAATCAAGGGTGAGCTTATTAGCCCTTTCCCTCAGCAGAGGACTCCAAGAGAGTCTCTCTTCTTTCCTCAGCTGCATATTTTTGAGACTTGTATTGACTTTTAAGATCCTTACCCCTTTTCCAGATTGGTTGGAATTGGCTTATGATCTCAGAACTCTAAGGAAGATGTGCACATGCACATTTACATATACACATGCAGTTTGTACACATAATCCTTGCTTTGTACATAAATGCAGTGCTTGGAGGTTAGAAAATGACAATCAGATTGGCCACATGCCTCAGAGTATAATGAGGTAAAAACTTGGGTTATGGTAAGTTCTCTCCCTTCTGGTGAGATACTGTAACTGTGTGTGTGTGCATGTATGTGCTTTCCCTTGGCAGTTCCTCATAGTGCCAAACAGAAGGAATTGACAGGAGAAGTTCTTCAGTCACAAATTCTAGTTTTGGCATGTTACTTGTCAATGGAAATGAGTGTGTGCAAGGGAATAAGTGGAACAGTTACAATTTCAGCTTGGGAGAGAGGGAACTTCAAAACTATTTTTTGAGCTTCTTACCTGATCACACCTTAATTTGGCCCTATTGAGTCAATGCCCTCTGATACCATCCTTGATTAGTTAGTTATTGGTACATGATAGCCTGTCAGAGTCCTGCATGTTTGCTCAACCTGAAAGGAATGTTCTGTCAAAAGAAAATAAAATGCATTGACATGGAATTGTGGAATTGAGGAGGATGATCTGGGGAAGGCATTTGCTGGTACGAAGAACTGCTGATTACACTTGCCTCTGCCACAGATTGCTGTGGTATCATACAGCCCTACAGATAATCTTGCCTTGAAGTGTGTGCAAGTATGAATTAGGTCAAATCTTCAGTGGATTTGCATTTGTCTCAGGCTACAAATGACCACAGAGAGTTACCCTGCAATAATTAACATTTGGTGTTCCCAAAAGCATAATCTCAAGTATCACTGAATAGTCCTCTGTCACAGGTCAGACCCTGCTTTGCTTTGCAGAAGTGTTGCATCTCATAGCAGTGGCATAGACATCTATAGGAGCAGTGATATGAATGTATGTGATAGGAATTTTCCTTCAAAGGAAAAAAAGGGGTCACAGGTATCAGTTTGGCCACTTGGAATTAGTGAATATGTCTCTCTTACTGTGTTTCACTCTGTCTTTTGTGATTCCTTTCCCTTACAAAAAATAAAACAGGGACATTGTGGGGATAGATGAGTGCTTATGGAGCACTGATCTTTTTGTGGTGGGTACAAGAGATGAGTGATTCTGCTTCCCGAGGTTGGAATTGCATGTGGTTGACAAGGTTTATGGCTGTCCAGAGTGGTGATAGAAAAAACTCCACATTTGCTTGTTAAGTATGTCTGTGTAACAAAATAAGAGTGCAATTCTGTGGAAACAGTCGATAAGGCTGTATCAGAACACACCTGCATTGCAGAGCCAAATTATGGTGACATGGATGACCTTAATCCTGGTGTTTCCAAATTTCCTAGTGCTTTCTAATGGGGCTTCTGTATTCTTTTAATTTTAGCTCTTGCATGTTATCACCATACTAGGAAGCACCTTATTGTGTTTTATTGTTTTGTTGGTCTTTTATGCTAATGGTGACTGATTTCAAAAATTGGCAGACAGTGTCTTAGGCCTGATGTTCAGTGATTTGTAGGTCAACAGAAAGTCATGGCTGATAACCTAAAGATAAAAGCAATGCTGGTGGATAGCTGTAAAAAAAGGGGATCTTTATGTGGTCGATTGTTCAGACAAAATATATTTTAATACAGTCCCATGGAAGACTTAGCCTTTTGGGACAGCGTGACGTCTCCAGCAGCCAGGGATTGAGGTCCAGATGTTTGGACACAATGGGAAACATTATCAGACAGAAGTGTCTTGTTAGACTATTGAATGTCTCTGATCTAAAGATAAGGAGAGGGGAGGAACAGTATCCTGGAAAGCAATGACTGTGAAAAAGACTTTTAGGAATTAAGTGACATCATGAAAGCTCCCAGTGCGAGAGTAAGACAGAAAAGGTTAAGGTGCAACTGTTGAAAGCATAAACGATAGAGTCACTAAAAGAAGACAGGCAACTTGTGAAGTATGCTGAAATACCACAAAATTCTGGATCAGGTATTTTTAAGGTCATTTGGAAAAATGGACAAAATTCAGGGATGTTCTCAAATCTGAGAACTGGGAAAGTGCCATATGATGAGGGCATTTAAAACTTCTCTCTGCCTTGCCAGTATATGAGACTATGCTTTTCTGCAGCCTTATCAAGCCACCAGGTAACTGAAGGACTGTGGAAATAAGTTGACCAAGATCTCTGACCATAGTGGATAGATTTGTTACACACACCAGTAGTGTAAATTGTTCAGTGGAAGCACAGTGTTGGCTTTTGAACAGGAGCTGATGCTGGGTGTGCCAGTGTGGAAACAGAGGTACAATTCCCGTGCCTTCATTTGGCATCTTCATACTTGCTGGCTTTATTTAGGTGTTGCCCAAGTGTACCTGTGTATCTTGGATGTTAGTTTTGTCTCCTTTCCCTGCCTCTTACAAAATATTAACAAGAAAGTGTTTTAACTTCAGCTTAAAAAAACTGAGGGAATGCAAGGGTCAAGTTAGCATTTATCATGAACTGTGCATCCATTATTATGCTATGCTTGCATTAGTTACTTCATTAACTCTGCATTGCAAAGGCAGGACATTTCCTTCCTTGCTAAATCAACTGCTGACTCTGACAGCCTAAATCTAGTTTAACTTCAGACCTTCCAGTTTTGATTTTTATTTTAATAAACTCATAGTCTAACTTCTATTTGTAGCCTAACAGAAGGAGCAAGGACTCAACTAACTTGTAAGTCTACTCTCAGTAGATACTAGGAATTTGAATTCTCAGAGCCATGTAAAAGCTTACATAGTTTTCACTACTGTGATACTGATTAATTAAGCACTTGATTGAAAAAGGCTGTTCATCCATGTTAGGCAATTTTTACTATGAGCTGGTGTTTCAGATGGTATTTTATCTCCTAACAGCATCTGATGAATGAGGCGGAACATTCCATGAAAAGTGGAAAAAAATACAGCGCTGCGTGCCACAGAGTTGTAATGTAGTTGCTATAAGCATCATTTTGTTTATGACTCATTGTGATGACTTTCATATGGGAGTAGAATTAGAATTGCACATCCACCTTTTACTGGCATTTCATGATTTTTCAGAGCGTCTCTGTCTAACATGAACATTTTCTGAATGTCTTTATTTCCTATAAAAAGAAAGCATTGTAAGCATTGGAAGGGGTTACTTTTGATCTCTGGCATATGGCTGAGTGCTAATTTAACTGTTGATATGAACCTCTGTGTTATTAAGGATATTTTCTCCAAGGCTGTCTGAATTTCCAGAGCCATAACAAGCAGCTGCAGGGGATGTTGTGTCACACCGTCAATGGGAATGCTGCAGTCATTTCTGTTACTTGCTGTCAGAAAGAATGCAGCCAAAGGAGGGGTAGTTTAGAAGCACAGTGGGGAGACTATTAAAAATGGATATTAAACAGAGGGGGGATAGAAATCAATTACTTCATAGAGTGTTTCATTCATGCTTAGCAAAGAGCACTCCCTACTTTTCCTCTCCCCAGCCAGAATTTCACTGAAGTAGAATACTGAAATGCTGCAATTGTCAGATGGGATGTTCTCATTATCCATATAGATTTAACATTTTTTTGAATCCACATTTGCCCACTAGAGGGCTGATTGCATCTTCCCCTTTAATATTTGATGTTGTCTGAGGCAGAATGTGAAGCCCTTAATTAAATGGATCATTTGTTCCATTGAAAAAGCCTGATACCACACAATAAAAAATTCTGAAATGCAGCTTTCTGTTATATTCCAGGGCTTTTTTTAACTCATAAGGCTCATGAATTTGTTAATGCTGCATAACAGTCTTGCTCTCTCAGGGTTGATGCTAATTAGATGATTAGAAAATGAGTCCTTGCAAGATTTTCATTCTAAATGTTGTTTGAAAAACAGTATCAGAATGTCTATAACTGCTAAATTCAGACAACAGGGATTGGTTGGTTGGTTTGTTTGTTTGGGGTTTTTATTTTGATTTTGGGGGTTTTAAGGGGGTTGGAGTTTTGGGGGGCTTTTGTTATTGGTGTTGAGGCCTGTTTTTTCTAACAATCAGGTTTATCATTGTCACACAAGTGCCGGTAAGGTTTTGAAACAACTTCTTTATAATTTTATTTTGAAGATAGAAAAGGACATGCAGTCTGTTTCTCTTCATTGAAGTTTATTGTAGAGAATTTCTGACCTGAAGGCAGATAGCTGGCAAAGAAAATAAATAAAGGAAAGGGTGCACAGAAGTTACAGAAGATAAAGTAGATGGCTTTATGGCACTATAGATTTAATGCATGGGACTACTTAGACTTGACAGCATGGTAAAGTTCATTAATTTTTTAGAACAGAACAAACTATTTAAAATACAGTGTCCTGTGTACAGCACAGAAGAGATTAAACTAGAGCAAAACCCTTAGAAGGATATTTCTCTCAGAAAGGTAGCTGGATTCTCATAATATTGATTGTAGGGGCCAAGTGATTGAGACCATGTTGTAGCCTCCGAGCATTGTTCCAAAGATGCATTATTCTCACGGTTGGAAAAGGCCTGTTTCCTCTTTTTTTTCACTTCTAGTGTCAGTTGTTGTTTCTCATTATATCTTTTTTTGTTCATAAAATAAGCCCCTAGTAACTGATGTTTTTCTCCCTATGTAGATTTATTTGGATATTGACCAAGTTATCTTTAAGCTTTACTCCAAACCTAGATTGACTGGAGTCAGTGAATCTTGCCTGCAAAGCCAGTTCTCCACATGCCATCATTCTTTAAGTTTGTGTGAGTTTTTCAGTAATCGTTGAGGACATGGACTTCAGAATGAGGCATGCTGTTGGCAAGAGCAGTTGCTCCCCTCCTGTATACAAAAAGGATACCTGCTATTCCCATTTGTTTTGGTGAACCATATTAGCACAGCATCACACTGGGAGCTTGTTCTCAATTGAATGGTTCCTTTTCAGAGGGCTGATGTTGTGGAACGGGGTTCAATTGAGAGTAATGGAAGTCAGCATCTGCTGAGAAGGAGCTTGCTTAAAAGTCAAGCATGGGATTATGCTGTAATTGCTTGCATTAGCAGGGAACTGGACTTGGTGACTCAAAGGAATTTTTCAGTTCACTATTCACCTCAAATTGTATTTCTAACGTTGGTGCTTTTAAGGATACACAGTCCTCATCCTCTAAGTATGACTTGATTACTGCAAAATACATATGCTGTATTCAAGTCTAGCATTTTGGCAAGTCTGGAGCAAACTGCAACTTGATATAGTTTGGTTTATAAACCAAGAGCTACTTTTTTTTAAAAGGTGATGCTGATGTTCCTTTTTACTCCTTTTATCTTTAATAGATGTAGGGATAAACAGCCAAATTGCTTCTGTTTCTTGATTCCAGAAGGGATTGGTGTGTGAGGAGGGATTTATGTAAGGATGTACTTAGTTTGCATGTTCTGTTAGGGCTTGCAATTAAAATGGATTAAGAGAAAGATGAAGGTAGAACACGTGGGAACAACCGTTAGAGATGATAATGAATGTAAAAGAGCAGAGGTGGAGAGGAGGGACATGTTACAACAGGTGTGTGTTAGAGCACTTGCTAGGGAGGCATGGCTTCCAGCTATATGGCTTGGAATCAAGCTGTGGCTCGGAAGGGCCTGTGGAAGTTAAGGTAGGTGCTGGATAAATACTGCTTACATGACATATGCTAATCAGACTGCACACATCATAAAGCTTCTGGCTCCGACAGATTCACAACAGTAGATGTAATGAAGTATCCTCCTGAGAGGAGATAGATATGGGGAGGAGCAGGATCAGCTCTCTGTGGCTTGTAATACCTGTAGAGACTTCTGGTGCTGAGCAGTTTTGTAAACACTATAAAACTCCAGGAAATTCCCAGACAAAACCACTGTGAAGGTTGAATTCGTGTTAACCAGACTTCCTCTGGATGGCATTTCTTCTCTCAAATGTGACCCTGGAAGTTACACGTGGAGGTTCAATTTTGTCTTTAATGCAAATGAAAAGCCGAAATTCCGATAAACCTTAACTCTGCCCCTTGGTTGACACACATTTAGGGGGGGTGGGGGAAATAAGTTTAGTAACTTGGATGCAGCTTCTATCTCTCTGTCAAATTATCAACCACAAAAGCTTTTACCATCTTGAATTGTAAAACAGTATGAGCTTCTCTTAACAGCCTGGTGGTGTGGTAGAGGAACAGTTTTTAACAGCAGCATCCATAGCAGAGTGATGCCAACTGCTTCTTCTTGTTCAAAGAGTCTGTGTGTTAACAAATACACTTCTGATCATTATGGGAACAGATGGATCCAAACGCCCAGACAAAACATTTTACATCACATCAGTAAGACTGAAATGATGAAAGCCCACTAGACCAATGAAATACCACATTTGATATCCAGAGTATCTTGGTGAGACCCGCTAAGAAAGCAGCACTGCTGTTATTCTCAGCATTTTGTATCCTACATATTTGAGTGTCTTTGCCAAAAATGGGAGCAGAGTTAAGTGGATTTGGCCATAACTGCTCTCACAGACTTCACAGCACATGGAATTAACTTCAGTATGAACTATAACCTGGGATTTCCAGGTTTTCCAAGGTTTTTTTGACCGAAATAAATCATAGACTAACAAAGTGGGGGTTTTGTCTGGGAATTATTCCTGTCCCCTTAGGATTGCTGTCAGAAAATTTCCAAAGTGCTGCCCTGTCTCTCTTGCAAGCCAGTTGGTTTCTTCCAACACCTTTACTTGCCTGGCTGTGAAGTATTGTTTGGTCTGTTACACCAGCTCCCAGTTTAAATTTGTCCCCCTGGGACTGGAGCACTCGCAGCCTAGCAGTGTCCCAGGTGAAACCTCCCCAGCACCACAGAGTAGGAAAACACCCCTTCTTCACTCAGTGTGGAATATCCCATGCAGTTAGAGCTGATCCATACTGTCTCTTCCCCTCGCCCCGGTCCCAGGTGCCGGATGTGTTCGCTGACCTTCTACTCCAAGTCGGAGATGCAGATCCACTCCAAGTCCCATACGGAGACAAAGCCACACAAGTGTCCTCACTGCTCCAAGAGCTTCGCCAACAGCTCCTACCTGGCCCAGCACATTCGCATCCACTCAGGGGCCAAGCCCTACACGTGCAGCTACTGCCAGAAGGCCTTCCGCCAGCTCTCCCACCTGCAGCAGCACACACGGTAAGGGCCAGAGGAGGCTGGGGCCCTCCGCACTGCATGTTGCCGTCATCCCAGCATGCTGTGAGCACCTCAGTGGGCAACTGCCTGGGGAGACCTGGCTGGTTTTCACAGGCTGGTCAGGTCTCGTACACGTCAGACTGGCAGTAGCGGTATCTGGCACATGAGACTGGTCCCTGGCTGTGAGGGGCTGGGTGCGCTGCTCAGCCGGAGAGGCATTCGCAGTGGAGTGATGCTTTCTGACAGGAGGTAGGGCTGGTTGTGTCAGTGTGAGAGTAGAGTGGCCATAGGAGGACTGTTCCCTGTCACCCCAGCGTAGTTCTGCCAAACATCTCAAGTCCAGGCTTGCAGCCCCCCTGCTATTTCAGCCGTAGGCTTCCCACACACAGCTCTGCCAATGCCCCTCAGTCCAAACTCTATAGTTCCTCTCTCTGGATCCTTCCCCGGTGCAGACAGACCATGGTCTCTTGAATCCAAGCGGAGCACAGTTTGAGACCAAGAGAGCTCATGCTGTGTTTGGAGTTCCTTCATGTAGCAGATAGCGTGGTGCTGTCCCACCCCCTTTGTGCCCTCATTCCATCAGCACTAGCCAGATGGCGGTCATGTCCAACTGCTGCTGCTCCTCCTCCTCTTCGGCAGGATCCACTCCAAGCTCCACACGGCGATTGTCAAGCCGCACAAGTGTCCTCACTGCTCCAAGAGCTTCGCCAACACATCCTACCTGGCCCAGCACCTCCGCATCCACTCGGGGGCCAAGCCCTACACCTGCCGCTACTGCCAGAAGGCCTTCCGCCAGCTCTCCCACCTGCAGCAGCACACACGGTAAGGGCCAGAGGAGGCTGGGGGCCTGGCCCTGGTCCCCCGCGCTGCCGGCATGCACCTCTGGAGCACGCGGCGCCAAGCATGCGGGGGGCGGGCGGGGAATGCGGCCGGCTGCACCCCCAGAAGGAGGTGACCCACCAGAGTGGACGGAGTGGAGGCTGCGCAGGAGACACTGACCACGTCAGGGCTGAGGTGGGCACGTGCTGTCCCTGGGGATCCTTGGTCTTGCACCGTGGGCGGCACAGAGAGAGAGAGCGATAGAGAGAGAGGCATTGGCTGTAGGGGATCCCAGCCTGGCACCTGGGGGTTGGACTGCGTGTGTGGAAGCTGCTCCTGGCATTGCAGGGGGACAGGGACAGATTAACACTGTAGGTAAACTCAGCCTGTTACTTAAAAGGAAAAGTGCTGGAGTGTCTACCCTGAGAAGGAACAGAGCTGCTTTCTTGGTACTGTGGAAGCAAGAGAACAGACTCCTCTTGGTCATTTGGGACTCCTGAGCTTGGAGCAGGGAGCCTGGACTCCAGACCCCTTCCCAACACATTTCTGAGCTGTCCAGGCCTTCATAAGCTCTTGCTCCTCAGTCCTAGTCACTCTCTGAAATCTGCTTGACTGCCTGTCTCTCCAACTTCTAACTGGACACAGGAGCTGGACAGAGCTCCCTTTGTCCAGCTAGAACAGCATCTGGAGGCAACATCATCCCCTTCACAGCAGCAGGCCCTGGCAGTCTGCCCTGTCTTCCTGCTCACTGCCTCCCATTTATGCTCTTCCTCCTCAACAGTATCCACACCGGGGACCGACCCTACAAATGTGCTCACCCTGGGTGTGAAAAGGCTTTCACCCAGCTTTCCAACTTGCAGGTAAGGGGCTGGGCGTGTCCTGCTCGCCAGTGGTGGTTGGCATGGGTGCCTGTGATAGAGGAGATGGAAGAAGTGGGGCAGCTGGGAGGAGAGTAAAAGAATACAGAAGGTTATTGAAGCCCTGGGCAGGGAAAAGATTCCTGATTTGTAGCACTAGTGGCCCAAAGAAGCCACATAAACAGTCACATCCTGTAAAATTGTTAACTTGACTTGAAAGCAGTGAGACCTTAATGAATTCCTCCCATCTGTTTTGCAGTTTTCTAACTTAGCTGGGGCAAGACTTTTGCAAAATGTAACACTCAATAAAGTCTGGGTATCTGGATGGGTTTTTGTTTGTTTTACAATGAAATGGAGGGCATAAGGGTAGGGATATAGGGAAGCAGAGGTGGTGTGTCCTGTTGCAGTACCCTGGAGGAGGGGAACTGTAGAGTGTGCCAAATGGCAAAGAGCTGTAAACACCTGCAAGCAGTTAAAGCAAATCCTGCCCTGAAGGTATTAGATGCAGGGAGCAGATGTGTAGGGGGGCAGAAAAGGAGAGACCAGGAAAAGACTTGAGAGTTGCATGGAAACAGGGAAAGAAGATGGGGGTTGTGGAGCATTAAGTCTCTACTCTTCATATGCACAGTATGCCTGAGAAGAAAGGGCCTGTGTGGGGAAGGTGTGGTGGGCTGGAGGGGGAAGCTCTGTCCCTACACTGGGAGCCAGGTGTACCTTCCTCAGCAGCTGGGAGCTTGGGGCCTGGCTGGAAGGGGTAAGCCAAGGTAAAGCTGTCTCCAGTACTAATACTCACTTCCTCATGCTTGCTTTCTCTTTCCTCCCCGCTGCTGCTGCCCCCCAGTCCCACAGACGGCAGCACAACAAAGACAAACCTTTCAAGTGCCACAACTGCCACCGTGCGTACACGGATGCTGCCTCGTTGGAGGTACACCTGGCTACGCACACGGTGAAACACGCCAAGGTCTACACCTGCTCCATCTGCAGCCGGGCCTACACCTCGGTGAGTGTTTGCTGCCCTGGGGGTAGCAGAAGTGGACAAACTTCCCAGGGAGCGGCTCCTCTAGATCCAACGGGAGTAGTCCCCTGAGTTGCCATGTCCCTCCCTGTTGGCTTTGGCTTTGCGAGCGTCGTCCCCTCCTCTCACACGGTTCTTCCCGTTGCAGGAGACGTACCTGATGAAGCACATGCGGAAACACAACATCCCTGACCCACAGCAGCAGGTGGTTCAGGCACAAGCCCAGGCCTCGCAGCAGCAGCAGCACTTCCAGCCACAGGGCGGGGGGGCAGCAGGGGGCCCTTCTGGAGACACTAACCAACCCAACCCTCCCCCCCAGTGCTCCTTTGACCTGACTCCTTACAAGACTTCAGAGCATCACAAGGACATCTGCCTCACTGTCAGCACCAGCGCCATCCAAGTGGAGCACCTCTCCAGCTCCTAGAGAGACCTCAACCCAGGGAGCAGAACGCCTCTTGTGCATAGCCTGTGCCAGGGGCACCGCTTGTGCAGCGGCCCTCCTCGTGCAACAGTTTCCGGCCTCTCCTCCTGCAACAGCCTCTTCTGGCCGTGTAACCCTGTTCATGGCAGCCCCTTGAACAACAGCCTGTCTCAAGGGGGTGCTCCTTCTGTGCAACAGCCTGCCTGGTAGGAGGATGCTTCCTTGTGCAAGAGCCCCTTTCCTGTGCTGGGATCACTTCCTCATGCAAGAGCCCCTCCTTTGAAACCCAAAGAAAGGCCCCTGTTTTGCCTTCTCTCTCACTGTAGGATGTGTACGAAGCGGGGTTGCGTGTTGAGGCACGCATGGTGGATGGGATGGAGAGACGGCCCTTGTATGTACAGGGGCTTGGACACGTGTTTTTAGCAGGCCACAGAAGAATGTGGCAGGGTTCACAGCTGGATGGGGTTCTTTGAGGATTGCCTTGAGTGTCTAAGAGAGAAATATCCATTCCTGTCCCTCCTGCTTGTGAAAGGGAGGAGGGGTCGCTCGTCCTGCCCCAAGGACTGGATGGGAGAAACCTTCTCCCCAGTGGAAGGTGAGACCAGTGGAGGGGGGAGAGGTGAGGCATGTTCTCTGGGATGGACAGGTGCCTACACTGCCCAAGGGCTGTGGAGTATTGCATTCTTTCTCCTCCCCTGGTGGAGAGCAATAGAGAGGAGTCTGTCTGAACTGGCTGCTGCCTCTCTCTCCCAGCTGTCTGAGCAGCACGATGGCCCCGTAGGAATGTGGGTTCCTGCTCATTGCTCTTCCTGCCTGTTGTGGATGATATCCTAGCAGCTTGTACTCCTCCTCCTCTCCCTCCTGCTTTTCCCCTCACCTCCTCAGAAAAGCCTGCAGGCATCAACAACAAACCAAAAAGCAACTGGAGGGAGGGTAAGAGACTGCCAAAATAATCATCACCCTTTTCTCTATTCCCTTTCCTGAAAGGCGGAATGACAGTAGTTCTGACACTCACATACCTGTCCTGCCCCCAGTTTCCCAAAGGGAAAGAGGAGGAGGAGGAAGAGGAGGAGGAATAGACCAGTCTTTTCAAGGAGCTGGCAGGAGGCAGGGAAAGGCTAGCTTCTCCTGCTCATCTCCTGCCAGAGTGTTCTCCCAGGCTCCCTCTTGCCAAGACGGGCTGGACTCACATGGCAGTGGTGGCCTCTTCTGGACCCTGGTCATGGGAGAGAATCCCCAAAAGGTGGACAGTGGAGAGAAGGGGATGAAGATCCCTACAGAGAGACCAATCTAATGAGAAGGGGGAGCCAACAAGAATAAACTGAAGGCCCCTTGAATTTATATATATATATATATATATAAATATCTATTCCCCACCCCTGGCCCGCTCTGTCCTTGCTGTAACTGTTTCTATCTCTGTGTTTATAAAACGCATTATCCTGGCGAATTTTTATTTTCAATCTTCGTTTGTTTTTCCCTTTCTCTTCGTCTTCAGTTCTTCTTCCTCTTTTTTTTTTTTTTTTTTAAATTGGTCCACATGACTGCTAGTCTTGTGTGTTACTTGTTAGTTTCTTTGGATCATGGAGGCTGACTTGGAAGAGAATGAGAAGGCAAGGGAAAAAGCATGTATTGTTGGGTTTTAAAATCAGTCACCCACCCAAAGCCTATAGAATCCCAGACTTCTGTATGAACAACCAATAGGGGCTTCTATTTTTTTTTTTTTTTTAACCACCCTGTATAGAAATAAATTGGTGTAAAAGGCTCCTCAAAGGTGCTGCTGCGAGCACCCTGCCCCTGTGACGTGTGTTCCTTCCCCCTGCACCCAACCCCTGCAGGAGCCTGTGGCTGCTGTGAGTCCCGAGGGGCTGTGCGGGCGCGAGGGCGGCGCATCCCTGCCTTTGGCACGTTGTGGTTTGCACGAGGAGAGCGAGGAGCTCTGCACGCGGGGAGCCTGTGGCAGAGACCTTTTTCTCTGCGTTTAGTCACCAGGGTTGGCTGCAGACGGGTGGAGTGTTTGGTAGGTGCATAGGTTAGGCTAGAAGGACCTGTCTGGTTTTATTCCTGCATTTCACAGGTGACATTTCAATCCATTTAGGCTGTATTGAGCCCCAAGAACTAATGTGTATTTGAACTGTGTTGACAATGTATTGGCTTCATTTTGAGGCACTGGGACACAAAATCCATTGGTAGCCTGCTGCAAGGGCTTCATGTTCTCATTGTTTAAATACTTAAGCCAGATTTCTCCTTCCTTTTTGCTTCTGGTTACTAGTTCTGGAAACATCCTGTGATTCAGCGAGCCTGAATGGGACTTTCTCCCCCTCAGACTTGCATTTAAACACTCTAATGTCCCTTCTCAATCCACTTTTTGACATGGTAAACAGATAGAATTCTGTAAACCTTCCACTGTAGGGGATTTCCTCTGGCCCGTGAATTATTCTTGTCTTTTCTTTCTACATCTTGTCAAATTTTTCAGTATCTTATAAAAATGTTTGTTTTGGAATTGGGTGTTGAAGCCTCAGTGCCATGGATGAGGTCCCCCTGGCCCTTTGCCTTAAGTCTGCAGAAGATTGTGTTTTCTCTCTTCTCACAGTGTTACACAGGAGCTCACAGTGGCTGCTTGTCTGGTGAAGTCGGATCATCCAAAGTCTCCATCGGCTTTCCATGATAGTGTTTTCCCTTCTCTACTGTATGCTCTGGGTTCTTACTTCCTGGATGCTTCACGTGGGGCTGTGTCCAAGTCCAGCCAGTGTGAATGGACCTGGCTGACTGATGGACCAGGTTACTCACAGCTTCCATAGTTCTGTCACCCACAAACTGTATCAGTTGTTATTTTTACGTTCAGATCCAGGTTGAAATGCAATATTGCATCTGACCTATGCTAATTTGAAAAGCATCATTCAGTGCAACTTTTCATTAGCTTCTTTTTGAGACTTGTAGGCTGGGCATTTCTTAATCCTCTTAGTATTTGATTATGTACAGTAGATCTTTCTGACTTACGGTGCTAGGTCAATGCCTTATAAAAATTTAAGTATGTCGTACCTATGCAGTCCCCTTTGTTAAACCAAATGTATAGTGATGTCATCTAAGAATGAAATTAGGGTTTGGGTTTTCCTTCTTTTTTTTAACTACAGAATCTGTATTTCATAAAACCTTTGTGTTACAGGTTTTATTTTTTCATTCACTAGTTCTTCACCTCTACAGTTTTTCCATAATTTTCTTACTGAGTCCTTTCATTTGCCTTTTGGGAGTAATGTCATGAGTGTCTTAAGGTATTTCTCTAATATCCTAAGTTTAATTAAGATCAGAATCACTGGGCTAGAGGGCTTGTTAGTGAACTCTTCCAGGACTCCTGTTTCTTTCCTGATTTCAAAATATACATCCCTAGTAGGTGTTGTCTCATCTCCTACTTAGACACTATGGTACTAGATAGAAGTTGCTATTTTCATATGACTGCTCCATTCTGTTCCTTTCTTTATATGGAATTGGAACTATTTGTTGACTGGTTTCTCCTGTTTTGTGCCACTAGCATTTTCACCATTTTTATCTACCTTGGATCAGTACTATTAGTAAGGTTTCTTTGTTTCTTTTGTGACTGAAAGGAATGAAAGAGCAAAATATTCCTTTCCTTTATCATTAGTTTTGCTAGTCACTAAGCTTAACTGTTTTCTCTATTTTTATAGTGTCTAATTTATGTTGGTTGCTGTCTGGTCTTCACCTTTTCCATCTGTTACGTTTCTCTTTTCAGGAGAGTTTAATTCATATTCCTCTGCCTTCTTTTTTTCCCATGGACAACTCAGTTTAAAGTTTTGTTCCCCTTGGAAGTTATCAGACTCAGCACAGGTTTATTGCTACTTGTGGCTCTCCTCTGTATGTCCATATTTGACATGAACAGGACAAAACTGCCAGCTTCACTCAAGTTGTTCTCTCATCTTGAATGCATCATCCTGAAGTCTGAAAAATAGCTTGGTTTGGGTGCAGTGTCTTGAATTAAGCTGGGAAGGCTTTAAAAGTTGGAATAATACTTTGCTGACTGGTTGAATTCCTGGGGAATAGCTCACAAGTTAAAATTCTTTGCAATGATTTTTTGTTTTATATGTTAAAGGTGCTTGAAATCGCCTTTCTTGGTCCCTGGTTTGATGTGTTGTTTTCTGATGTCTGCTACCCTTTCCCTTCTTGGAATCTGCTACCTAGCATGGGCATCCATATGTACTTAAGGCTGTACAATTCCTGTGCTACCAGTCATTTCAAAGGTGTTACTGTTCGTGTTTGTGCAGTTTGCTGCTGAGCCTATAGCTTTTACTGTTGCCCAGGAAGAAACTAATTATTTCTTACTAAGGGACTTTCCCATTGAGCTTCAGAAATGCCACTTTATTCCAGGCCTCTTTTTCTTTCTTATCAATGAGAATTTCTCTGTTTACCCAGTCCTGTTGCCGATGTGGGAATAATTGAAGATACCTTATCCTTGTTATCTTTGTCACTTATTTGAGTTTGGATTAGGTCTTCCTCTCTGGTTTCCCAAGGTTGTTTAACATATTCAAAGTGCTCCAGGTGGTTTAAAAAGTACAGGAGCTACCTGGGAGAGACACAAAATGTAACAACTTTTACAAAATTCTTCCCTCTTTAGATGAAGCCTGAGGTTCTGCAGTCTGCAGCTTTGTGCA
This sequence comes from Corvus cornix cornix, assembly GCF_000738735.6. Taxonomy (NCBI): domain Eukaryota; kingdom Metazoa; phylum Chordata; class Aves; order Passeriformes; family Corvidae; genus Corvus; species Corvus cornix. Next base: position 28,059,480 of record NC_046332.1, on the reverse strand, counting down.
CTCAAGCCAACAACGGTTCAATTATTTACCTCCCACTCACAAGAGTGGAATATTCTCTTAACAAGATCCCATGATCCTTCTTCAGCTCCGTGAATTCTTTGACCCTGCATTTTCATTGTGATGCCAATCCATTAATTTCTATATGTCTGTACCCAAGAAGACTTGACAATGTCTCTGGAGTTCTGTATTAGGTTGCATCTCATATCTTTGATGAAAAGCAATAGCACTTTTTCTCCTTGTCCTTTTCCAAGCTGATTTTCTGTTCTTAGCTGGATTTTACAAGTTATCATTGCTTTAAAAGGCAACATCATGTAGGCTGGAAATCATTTAGAAAAGTCACCCACAAACAGTAACTGAATCTCAGCCATGACTAATGATAGTATTGCTGGTCTATAATTCAGTTAAATCTTAAAAAAAGATTTAAGCCTTTTATAATTTAAAGCCTTATGGTTAATCAACCATGTCCCTTATTACAGTTTTTTTGTTGGTTATTACTGCCATTGAAACTGCCATTCTATATCACTACTTTTTTATTTTAATCCATAGGGTCTTGTTATGCCTTTGTTGAGTACATTAAAGTCTTCTGCTCTCAGAAGTCTTTCTTCTCATGTAATGAATAACAGACCATGATCAAATCATTGTATTCATCTTTCCAAACAGCTAAATTAAATTGAGCTGGTTTAGGTGTCTCACGATAAGGCTTGGCTCCATCGTGTAGTTCTTATCTGTTGCCTTTCTTTTCCCCTTCAGTGACCAGACTGTGTAGTGTTCAGTTAAAGTCTTGGCTGCATTAGGCCTAGATGGCTATCTTGAGCCACCAAACTTAATATTGCCATACAAAGATATCTAGTGCTTTTAATGAGGTCTTTTTCTTTAAATTAAAACAAACAGCAATATGTTTCTTTTCTTAGGTGAGTGCAACCCCTGTCAATGACACTGTGATTTTGCCACGTCAGTGTTAGGTTAACTGCCTTACAGCAACCTGGATGAGCCCACTTGCTTTGCAAATACTTTTTAAGTAAAAGTATTTGCTGGTCTTCTGGAACACATTCACAACTTCAAAGTTGATTGGAAAAGAAAGCCCATTGCTTCCATCTGCTTGCCAGATAATTCTTTTCAAATTACTGATTGTCAGTTTCTAGCTATGCAACTTCTAGGATGTTTTATTTAATGAGTAGAACTAAACATCTTCCTAAATCTCATTGGCAATAGGTAATATTTCATTACCTCATGGATGTGTCTACATCATCCAACTTTCTTCCTAATGTAGAATATAATTATGAGATTCTGTCTGTCTTCTATATTTTTATTGATTATTTTATCATCTTTATATCAACTAAAGGATATATATCATGTTTAGGATTTTCTTCTAATATTTTGCAGGTAATGTACCTGAAAGCTGCCCAAGTTTACTAGTGCAGTTTCAGAACACAGAATGAAATTGCTCTGTACACTTCCTTAACTACAAGATAGGTACCTGTTCAATCGTCCTTTCAGGTACAACAGATTAAATTTGTGTGCATGGTTTCTTGTTTCTGTATAGTAGAACACCAAAGTACTAGAGAGATGTAGTAACTTGGTCCAACAAACATTTCGATTTCATGTAGTGTCTGTGTAATGAATGGAAAAAAACTGCAAGAAAAGAAATCGTGACACCAAAGAACTAGAGTCTATGCCTAGTTTTGCTACTGAAGCAGGATATGTTTTTGAAACATGGACACAGCAATAATCTGTGGCCTTTGGCATCCTCTTTTATTTGTAAAGCTAATTAACCCTTAGCTTGGGGCCAAGTGTTGCAGATCAATCGTTTGCTGTTCGTGAGAATGAAGCGTGGGTACCTCTTGTGTTTCCTGAAGACAGGAAATGCAAAGTTCAGAGACCTCTGAACTGAGAATGTTAAAAGAGTGAGAAGACCTGAACGTACCTCAACAGCCAAAAGGTAACTGAACAAGAGTCTGAAATTATAGGTCTCCTGCTGGGTTCTGCATGAGGATCCTTCTCAAGCACTGGCCTTTACCTCACAGTCCTTGGACAACATTTAAGAAGTCTATAAGGTAACTGAAAAGCTGGAGGCTTGAATTTGGTATGCAGACGTTTACATTGCCAAGGGAACACACCGACATCTGTAGAGCAATAAAGGTTGAGAACCACTCCTGCAGACTGCTTCCGTAGGCCATGCAGCTTCCCTGTGGGAGGTGTGTAGGCCTGGACAGCACCACTCATCCCACAGGTCCTCTGTTGAACCAGGAGCTACCTGCAGGATTAACTACAGGATGGAGCTGTAGTAGCAAATTGGGGTGAGGGGGAGGAGTGTGATAACCACAGGGGTTAGCCTGTGTGGCTTTGTTACTACCGCACTTGCCAAGGGATCACCGTATGAGGCTGGCTGAGGCTTAGACACAAATGGTCACGGGTCTCTAGAGCTTACTTCAGCTGGGAAAGCACCTTCCTGCCCATCGTCTGTGCCCATGCTCAGACTTCAACTTGCTAAAGCGTTTACTCTAAAAAATATTCCACCTCTCGACGAATAACTACCATGGTGACACTTCCTCTGTGGCTGAGGATGCTTCTGGAGACCTGAGCAATGCAAACCTTCTTTTTGACTTTGTAAAGAAAGCAAAAATAACAAGCTTTCCTGGACTGAGGGCTCAGAACTAGTTTTTGCTAGAATGGTAGAGTTTCTACTGCTGTGAGACCACACAGGCACACAAAACTGCCTCTCCCCTTTATTTTGCAACTTCACAGTGGCAGTTCATGCAGTTAAAGACTGTACAATTGTACACTTTACTGAGATTGGCAATTTAGATTTTAGGCATTTAGATTTTTGTCTCTTCTTTGCCCTGTCGTTTGTATCTGCAATGGCAAGAAGTCCAGAGGGAGTTTCATTCCATTTCAGTGGTCTAGAATTCTGACATCTTCCTAGCCTTGGCTTGGGGGATAAGACGGGGTTCCCAGGTGGTCTCTTAACCAAATTAGTGATGTCTAAGAATGTCTAATTCCTAACATCAGCTCTATTCACCCTGGTAGCCCCAAGCAGGATGTGTTTGGGAGATTCTGGTTTAGGACTGTGACATGGTATAGAGAGCAGATTTTTTTTTTTTTATGTAACAGCCACATCCTTCCCCTTAATTAAGAGTGTAAGGCAATTTATACAAGAATTTTGAAGTACTTTAAAGTGAGGCTTAACAATAATGTTCAGCTAACTGAAGCCAGCTGCTCCACATGGGAACTGAAAAGACTAAGAAATGTGTTTTGAATAATTAAAAATATGTCATAAATAACTTAAATGACTGTAGGAAGAGGAATGGAAAACTCCAGAACATAGGGGATCTCTGAACTAACCAAATAGTTTTAACAGCAAGATAGTTCATAGTACGAACAGCTGCAATTCCTTTATGTAACACCTCAGTCTTGCAGTGCAGGCTGCTGGAAGACTTAATCCCAGTATATCCATCTAAATAAAGGCATGGTGTCTTGGAAGATCTTTGGGAGGAAAGAGAGAAAAAGAAATCTAGTCACTTCTCCTTGTGGCCAGAATCTGGGAGCACTCAGTCCTGAGCAATGGCTGTCATTATACAGACTGTCAGAAAAAACAAGAACGGTGTAGGGGAGTAGGCAGGAGAAAGGTGGGTGAAATGTAGTATTTACCAAACCCAGTGCCTCCTAAACTGTATAGGATGCTAAATGAATGCTGACCTTTTGGAAAAACAAGCCTGTGTATCTTAGAACCTAAGGATCAAAAGAAGTAAGATAATTTTGTCTCAGTCCCTCCATATCCACATGTGACTTCACCACTCCACGCTGTGCATGTAGCAATGGACGGCTGGGGAAGGGGCTCCTCAACTCCATAGCTCGAGGGGCTCTAAACCTTCAAGTGGCTCGTGGTGTATGGCCACAAAAGTGGTCTGGCATGATGAAGAAAAAGAGAGCATGGTCACAGGTTTAACTTCATTCCCTTGTTTTGTTAGTCTATTAGAAGTGTTAGGTTGTACCAGTCCTGTAGCAGCAGAGACCACCCGTCTCCTTTTGTGACACAGCAGCAGCTGCTCGTCACTGGTGGATTATGAGGCGAATGGAAAACCATAGGAACAAGTCAACAGCATGTCCTCGCCCAGACCACAGGCTCATCGAATGGGTCAGGATGGACGGACCACAGAGGGTCACTGCTCCAACCCCCCTGCTCGAGCAGGGTCATCCCAGAGCCCATGGCACAGGATTGCCTCCGGACAGTTTTGGAATATCTCCAGAGGGGGAGACTCCACAACCTCTGTGGGCAATCTGTCCCAGTGCTCAGTCACCCGCACAGTAAAGAAGTTCTTCCTCTTGTTCAGGTGGAACTTGCTGTGCATCGGTTTCTGTTCGTTGCCTCTTGTCCTAGTGGTGGGCACCACCGAGAAGAGTCTGTCTGACATTCTCCATTCAGATACTTATAGACATGGATGAAGTCCCCTCTCAGTCGTCCGAGCCTCTCAGGCCGAACAGGCCCAGCTCCCTCAGCCTTTCCTCGTGGGAACGATGCCCCAGTGCCGCGGTCACCCTCGCTGCCCTCCGCGGGGACCACCCGGCGCAGCCCCGCAGAGCCCGAAATGGCGGCGGGAGCGGGGCGGAAGTGCCCGGGCCGCGGGCGGAAGCGGCTTCGCAGCCGGGCAGCGCCGCTTCCGGGGGGCGCGCGCGTTCGCTTCCCGCCGGAAGCGCCGGTGTGTGGGGCCCAAGATGGCGGCGGGGATGTACCTGGAGCACTACCTGGACAGTAAGAGCCGCCGGGGCGGGGCCGAGGCCGCGGCTGAGCCGGCCCGGGGGGGCACGGACGGGCCGAGGGGGCGGAGCCCCGCGGGGGCCGAGCGCTGCCCAGGGTGCCCGCGGGCTCTCCCAGCCCCTCGGGCGCAGCTCGGGCCCGGCTGTCGGGCGCCCAGTCCCCGGGCCGTGCGGAGAGGCCCCGTCCGTGGGGCAAGGCTCGGCTGCAGCTCCTGCAGGAGCCCTGACACCCGCGGCCCCGTGACTGGTTTGTCCCAGGAGAAAGGAGCCCGGTGCTGCTTCAGCCGCCTCTCGGGAGCGGGAGCTTGGCTGTCAGTGGTTTCCCGGGACAGACATCGAGCCAGAGATAACTTTAGGATCTGGAAGGGGGGGGGCAGTTATGATAGTTTTCTACGCTGTTAGTTTACAAATGCAGCCCTGCGGTTTTGGCCAAAGAGGAGCTCTGTAAATGCTAATGGAGTTGGTAACGTTATCGGAGCCCTCCAATGGTACCTCCTATTTTACCATCCTGCCTTAAGGTGCTTAAAACTTCGTCAAACTCTGTCCTTTGGGGATGAGACTTTCAGTGCATCTTTTACCCACATGTTCTTAAAATAGCCAAGCAGATCCATCAGAAGAGTTGTTTCTCAATGAATGGACTAATGAGTTAAGATTCAATAACCTGTTCTTTGGGGAATGCTGTTCTCATGTTTTCCTGCTGGTCTGGTATTGGCACTAGAGAAGTATGTTCGTGGGGTGGTGTGTTTAAAGCTGGGTAGTTCTGGTAATGTGTCTTCTGCTTCACTGTACCCAGCCAGTTAAATCTCTCACTGTCTGCATATGCATACAAGAAATGGAGTTTGGCTCTTCAGAAATCTTGTTGCACTGGATTTCTTCCAGCACAGAAGTGATAAGGTGTTGATATGGACACAGGGGGTCTCGTTCCTTGTGTCTTCAGTGCTCCCTTTTGTCATTAGGAAAGAAAATGTGTGAGAATGTTCAAGAACCATAATAAATGTCAGTGAAAGCTGAAAAGAAGCTGCAGTTGAACAGGATCTAGGAGCTGTAAGGAAGGAGGATGCAAAAGCCAGGAAGAAGAGCTGGATGAGGAGGCAGGTTGTTGGAGAGGAGCAAAGATTTATGTTCCTGTGCGGTTCTCATTCCGTTGTAGAAGAACTGCAGTTGACTGAGGCTCCTCAGTTGGGAGGACAAGGGCTGGGAAAGAGGAGATAAAAGCAGATGGATAGGGAGTAAGTGCATAGGGAGGATGCAGGGTTTTCCTCCTGGGAGGGCAGAGGTGTATTTTGGGTAAGAGCTGCAGAGCAAAGATAAAGAGCAAAGACTGGGATCTGCAGTCAGTAGGCAGAGATGAGCAGGATGCAGCACTGAGGGTGGAGAGGTGTGGTAGGTACCCAGTTGGAGAGAAGGGAAGGTTGATGGCTGGAGAATGCTCCTGCCAAAGTCAAACACTTCTGGATCATGTCATCACAGTCATTTAAAATCAGCCAACCCCCTGGGAACTCCTCTTCCTCTCAAGTACAGGCATGCAGAGGAAATGACCAACTCTCCTCTTTCAGCTGAGATTTGTGGTCCTGCAACTGTTGTAGAGATTCTTGTCCTGTTGAAGGTGGATATTAATATGGTAGAGTCACTGTTGTTGTTGAGGTATCTTACTTTTTTAAAAAAAGAAAGAGATGTGCACAATCTAAAAGTCCTTAAAAGTATCTGGTTACAAAGATTTTAGGAAGAACAAAACATTCTTCATTCTGGTGGTTTAGCCTTTTTCGCTTACCCTTAGATCTCTAAGGCCTTTTTCAGTTTTGTCTGGTGCAATATTACTTCCTGTTATTAGCTAATCATAAGACACTTGCTGTGCTTATTCTAGGTTTCTTTCAGAACAGCGTATATGAATTGTGATACTTAGAGACAAAGAGCACCCATCACAGTCTTCAGTAAGTTAGGCTGCTGATAGGTGATAGCATATATTTCTAATTACCCATTTTGTTCTTCTCTAAGCCTGCTCTCCTCTTCTGAAGTTCTGCCTGAACTCCTGACTCTGTGAAAATGCATACAGGATTTTAGACACGAGTCTTCTTCTTGATGCTAATCTAATGCTTGATTCTGTTTCCTACTTGCTAATTCCCTTTTTTCCCCCCATTATTTTAGTGTTTTAAAAACATTCAGTTCTTTTTTAAAGCAGTTCACCAATGTCCTAAAACTTCCTGAAATTTGATAGAAAGAAATAGTCCAGAACTTTTGGTCATCTGTTATAAAAAGTGTCTAATTCTTAAGTTACATCTGTGTCTTGGAACGGAATTGTTTTAGTAGTGTAGTGCTATTGCAGACACAGTTTTCAGTTGAATGTGTTTTTTCCTCCCGCAGGGATTCTCTTTCATATGGTTTTCTGTCTGGATCTGCTCAGGGAATGAATGAGGAATCTGTGATGAAAGAGGGCAGTTATTTGTAGGACCTCTTCATATCTTTGAATGAAGGAAGGTGTATAAGGAATTAAGTGAAGAATGTAGGAAGAAAAAGAGTGGCCTCCTGTTTGAAGCAGTTGAATACCACTCTGACAAAGTGAGTTTGATGTTTTTATTTATGTTGTGAGTCCCACTTTATACAGGTTTTCCTTGCTTGGATTGTGCTTCCTTCAGATTATGAGTGGAAATTTTTAGTCAAGAGGAGCAGATGTGCAGAATGCTCATAGCTGCAGCTGAAGCCTGCCTTGAACAGATAATTCTGAAAAGTCAGGCTATGAAGCATTTTTGCACATTTCAAGAGGCAAGTTTGTAATTAGCTGGTCTTCTTGGCTTTAATCTCTTGGCCTCAGTAAATCTCTTGGCTTTCATTCTGTTGGTGAGGGAAATGGGCCACTCCACTGCAGCACTGTGAAAACATTTTAGCGTCACAATAGTGAACACCTTGAAAAGCTGACTACAAAGTCAGTTTTCAGATGGAGCTCTGGCTCTGAGCATGTGACTCTGTATTGAGCAAAGAGAATAAAATAAAACTTTGAATCAGTGCTCAGTCACTGGGAATGAGAAACACCTTGGATGAAGCATCCTGTGATTAGGTAATTAAAACCTGTATGTTAAAATGCATGAGCAGTCTGACAAAGCTAGGCATACAGCCCCAGTTGCTTCAATTCAAATATTTTGAGTCCTCTACTTTAGACATCTAAAGTTCTTTTCCATTTTCTTTTTGTGGAATAGTGAAGTTAAGAGCTGTTCTCTTAGTAAAAGGTGTCTGGAAGCTTCTTAGGTCTGGCATTTCAACAGCTTTCAAGTCCTTGCTGTAATTTGAAACTGGGTTTAGACCTGGGATTAGGCATGCCCTTTCCGTGGCTTTAAGCTGTTAATTACAAAGCAGATCTGTCTGAAATGTGTTATGTTCTTGGCAGATGTTTTTGCAGCAGAAAAATATGCACATTCCTTCTGTGCTGAGCATCCTGACAGAGAAACTCCATGTCTTGTCTACTCTGATCACCTTCATTCCTTCATCCTACACTGAAGCTGTCTCTTCAATGACTACACCGAGCCAAAGGATTCAGGGAATGGGAGACAAGGAATGTGTCTTGTTCCACTTCTCTTCTTCCTGAGTGCTTTTCTCCAGTGGCTGAATTTAAGCATAAAAAGATTTCCATCTCTTCAAATATTGTCCTCCTTCTAGTTTCTAAACCATTTTATGCCTGGTTCTGAGGGGAGAAAGCGAGATAAAAAAGTGCTTTCCCTCTAGCAGTAACGCAGTGCAGCTTTAGTGAGGGAAAGCCTATGGGTGCAAAGGAGTTAAGAGATGTAGAAAGGAATGGAGGCGGAAGAAGAAGGAAGAAAACAGTGTTTTGGGAGTAAAAGATGGAATGTGCATAAAGACTCCTGAGAAGAGTTTGCACTTGCTTGAAATTGAGTTAGTGTGCTTTGCTCAGTGTTGCCTCTTGTACGGGGTTAGAAATACTGTTGTGGAGACTTTGAAGGGGAGAAAGGGATCGTGTGATTCACACAGGTTTTCCAGAAGGTGAGATGCAAACCCTGAGTTTTCTTCATGTTTGGAAGTTTCAAGAGGACTGTAGAGCTCCTTTGTGAAAGCCATCGTCTAAGCACACATACTCAGAAAACAGTCCCAAATCAAGTCTCTGTCTATATGTGAGTGTGCCATGAGGGTAGGGATTGTCTTTACAGTAGAGGGAACTGCTGTGCAACCACCTGTGTTTTCTACCATCAGTGCTTCCCTGTTTACCCACCTCATGGGTGCCAGAATAAACTAAGTGTACTTAGTGACAACACATTAATCATTTTTTATGGCAACATACCAAGGCATGTATTTCTCCTCAACAACAAGAACTGTTTCCATCTTCCCTCACCTCAAAACCCTGAGGAACTAAAGCCAGCATTTCATCTAAATTAGACCTAAACACTTGGGAGAGTCATGAGCAGCAGGAGTAGCAGGTAACCTTGGTGAGCTTGAGAGGCAAAAAGATGTCACAGGCCTGGCTGCTCAGATGGCTGCATTATATTAATTCTGTTGCCCTGGAGGCCACCAGTCAGGACCTGTTCCAGGAGCAGGCACTAGGACATATCTGCCTCAGTGCCGAGGGTGATGGAGACAACAGGCTTAGATGAAGAGAGCTCAGCTGGTAAGTTAACGTGGTTCTATGTAATCAATGTTAAAACCTTGGGGTTTCCCCCTTTTTTACACTGGTTAGGGAGGCATCGAGTTTCCTTTGCTCCTTCTATTTGCATGTATCAGTAGGCACGTAGAGATGCACCAGTTCAGGGCTTGTCACTGCTAGAAAACTTAAGCCAGCATAAGCACAGAGCAACAGAAGCAGCACATGCCCTCATGGAAGTCATCTACTTTCTCCTACAACCGACGTGGGAATGTCGTTTCGTTCTTCGATAACATTAGCTAGCCCAGTAAAATGGGATTATTCTTTTGGAATAGCTACATCTGCCTGGATTTCCCTCTGTGTGGCTTCATCACATGGGGGTGCGATGGGTATCATCATCTTAATGCTCTTAGAGGACATGGGTGTGATGTCGGAAATTGCTGTAGGCGAGCCCTTGATTCCTTCCCAGACCTGGCAGTGTTCCAAATTCCCCAGCAGTTCTTTTATCTCTCACTTTCCCTACCTTCATTATTCTTATCCCCTCCCCAGTGTAGCGTGCAGCCATACCCCCTTGTCCCTGCCTCTCCGGTTTCTCACATCATTCTTCAGAAATGCAAGTGTCTCAGTAAATGGTTTCTATACTTGTCACTGCTTTAGTGTAGTGAAAGATGCCTTTCACCTTACTGAGACTGTGGATTAGTTACACCTGTGATGCACCACACATGATCTATGGAAAATTACAAAAGATTTCGTGCAGAGGAGAGAATTTGGTGATTCATAGGCATCATTTGTTTCTGTGTGAAAGCTACTGGCGCAGCCCACGCTGAGCTGATACATTTAATGACCAATTCATTTAGAATTGATTTTGTTGTTGGCTGATACTTTTATTGGAGCTGATACAAGATGGCTTTACATGGCAAAGTATGCTGTGTTTTCTCTGTATTTCTTCACTTACCCAACTGCAAATCTGATGTCATTGTTTTGGCAAACAGCCCTGTGATCTCTTTGGTGGTTTTCCTGTCCTTTGGAGGTCTGTGGCAGGCTGGAAATGCCAGGAGTGTTGCTAGTCTCATCTACTGTGTCAGTCTTCCAAGTCCTCCAAGCTTCTGAATCAAGGTTGATCTTTAACAATAAAGATGCCTTTGCTGAGACTTAACAACATTGCCTGCTATCCTGGCTGTGGATGCTGTAGCATTGAGCTACTGTAATAAGAAAACAACAAAAAGAGCCCTCCCTCCTTGAGAAAAGGGCCCACACTTTGCGGGGAGTATTGGGGTTCTATGGCTGACTGTCACTGACATTGACTGTCACTGCTGACTGATGCCCATTTCTTTGGACAATGCCTGAAGTAGATGTGCTTGGGTGGACTGGTGTGCAGCACATTGGCCCAAAGCTTGGGATATATGATATGGCCACAGAATTCCTGGGTGGCTGTGGCTAAATGAATCTACCATGCACCTGAGCACCCTCTTTGTAAAACTGTAGGTAGGATTATCCCTTACCAAAGTGTTGTGAGGATAATGGTACAGGTTAGAATTTTTTATTGCAGCAGGGCTGAGCCATCTCTGAAAAGAGGGAAAAGGATACATTGTGCTCAAGCACCATTTGAATAAACTGCGTAGGAAGGTGATTGGTTACTTGGGAACGCAGGACAGAGTAGAAGCAGTAGTTTAAAAGGGTGAAACACTCTGAAAGGAGGGATATAAAACACCCTGCCCCCTAATGAGGGAGCAAGGAAGCTCCTGAAGATTGCTGCTAGCCAGTTGTCCTGCGATATACTTCAAGTGCTACAAAATTATGAGAATCGCGGAGTACCGAAAAGTCCGATGTGCTTCCCCAGCAAGATCCCAGCCAGTTTGCTGTCTTGGGGGGCAAAGAACTTACCTTCTCATTGTGGCACGAGCAGGAATTTTTTAATTGTCTTCAGCAATGTGGTGTCTAAAGTGTTTGCTGAAATCTAAGCTGTTCAATAAAGCAACCGTGGCTACGTTTTAAAATGTATTTTCCCATTTTTTAATAAAATTTAAAAATGCGTCTAAACATGGTGGGTGAACGGATGTCTTGGGAAAGGCACTGTCTGTTTGGATGGTTCTTGGTGCTATTGATCTGTTTTTAGGACTTTGGACAGCACAAATCCATTGTTTGGCACAGTACAGACGTGCTGCAGAGGATTGAAGCACAATGGAAGTTATCAGGCTGTGTAGGCTTGCTCTCTGTGTCTGTATGTCACAGTTAACATCTGAGTTAAGTAGCTGAAGTTTAAATAACAGTTGCCTGCACCTGACATCCCACGTGTGTTTCTAAAAAGAAGTAAATAAAGTAATAATTATTGGAGAGGAAAAGAAGTGGTGCTGGATTCTGACTTTTGGAGAGAGAGAGCGTGGTTCTTAAGGGAGAAGACAGCATGGTTATGGATGCCTGTGGAAGAATGAGTGGGGGAAAGAAGGGAAGAGGAGAATAAAAAAGACAAAAGAAGAATGGGGATAGTGAAGGAATAACATACAAGGAAAGGAAAGACGAAGGTAGGTAGAGAGACTTTAGCTTGTGATCAGAAATGAAAACAAGGTAAGAAAAGGAAGGGGTGAGAAAAACTCGCTGAGAGACCTGCACCAGTGATTTTCAGGATAATTGTACCATGAGAGGAGTCAGTAGGGCTGCACAAGGCTTCTGTATGGATCTGTGCAATGAGTCCATTAGGAAAAGCACTGCCAGCAGGTCGAGGGAGGGATCCTGTCCATCTGCTCAGCCTTGGTGAGGCGCATCTGGAGTGCAGTGTCCAGTTCTGAGCTCCTCATTAAAGAGAGACATGGAGCTCCTGGAACATGTCCGCAGAGGGGAATGAGGATGATTTGGAGACTGGAGTATCTCTCTTGTGAGGAAAGGCTGAGGGAGCTGGGCTTGTTCTGCCTCAAGAAGAGATGTCTGAGAGGGGTTCATCCATGTCTGTAAGTATCTGCAGGGAGGGTATCGAGGATGGAACCAGACTCTTCTCAGTGGCGCCCAGCAACAGCACAAGAGGCAATGGGCAGAAACTGATGCACAGGAAGTTCCACCTGAACATGAGGAAGAACTTTACTGTGGGTGACCAAGCACTAGAGGAGATTCCCCACAGAGGTTGTCATGTCTCTCTCACTGGAGATCTTCCAAAAATATCTGGGCACAATCCTGTGTCATGTGTTCTGGGATGACCCTGCTTGACCAGGGAGGTTGGACTGGATAACCCTCTGTGGTCCTTTCCAGCCTGACCCATTCTGGGATTGTGTGACACAGTTGCGTTAATGCCAGCCCATGCTTTGGGTCAAGCTGTTGGCCTTGCTAGCACTTTCTTTCCTGTACATTTTCACCATCCTCCTCTTCCTCTCTTACTGCTGTGCCATTTGTGTGGAAAGAGGCCCTTGCTTTTCCTTATTTTTCTGTCCGTTGTTGTGTTTCATCACTCTTCTCTAGTGATCAAAGATGTCTCTAGGGTGTTTTTTCTTCACCATTTTCAGTTTCATAATCTGAGAATTACGTGGGTATTTTATGATAGTATTTAGTCATGATAATTTTAGGTGAATCTTACTAAGATGAACAAGCAAAATTAATTGTAGAGGAAAAGAGAAAAGCAGGAGGAAATGAAATTACGTAAATAACATGAATGTTTTTAGAAATAGTGAGGAAAAGTGTGGTGGTAGAATGAGGAAATTGGAGACTCAAATCTAGGTTGTTTTTTTTTTTAATGAGTCTTATTGGGTGGTGATGTCTGATAGCCAGCACAGCACATGTCAAGCAATTTCAGCAAGTGTTCTGGCCCCTGTGATAAATACTGTGACGCAGAGAATCACTTCTGTTTAAGGCTATGCAAGAGCTTTGGAGTTAAGCTGCAGATAGTAGTAAACATCCCCATAGCTAGATTAAGTTATGTACCAGACAAATAGTTTGTTGCTCAGTTATAACTTGCTTAGCTGCAGCTTTATCTTGTTAAGCTTTTTGTTATTGCCAGACTCTCTCTGGATCATAATTTGTAATGGTGTGCTCAGCTCCCTTCCACTTTCAGTTGAACAGATAAATATCTTTGTAGCAGTTCTGATTATAAAGTCACTGTACTGTCACTTGTTTCATTTTCTCCCAGTTTATTGACAAAGCAGTGGCAGAACATTTGTCCGGTAATAGATTTGCAGAGTGAAATATTTTGCTGTGGTTTTAGGAAATCATTTTGCTGGTTTTAGCAGGGAAGGAATTCAACTGACAGGGGTTTGTCTCGTCAGCCCCAGATCATGACCCAGACATGCTTAAATGATCTGCCCATGGTGCCTGTGCTGAGCGTTTGCTCGGCCAGAGCCAGACCAAGGTGACGGCTCTCCCCACACTGTGAGAGCTGCTGGGAGCAGAGGGCTCTGCACACCTGGAGGCAGGAGATGAGGCAGGGGAGCCACTGGCCCGGCCGAGGGGCCGACACTGAGGGGAGCAGGCACTGGGGAGAGAGGGACTCTCAGGGCTGGGGGGCACAGGCTGAACAGACAAGGCCAGGCACGTAGAGGCAAGAGAAGGACTGATGCTGTCCAGACGAGGGCATGTGCTGGCATTACTGGTGGTGGCAGATTTGTACAGTGACAGCTGTAAAAACTAGAGCACAGTTCCTTTCAGGTTCGGTAGCAGAATCAGACTCCTGCTTGAGTTTCTCCTGGTGCAAGAACGTGGCTGTGAAATGTGACTGTAACCTCGTGTGGGGTTGTTCTGCCCGCAGAGTAGCATCCTACTGGTTTTTGTGCTGGCTCAGGTGCTTGCTCTAGCTAAAGGTTTCTAGCCCTGCTGAGGGAAAACTGACAGTACCTGGTGGAATTTGTGCTTTTACCATCTGTCCTTTTCAGAAGAGAAAAAGAAATTACATTAATCTTTTCTAAAAACCACAAAGTCCAGAATTTCAAAGCTGTGATCTTCCAGGATTAATAAACTCAATATAAATTTGACATATTGTGTGCAGTGCAGGAACAGCTTCTGTTTTCCTCTAGAGGATACCTGTCTTGTCTTCTGCAGCGGATGCTTTGGAGAGGAATTAAAAGCAGCGTGCTGCAGTATGAGCCATGTTTCATTTGCTGTATAAATTGAAAGGTTTAGAGTTGATGAGGTTGGGGATTGCAGGAAGGAAAAAGGCATGGTCCCTAGATTCCCAAGCTGGATTTCATCACTGCTGTAAGCTCCCTCTATAAGCAATAATCATTTTCAGCACTGTGTCTGTTCTGAGATGCTTTTTCAAACCGTAGGGATGTAATCCAGTAGTCAGCTGCTTAAAGCTTGTGTGAAGTCTTCCATGCTGAACAAACATGGAAGTATCAGATTCAGGATATGCTGACAGACTTCATTTTGACGCTTAGTAATTTTTCAGAATCTGAATTTGCACTGTTAACTGTCCTTGAATGCAGAGAGGTGATGTGTATGTGCTGTGTATTATGTATCTGGGTACTTAAGGACACCTACTCTTTGAGCATTTCTCAGGTAACTAAATCAGAAATGGCATCAGAAATCTGTTGAAGCAGCAGCTTGACTGCTCCTAAGGATGCTGTATGTAACTTATTATTATGCTGTTTGGGCAAAAAACTAAGTAAAAGGAACAACTTCTGTGCTCAGCAAGGCCCACAGTTGGTTTTACCTCTTACAGAAATTAATTTCATGTCCTGTTATGTAGTAGTTAAAACTTGTTAAAACCTTCCTCTTGCATACAGAACCTTCCCTGTCAACAGGTTGCTCTTCAGGGAAGTGGAAAAGCATTCATTGCTGTAGAAATACGTGCAGTGAAAATAGACTGCTGCCCAGACTGAGATGTTGGACAGCTTTGGTGATGGCCAGACACACCTTCAGTTGCACTCCCTGTGAGCTGGAGAGCAAGTTTGGGAAGCTCAGACATGCTTACGTTGTGTTTGTGAAGAGCTTTTCCCACCACCTTTTTTTTGAAACCTGCAAGAGAGATTTATTTTTTTTCATTAGGTATAAAGATGACAGTAATCAAGCTTAGACTCCAGGTTAATGTGGTGACACTAGATCTTGTTTTGATTAGACAGGCATGGAAAAATTAGAATTGTTTTTATCAGCTTTGCCAGTTGAGCATCTGGTGATGCCTAGGGGGTAAGTAGCATAGTGCATTGAAAATTAATTGACTATCAACTTCACATTGCTCATTCAGAGTCCTACAAATGTTTATTATTCCCTGTGTGTGGCATCCTTCCAGGTGTTGGACAGACCACACTGAGATGACAGTGCAGAAGGCACAACAAATTACGAGTCACAGGGGGTTAAGACTGGTCTCTGTTTCCCATCCCATCTCAGACTTGATCTTTGCTCTGCCCAAAGTGTCTACTGTCCCCTATATGTTAAATGGACGCATTAAAGAGACTCACTTTTCAGTGAATTAGCATTTGATCAACTTTAATTTTTACATCCTTGTGTAGAAATAACTAAATGGCTTTGTTTGCCAGCTGTTGTGCTGGTTTTTTCATTACTGAGTGGAGTTTTTGGATGGAGACATCATATTATAATGACTGGCACTCATTACAGATTTTGGGTCTCTGCTTTCTTAGTGTGGACCTTTCTGCATGGCAGCAGTTTTCTGCTAACTAATATATATTCTAGAACTATGCTTCTGCATTAAATATATCACTTTTTTATAGCCTGTCTCCTTTGGGGCTGGCAACAAATGGAAGCAGGCTAATGTGCAGCAGAGGAGTTGTTGTTATTGGTTAGCTTTTTTCCTGCCTTGGCATCGTGGGCAAGAACCTGATTTCTCCATGTATTCTCCTTTCTCTGCAGGTATTGAGAACCTGCCATTTGAATTACAGAGAAACTTCCAGCTCATGCGAGATCTGGATCAGAGGACAGAAGGTGAGGATTAGAGATGGTTTTTCTGCCAAGACAAGGAGTATGTAGCTTGACCAACTTTGCTTGGCTTTGCTTTTATCATGGGGATCACCAGGCAGGGGAGGAGGCCTGGAGCTGCTCCAGTCATTCAGTCTCTCCTCATGGAGGGCACTGTAGTGTGTGTGTGGTGTTTGTGTATTTAATGGTACACTTGTTTCAGACCTCAAGTCAGAGATCGATAAGTTGGCCACGGAGTATATCAGCAATGCACGGACTTTGTCTTCAGAGGAAAAACTGGGGCTTCTCAAGCAAATCCAGGAGGCCTATGGAAAGTGCAAGGAATTTGGGGACGACAAGGTTCAGCTGGCTATGCAGACCTACGAGATGGTATGAAGGGAAGTGTCTCGTGCTTATCGTGTGAACCCCCGATAAAGCCGCCCATCTCAGAAGGCCCTGATCTCTCATTTTTAGGCCGTGCCCACTCTTGCTCCTCATCTCTTTAGTGCAAGCCCCCTGCCCCTTTGTCCCCTCTTTGTCCTCTCTTTGCCTTCCTGGGCTCTGTCCTGGGGTAACTCCTGGTCACTACTGTCTTTGCAGGTTGATAAGCACATCCGGCGGCTGGACACAGACCTCGCTCGCTTCGAAGCAGACCTGAAGGAGAAGCAGATAGAGTCGAGTGACTATGACAGTTCTTCCAGCAAGGGCAAGAAGAGTGAGTACCACCACTGGGCTGCAGATTGATTCAGGAGGCAGCCAAGTGACTATGGAAGTGGTGGGGATGAAGGCAGGCACTGGAGTGGTGCAGATCAAAGACTGTTGCGCTGGAATCTGAAGGACAGGTAAAAAGGTGGTGACCTGGGCTCTTCTTGTGTGAGCATATTCAAGGCTGCTAGATAAATTAAGATGGGGTGCATGGCCCAAAGCCAATATACATTCCAAAGTGGGAGTGTATTTTAGTGCTGGAGAAGTTGTCACTGTCAGCTGTCTGTTTTGGTGGGGTGACAGAAGCAACACCATTTTCTCTTCTTCCCAGAGGGCCGAGCCCAGAAAGAGAAAAAAGCTGCCCGCGCTCGCTCTAAAGGGAAGAACTCTGATGAGGAAGCACCAAAAACTGCCCAAAAGAAATTGAAGCTCGTCCGCACGTAAGTGTTCAAGGGACTTGAGGGAATGAGAAGCAGCACTAGAAAGCAGACCAAGTCAGGCCTAGCCCTGAGAAGGATAGCTGATCCCCAGACTGGAACAGTGTGTC
Source organism: Corvus cornix cornix (assembly GCF_000738735.6). Classification (NCBI taxonomy): domain Eukaryota; kingdom Metazoa; phylum Chordata; class Aves; order Passeriformes; family Corvidae; genus Corvus; species Corvus cornix. The sequence goes on along the minus strand of NC_046332.1, from coordinate 28,042,063 downwards.
CCTCTGTCCCTTCTTGGGAAGCAAGAGGAAGGAAACTTTTATTCTTTCAGGGGAGTGTGGGTTGAAGGGGAAAGCAGGTCACTCCATTGGAGTTGGGTGTATGTACTTAAATAAGAGAAGTATCTGTCTCTGGCAAACAAAGGCACTGTCTGGGGACACAGGAAGGGACTCAAAGCCTGTTACTTTGCTGACCTACTTTATTCCTGTCCTGCAGTAGCACAGAGTATGGGATGCCTTCAGTCACTTTTGGAAATGTGCACCCCTCGGATGTACTGGATATGCCCGTGGATCCCAATGAACCCACTTACTGCCTCTGCCACCAGGTCTCCTATGGGGAGATGATTGGCTGTGACAACCCAGATGTAAGAGCCTGCACTTGGTGGAAAGGGGAGGGAATGGAGTAGAGATGAGTCTTGCATGGAAAATCTTGTCCTGCTTGGGTGGGGCCTGATACAGCAAGCAGTGACAAGGAGAGGGCTTACCTCAGGTAGTTGGGAAGGGCAGAGGTGTGGTTGGCCATGACCTCTGAAGTGCCTCTTTCTTCAGGGTTTTCCTTAAAATGTTTTCTTGTCCCTGAACCTAGCAAGGGAGAAGGGGAGTTCTCTCCTTGCTAACAGTGTGTAGGGTGGATGTGAGTATTCAATCCTTGATCACTGCTAGGGTTTTAGGAGTTTGTGATCAAATGCTGGGAAACTCTCGTAGCCCAAAAGCAACAATTTCAAGAGAAAACTGCTCTTTAACTGGCTGCTCTTCATCCCAACAGTGTTCCATTGAATGGTTTCATTTTGCCTGTGTGGGTCTGACAACAAAACCAAGAGGAAAATGGTGAGTGAAACAGCCTGGGGGGCCCATTGGCCTTTGGAAAGGGGAGGTCCTAGGTGGCAGGAGAAAAAGTACTGTATATACACGCTTAGAAGATATCATTAAAAGGAAAATTTGAATTAAGGCTTTGTCAGGGACTTTGGAAAAGGTCTTCTGGGACCATGTACTTGAGGTTCACGTCATGCCCTCAATGTTGGCTTTGTACTTCCCTTTCTAACAGGTTCTGCCCTCGCTGTTCCCAGGAGAGGAAGAAGAAGTAAATTCACATGAGACCTCAGTACTGCTGCAGGAGCTCTCTTCCCCCTGCCAGGGCCTCGTGCCAGTTCCCCCAGCCCTTGGGGCCTTGGCTGAGGGGAAGTCTTGCCCTGTTTGTGGTTTGGGCCATCCCTGGAATGGTGTGTACCCTCACGGTGGTTCCTGTGTGTTCTGTATCCCTGGTTGCTTCTGAGTCCTTAAGGGAGGCCCTCTCTGTGTACTATTCCAAACAGGTCTCTGAACCTCAAAGGGAATGAATGAGGGCACCAGGGTAGCCACCAGATTCCCAGGGATTCAGGTAGCCCCTGATTTTCCTTGGCTTTCCTTCAGCCTCCTCAGAGTTCATTGCCTACTCTCTGCTTAGAGAGCAAGGCTATGGGATGGGGGAAGGAAAGGAGGTAAGTCTTCAGCATTTTAGGTCATTCATTTTCCTGGATCTTTTTCAGGAGAGAGGGAGTAACCAGGCTACTTCTTAATCTAGTGGGCTGGTTGAGAGACTGAAAACCTGATGTGCTCCCTGTCTTTAACCATTCCACTGCTGGCATTGAGCAGCCTCTTTTTTTGGGGAGAGGAGGAGGCAGAGGGAGCGTTTAGAGCTAGCTTTGTCTCTCTTATTCCTGGGGTAAACCTGCTGGTCTGGGAAGCACACTGTGTGAAGGAGGAAGAATTTCTGACCACGTGGGGAGAAACAGCTCGGTCCAGTCTGTCTTCCGGCTTCAAAATTCTGCCTTCCTCTTGTGTAGTGGTGCTTCTCCATTATGTCGATGGTGGGAAGTTTGGGAATTCAGATCCCACTTGTATAATACAGAATTAAATAAAATGAATTGAAACAAATACTCTGTTTGCCTTGGTGTCACCTCTAAAATAAACTGTGGCAATTGGTCTCTCTAGTTTTTCTTTCTCTCTTAGCTCTGCTTTTATTGTAAATGGTGAATGTGGTGCAGCTGTTTCATGTAGCAATCCTGAGCAGCACTAAGAAGTGACATTCTGCATAAGTCAGGCTTGAAAATGTACCTAATGTACTTGCAAAAAGCTACTCAGCTTTCTGGTGGCTGTGAAAAATGCCTGCCCCTTCAGTCGTGCCCTCACAAGAAGGTGAACATTTATTCACGTTATTGTTTGATCATTTACTTCATCAGTTGCCTTCTCTTAAATGAGGAGGGGTGGGGGTTGCAAAGGCCAGCCCTCACTGTCTGTTGGGCAGCGCAGCTGAGAAAATAAACCATCAGGACAAACCATGTGTCTCCAAGAAAGTGGATAGGTTTTCCAGACTTCTTGATAGCTTGCTTCCCAGTAGGTCACAATCAGCTTGTTGCCAGAAACTCTGGCTGCTGTTACTAACATAACGTTAGGCTCCGAAACAATTTCTGGAGATCTGCGGTCCGAAGGTCTGTAGTGTCTGTAGGTAATTGTGAGGAGATGGCCCATACTGAAGCTTCCCTTTATCAATTCCATTGGCACAGCCTGTAGGCTGACAAACCAAGTCTGCTTCCTGCTTGTGGTCTGCTCATCAGGAGGGTTTAAGCTCTTCACCTGAAACATGAAACGTTTTCCTCACACAGATAACCAGTATGAGGATCCATGGAGGATTTTGCTCGTTTAGTCATGAAGCCAAAGCTCTGCTCGGGTTCAGAGGACAGTGTCGGTGAAGATCACTACTCCCGCCTTGTCACTGCACAGGGACCCTGGCAGCCATCAGCTCAGAAGCTGACGTTGTTTTCAAGTGAGTTAGCACTGAGTCAGTCTTCGCTTTTGCCTCAAGAAGGGGTGTTAATTCTGTTTTTCTGTTCATTCTGCGCAGAAAAAAGGATGAGTTCTTCTGCAGGCTGTTGGCTCATATGGTTTGTGGTCCCCCTGCCATAAGTCTGGATCTCGATCCCTAGATTGTATTACACCACTTCCTGGGGCTTCCCTTCTTAAGCAGAGGTGAAGTAAATTCTGGAAGATGTTGGCTGTGTCTCTGGTGTGGTTTTAATAACAGGAAGACACTGCTGTGATCCAGTGGGTGAGCAGGCTGTGGGAGGAGAACTGATCTCTTCAGCTGGGGGTAACTCAGACATCAGCTGGCGCACAACTGACAGAAGAAATGGGGGATGTGGCCTGAACTTGAGAATGGGCTTTGGGCAGAGTGCAAGGGGGATGAAGGATGCGAACACTGCTCCAAGCAGCTTGGTTTCGATGGGATAGGACAGGGGATTGTAATGGCCAGCATTAGCAGCAAGCTCTCTAGGAACTGTGGGCTAGAGAGGTGTTCAAAGCACTAGCCAGTAGCAAGGAGCATTCCAGGGACTTCTGCTGCCACTGAGGGAATGCTCTAACTTACATGATGAGACAATTTAGACCGAAATTTGGATAAAACCTAGGCATTTTTAAATGGCTTGCAAGTATAAATGCAAATGAAAGCACATTAAAAGCTAACCTTGGAAGAGAGGAAATAAGGGCAATAGCTGTGCAGTATTTAATCACCAGAGGAGGAAAAGAACCAGTAGAAGCTAGAAAATACAAAGTACAAAAATGAAGCCAGTGGGAACAAAGCCTGAAAGTGACAAGGCTGGAAACATGAGCAGCTTTTTTTAGAATGCCTTTTGTTTTTGATATAATTGAACATGGCACTTGTCCATTACTGACTGCAGATAGCAGAATTGTTTGTAATGAGAGGAGGGAAAGTGTTCTGTAAATATTTATTCTGTGTTGGTGCTGGTGTCATATGGGGATGGTGTGCTTCCTAGGCAAACAGTAAAGAAGGGTTTTAAGTGGCACCTCTTGGGGCAAAGACTTTTTTGATCATCGGTCCTTAATAAACAGTGTTTGTCATCATGTGAAAGCCACCCGGAGGCATCTGTGGGCTGATCTCTGTCAGACTCTGGACTGCTTGGGAAAACCTACAAGGCTGGAAAAGAGCCAGCTCTGTTCTGGTCCTTAATGATGGCAAGAAGGCTGCCACAACAGTCCAGATGTGAAATACTGGAACAGCGGGGAAGTAAATAGCTTCTCTCTAAATCAAGCAAGAAATCCAGGTCAACAAAATAAAATCAGTTTGACAGGAAGTAGCAAAAAAAGATCAGTCAAAAATTACTTGAATTTTTTTTACGATCCTTGTTAATAGTTACCTGGATCACTGTAGTGGTAATGGGATCTGAGAAGTTTACTTCTCCTAGAATTGAAGTGCTTAAAGCAGGGATACACTCAGTTTAAGTAATCATGAACTCCATTACAGAACTGGCTAGCTTGCAGATTTCCTGGAACAGCTGTCAGTGCAACATAAACACTTTCTAAAATGGTGCTGGAGAAATTGCCCTTTTAGAGTGATTGGAAATATCCTAGTTGATGAGTGAAGCCAAGTCTGAGTTTTAGGAGGCTGGAGCCATACAGCATGACAAGAGGGAAGAATTTTCCAGCCTTGTTAAGCCCATTTATTAATAATAATTGGTCATGCACACAAGTGACCGGTTTATCTTGCCCAGTTTGATTGCCCCATCTGCAGCCATCATTCCTGGGTAGCTGGGCAAATGTGCTGACGAGGATGTCCACAAAGTATTCCCCTTTCCAGCAAGCAGATGTGCTCACCAGGCCCCCACCCCTCAGGCTCTGCCACCACCATTTCCACTGCATAATGTGCATGGAAACCATCCCAGCCACGACTGTCACCTTCCACCAGTGGCACCACCTTCCTCTCCTGCTTTTGAATAAACTCACCCCGCAGCTCAGCAACACCCAGCCTTTCTTTAAGCACTCTTAAGGTGTGACTTACCTAACCACCACTCAGAGCCGTGTGGTGGACACTCTCTCACCGTCATGTATATTCAATTCAAATGTTGGCCAAATCGGTCCACAAGTCTCAAGTTGGCAGTGGAAGACATTCCCAAGAGACAACTTGCTCATAGGGACTGAAAATAAGCCCATGTCCTCCCAGACCTGGCTGGTTTGACAGTTTGGAGCCGTTGTGCTTTTTGTAATCAACCACAGCTCTACTTTCTCCCTGCCACGTGAACAAGGAGGACAAACTTGTCAAGACATTGACAGCCTGAGTGGCAACATCTGCTCTAAGGGTCTGGCAGTAGGCAAGGGAGACTGCAGTACTGAAAGAGTTAAAGACTAATAGAAGGAGACAAAATGTCCTACCTTTCTTCCCAAAGAAAACTGAAAGAAGTTTATCCAACTCTGCTTCCTAGCAGTTACAGTATCAGAAGAAATATAGCTGTTTTTATCGAATAAAATGAATTTCATTTATAAAAATAGTCAAACATCTTGATTAATTTATGCTAATTTATGTTTATTTTTCTGAATACATAAAAGAAACTAAGAGTGTTAGTTTTTAAAAAAAACCACGTTTGTGCCCAAGCCTTAAGGACAGGCAAAGCTGTGACAAACACTAAACTCCTACATCTTGGTGTGAAAGAAATGTTCAGCAAGGTGTCCACTTGGGTCTGTTTTTGCGGGTGTGCCATTTCATTGCAGTGGGCTGGGTTGCTGCCATTGAAGAAACAACTCATTCAAAACTGAAACCCCATCTGGGAGTAGGAAAGGAATTATTTTTTACACATTGACAGCAAGCAAGAAAAAGAAGTGTGAGACCCTGAGATTTCCTCGTTCCAAAAGCCTGAATGATGCAGTCATTGGAAGAACCCATTTACTCACCACAGAAAGATTGAGGTGGGAAGAAGCCTCTCTGGAGCTTTGCAGTCCAAGCCCCTGCTCACAGTAGGGATAAAAGTGTGGTTGGATCAGGTTGTTCTTGCGTGAAACAAACCTGCCTAAAAGGACTACAGCAGTTTGTTCAAGCAGGCTTTATGTATCCACTCCATTTTAGGTTGTATTAATAATTCAAGAAACCACTTTTAAATGCTGTTTTTGCAATCAATTAAATATTCCATTTTCTAAATGTCAAGTAAAAAATGCTTCATTCACTATTTCCTAACAAAATAAAATGTAAATTAAGTATTTGAATTAATGCACGTTATAACTGTGCGGTGCTTGTACAAATGTGAATAGATTAACATATCTACCTAGTTAAAAAGAGTGCCAATTTTAATGTAAAGTCTATATTTATCAGCACATTCGCATAGTTCTCAGCCAATGACAGTAAACCCACTGAAATAAAGTACAAATGCAGAATGAAGATGATTTAAGCTGCGAATAAAGTCAGCAATTCAGAGAATTTTGGTTCAAATCAGAACACTCTCAGGCACTTTTGTCTGTGGAGATGGACATCTGCACCCTGCTCTGCATAGGCTGGTACCTACAGCCCTTCCCACGGGGTGAAGGTGTCCAGCACTGGGATCTTGGAGTAGTGTTTGGAAGAGTTGGTGCTGAACTGGAAGGGGGTCTTTTCTTGTCTGCTGTGTGATGGTGCTGATGGCTTCGTGGCAGGGCTGTCCCCTCTGCTGGGAAACTCCTCTGGACTGTCCAGCTCCTTGTGTGAACAGAGCGAGTGCTGCCTGTCTCTACCTGCTCCTTTAGGTGTATGTTTTAATAAATGGAGCTATCACACTTCCCTTTGGTGTTCTGTGAGGAATGCATAACCTGGCATGTCTCAGCGGCTCTGTCGAGCCCTTTCTGAGACCCCCCTAACATCTACACCAGCAGAACTGCTCATGGCCTCCTCCCTAAGCAGCCTGGTGTTTATTTCCTAGCATACATATTCTCTAACATACATACAGGTGGTTTGGGAAGCATTTTTCTATCACCTCTGCTTGCATTTCAAATTATTTAAGACACATGCTTTCTGGGGATGCTACTTAACAAGCCACTGAGTCTGGAATTCACACCTAATCTTTGTGGCCTCCGTCTTTATGGGGTTTTGAGCTGACCAGACATCCTCTCCCTGCCCCCAACCCCCCAGTTTAACTCACTGGCCTGACACTGGGTCTGTGAGCCACGGTCCTGGATTTTCCAAGAGGTTTTCAGACATTCCTGCTGCTGGTGGTGTTTGTGATGGAACACAGCATGGAAAACGCTGAGAAATAGCTGAAGTATTTCAGGCAACACAAGGAAGAGGAGCTCATCTGCTGAAGGGTGGTCCCTCACAAACCAGACATGCTCTTACAAAGCTAGGGGTTGACATGCAATTGGATAGCAACATGGAAAACATGACTCCCGCGAGTCCTTGTCCTGCTGTTACACCTCCCTGCTGCTGGCTCAGGGACTTTGTAGGCCAGGGGCTACAACTGTGTCCCTCAGCCTGCCGGATCCCAGCTGGCACAGGAACACTGACTGCAGGAAACTCTGGTAACCCTGAAAACAAGGGTGCAAATCTGCTTCACTGCAAAAATTACACCGCTTGTAATGCATCATGGAGGGTACAGCCTTAAAGGTGCCAAGTGAACCCTCAGAAATCAGAAAACACTGGAATTAACATCACCCCCGTGCTCCGCATTGCTGACAACTATAATTGCTTGATGCAGCAGGAGGGAGTAGATTTCCCCAGCCTGCAGCATTGATGCGTCGTGTACAAGGCACTGTTCCTCCCGTCCTCATCCCTCCCCCAAAGATGACTTCTGTTTTGCAGAGACTTGAAATGCAGGTGCCCCACAGCCAGCTGGCACACACCTCATCACACAGCACAGCAGCACCTCCCGCTCTCGCAGCCTCTCATCCCTGCTGGGTGCATGCCAGAGACTCGCCGGCTTCTACATAGTCCGCTTGTGGACTGTGAGTTTTCTGAAGGATTCTGACAACCTGGAGCAAGTCCAGGGCATGCCACAGTGCATGAGAAGTGCCGAGCAGCCAATCTGTCCTCACATCAGTAAACACCTTTCCAAATAAACAGCAGCTCCCCACAGGCAGGGCTACCAGAGCACCAGCCAAGGGGGACATCTTTGACAGTTCCCCCATCTTTTGCATTCCTTCACGTTTCCTGTTTTCACTTGCCATAAATCTCTTGCTGGCACATGTAGACACAGGCAGTGTAACCAGCACCTGCCAGACATCAGTAACACTATGTGGCACTGCCCAGAGAAGTTGTGGATGCCCCGTCGCTGGCAGTGTTCAAGGCCGGTTGGATGGGGCCCTGATCAACCTGGTCTAGTTGGAGGTGTCCCTGCCCAGGGCAGGGGGTTTGGAATTGGATGATCTTTAAGGTCCCTTCCAACCCAAACCATTCTGAGATTCTACGATTCTACGATTCCATGAGTCTGTGACATGCCACATGAGTGCTCTTTCCTTAATCCCACATTTCCGTCAGCCAGTGAGGTCAGCACTGAACTTCTCCGGGAAGCTGCTCAATCAGGGTGACCACGCTCAGCCCTGGCTCTGTTGTTGCAGAGGAGAAGAGGTGATTAACAGAGCTGGGGATCTGAAGGCTCTGCAATTGTCTAAAATCAGCTATAAGCAGTATGTCTCAAGCTAAGTAATGGAAGATTAGGGACTGCCAAAAATTTGCAAGCTCCACCAGCGTTGCCTGTTTTAATATGAGCAGCAAGAGCTAGCTGGAAAAACTCTCCCGATCACTGTCTTTCTAAAGAGCTGCAAAAACATTCAAAATTCAGTGCTGTTGTTAAATGGTCAGGCTTCAAGCTTCTCAGAAACGCTACTTTCCAACAAGACATCTTAGAGAAAATCACAGCTCGCCTCCTGCCGGGCCCCCCAGAGCTACGCGCTGTTGCCAGACACCTTTTTAACAGACTGCGTGGCTGGAGCGATTTGAGCTTTCACCTTGATAGCCTGGATGGCCACGGGGCACTGGCAGGCGATGTGGCAGCCTCGCAACCGCAGCCGGCGCACCTGCAGCACGCTCTGCAGCTGCTCCATACAGCAGAGCCGCTGGAATCTCCCAGGATTTGCGACAGAAGCGGCTCCTGAAGCAGGATCCTGCTGCGCAGCTGAAAACTTTGCCCGCTTTGCCCGCAGCTCGCCCTTGGTTCCGCGAGGGAGCCGCTCCGCAGAGCCCAGGGGTGACAGGCGGTGCTGCTGTGCCAGCCTGACTTCTGCTTAGCCTGCACTTCCCGGAGCTGCTGTGCCAAGCGGTTTCTTTCCAGCCTGACAGCTGCTCGCCCGTGCTGGTTGCCGCCGTGCCTTTCCCTCTCGCATCAGAAGGTGCCCAGCTGTGGGAGGCAGCGTGTTGGCTGCGATCCACGGGCTGCACTCGAGGGTTGCTGTGTCTGGGCCCTGCACTTCGGGTGTCTCAGCATTAAGAAATGGGCATGGGTGTGGGTCTCCCTCAAAGTCAGTCCTTAGGGCTCTGAGCACTTCTGCACTGGTGGTCCCCAAACACTTTTCGCCAGCAGCTGTCCTCCTGCTTTTTCCTGGGAAGGCTTTATTGTGCAGAGAGACGTGCTCAGGACACCTGTGCCAGAAGCAGAGTGGTGGTCCCTTGACTTCTCAGGAGTTCAGAAAGTGGTGTGTCTGCCTGGGAGAAATCAAGCCAGCTTTCCACCACATCCTGAAGCAAGCTGGTGCTGGGACACTCCTGGGAAGGCATGGGGTGCTTCTCAAACCCCTGCAGATGGAACAGATGTTGCCTCCTTTCCCCTGCAGAAGAGCATAAAATGATTTGGGGTTTAAGGTACTCCAGAGGTACCACTTTTGGGCTACCCTCAGCCTCAGGTTAGCCTGGCCAGGCCCCAGATGCTGTTGTGCTGTTGCCAGCTGCCACCATATCCCCAAGCAGAGGGAGAAGCTCCCAGTTTGGCTCCCGCTCCTCCTTGTCCCCACCATCCTGGCGTCTCCCCTCCCAGTGAGTGCCCACGTCCCCTGAGCCCCGAACAGGCGTGAGCCCGGGCTCCCGCTGCCCCCCAGCGCCCCTCCCCAGCCCCATGGTGACACCACTGTCGGGTTCCAGTTGTGGTGCCATGGCCAGGGGTTGGTTCCACCGTTGCCAAGGGCAGAACCCGAGTGCACAGACATCCTGCATCTGCCCTGCTCGGTGTGTGAGTGACTCCCAGCTGGCTACCAAGCAGCTCCATGATGCTGAAGCCTGTGGCAGACACGTCACGGCTCCTCTGGCTACTGAGTAAGTGACCACCCTTGCAGGGCCACCTCAGAGCCCGGGGCTGGAGCCCTGTTCTGCTGCTGCCACACACCCATCTCGCACAAGACCACCTGACTTGGCCCACAGGCCATGTCAGCCCTCAGCTCTGCTCGCCCCTGCGGCAGCTGGAGGCTCTTGGAGGGGACTTAGGGCGGGGGACAGAGGAGGGTGCAGAGGCAGCAGAAGAGGGGGCCCAGCCGGAGGCAAAGAGGGGAGGGAGGAGACAGAGGGATGTCCTCCTGGACAGGGATGTGCCCACAGCACACTGCAGGGAGCAGGGGAACCACCACCATTGTGGGTGCCTCTGGAGGCTGGGGCTTTTGAGGGGAAGAATGAAAAAAGCACAAAAATACCCCCCCCCCAAAAAAAAAAAAAACCCAGACACAATAAGAAACCACAAAAAACCCCAATCCCCCCACACAAAAAGAAACAACAAAACCAGAACACTCCCACCCAGTCCAAACCAAACTCACAATAAAATCTGACTTTGAAAGTTTTTGGGTTTTTTCCTTCCTTTGTATTCTTTTCCCCCCTTTCCCCTGGGGCTCCTGGTCACCTCAGCACCCTGCAGGCAGGAGTGATGGAGGGAGACTTCAGGCCAGCGTCTGAAGCGTTTGTCCCAGCACTCTGCTCTGTGCCAGCAGACAGGAGCAGGCCAGCCTGCCAGCTGCTCCTTCGTTGCCACCCGCTCGTCGCTGCCAAGGACAGCGCAGCCCATGCCCGTGTTTGTCCCGCAGGTGTGCTGGCCCTGCCGACGGCCGCCGCTGCTGCGCCGGTGCCCCCCATCGCGGGCAGCCCGCTGTCGGACGGGGAGTACCAGCAGTTCTTTGCGAGGCTGCACCCGCCCTGGCAGGCCAACATGTTCTGCCTGCTGCGCCAGGCGTACGGCTGCCTCAGCCCCAGCATCCTGCACCTGGACCAGGACGAGAACCACGGCGAAATCCCCGAAGGTAAGGGCATCTCCCGCCCCCAGGCGCAGAGCAGCGCGGGGACCCAGCTGGAGCAGCGTGGCTGCTTCTCTGCCCCAAAATGCCACAAGACTGCGGGAATGGGATGGGTTGGTTTGGGTTCTACAGCCCAAAGAGCAGCTTGGAGGAGACACTCGCAGAACTAAAGCACAGCAGCTCTTGTGGCCCCTCTGGGCATCCCTTTCAGTGCTGCACCACTTTCCTGGAGAGGAAAAAAAAAAAAAAGTTTTTCCCAGTGGCCAGCCCTAACCTCCTTTGCATGGTTTTTTCAACCCCCATGTGTTGTCTGGCACCACCAAAAAGGGTCGGTCCTCTTGTAGCTTTCCTTCAAGCCCTTGTGGGCTGCTATAACTTCTCCTCTTCACCCAGATGATCAATCACAGCTGCCCCAGCCTCTCTTCACAGGTCATGGGGCTTAAAGCCACAGCCACTTCAGTGGCCCTTCCTTTCTCCACATCTCTATTGGTGGGCTGGCAAGAGGAAAAACTGGCCACAGTTTTCTCAAGCTCAGTGTAGCTCCTGGTCTCTTACCAGCTCCTTCCAGCTTCATCTGAGGGTTAATGCAGAATCTTGGCTCACGGGCTCTCCTAGGTCTTTAAGAAAACTTGAGCTGATGAGCTGCCTTTTTAAGTGTTTAACATACCAGGAGCCAAGAAACATCCCAGTTCAGAAAGCACCATAGCAACAGCACCCTTCAAATCTCTGCAGTCATATTTTCCCTGCACCCCTGCATCAGAGAATTTAAGTGGTATAATTATATCTGTGCAGCTGAAAAACTTGGGACTACTTCTGTTGTATTTTTCTTCAGAGGGGAAAAAAAATAGGAGCAATTTTCTCATAAAAAAATATGTCTTTATATTTAGATATGAACGTCAATGAGCTGAATGATCAGCCAACTGTGCTTATTGGACTGCAGCATGAGGGCAACTATTTCTTGCTGGTTTCTGCAGCTGTGTTGGGAGAATGAGTCCCACCCCACATCACCAGACCCAGGGATGAGTCCTGTGCTCCTCGCTCACTTTTGGGCACCTGCAATCCACGATGCCATGGTGCTTTGTGCACCCAGGGCCTGTCCCTGGTTCCTCTCCTTGTGGTGCCCAATTCCAATTTGCCCAATTTGTCACGTCCAGCCACACTCCCACTGCTGCTGCATTCAGAAACTCCATTGTCAAGAGCAGAAGCATCTGGAAATGCCAGAAGATGGGATAATTTTGCAGGTTGCCCTTTTTACCTTATTTTCTCCCATCCATCAGCCTGATACACCCATCCAGCAGAATTTATTTGCCTTTGTGTTACCCTTTTTCCAGTTTTGGGGCTATTTTGGCACGTTTCAGCCAGGCTGAGAGGTGGAACAGATGTAGCAGAGTGTCTGCCCTCTCATGTTTAGCCTCTGCTGTCCTCACAGAGCCATGGCAGTGCTCTCTACATCCAGATATCCATGAGCATTAATTGTGCCCATTCAGTCACCTTGTGCCTTAAATGAAGGACAGTGTGGGGATCTGGACTGCTCCCTACAATACCTTGTGCTTTAAACAAGGGATGGGGTGGGGATCTGGAGTTTCTCCTACAAGTTGGGCATTTTTCTGGGCTGGGATCATGGTGTATATCTGAAATTCTGCTTTTGATGGTGCAGCTGTTTGCTCAGCACAAGAAGTGAGTACAGGGTAAAGGACAGTGCATGAGCAGTGCAATTTCACTGCTAATGCCCTCCCTCTCAGCCAGCACTTCCCCTGTTCTCACAGCCAGGCCATGCACTCCTAGAGCAGAGGGAGCACAAGGTCACCCAATTCTCCAGTGTTTTCTGCTCTCCTGCATGCCCTTGGCTGTCCTGCAATTGCTGCAGGAAGAGCTGCAGCTCTGGAGTCAGTGTGCCGGCCGTGCTGGTCGAGACTACAATGTATGTGTGTACAGGCACAGGGTTTGCCAGCACCATCCTGGCCCCATGGACCCTCCTCCATCCCCTGCAAGGTTGGAATCAATGTTAAATTATACTGCCTTGAAGAATTTATCTGTTCTGGAGCCATCTGCCTGGAGAAGCTGTGGCAGCTCTATCCCTGACTCAACAAGACCAGGCTGGATGGGTCTTTGAACAACCTGGTCTGGTGGAAGGAGATGATCTTAGAACTTGATGATCTATAAGGACCCTTCCAAACCAAACCATTCTCTGACTTTCTGGTGCTCCCAAGCCTGGTCTGGTCATCTTTTTAACCTATTACATCACTACTTGCCTTTTTTCTCTTTTTTAAACCCAACAAGGACTAATAACAGAAGCATCAGATCCTGGAAACAGGAAGTTTGTCTCTCTGTCATAGGGAAGATAACTGTGTGGAAAAGAGCAGAAGGACAAAGTGAAACCTCAGAGGGTTGGAGGGAAAAGGGATGTGGTGCCTGGAATCGGGAGCTGTAACAGCCCAAGGCTGTGATCTCCACCTGGGGGCACACAGCTTGGACTTGCCCTGCATCCATGGGCCACCACCCGAGAGGTCCCCACCTCTTGGTGCATCCAGGCCTGCCTCCATCCCACATCTCTGTCTGCAGGGCCAGTCTGCAGTGAATTTCCAGAGGTGGTGCAGTTCCACACCTTCTGCCAGTTCGCCCAGTATCGCTGCCTCAAACAGGAGTTCTACGTCAAGGTAAAGAGTGGGCTGTGGGACAGGTGGGGGGAGTATCTCTCGGGAAATGGAAGGGTGAGGAGGAAGGGAAGGTGACATAGTGAGAGTCACTTTTCTCTCTCTCTCCTCCACGCAGCGAGTCCCATGTTCGAGTTGGTCTCTACCAAGCCCTTCCCCGATGGAGCAATCCAGCGCTGTGAACTCCTCGGCAGCGGGCAGAGGCTCCCCTGTCACACAAGGTACGGCTGCACCGAGCTGTGCTGGGCACCCCTGCTCACCTGCTGGTCTCCTGCAGCTGCTCCCCACCCCTGCAGCTTTCTGTCTGGCCTCTAAAAGGCGCCCTCGGCTGCTCCATCCCTCTGTCTCACCCCTCGTAAGCAGGCTTCTCTCTCGCCTGCTGATGCCCTGCCGCAGGACAATGTGGAAGCCCCTCTGAAGTTCTCTCCTGCACTGTTAGGTCAGAAACCACGGCCGACAAAGCACCCCACAGCCACGCCAAAGGCACCCACACCCTGGCAGAAGAGCAGGAGGACTGCGAGCCCACCAACTCCCTGGGCTGCCACCTCACCTTCCACGGTGGAATCCCCTGATGAACAAAGCCTGAGGGAAAGCATCTGGCAGCTGATCCATTCGGCCCTCTCCTTGGATGCATCCCTGGACACCAAGAGCTCTTCTTGGAACTTCACCACCTCGGGCCCAGGACGCACATCAAAGCCCGAAGTGCCCCCCCGAGGCAGGTGAGGAGAAGTCTGCTCTGTCTGGGTGCCACATGCCATCCGTGCAGCGCTGTCCTTGTGCACACCGGACGGCAGCCCCACGGCATCCATGTCCCCACTCGGAGCAGGTGGTGATGTGGGCAAGTGTTCTGGAGCAAGCTGTCCCATCCAGAGCAGGAGTGTACCTGGGGTGCCCCCAGGCACCCCTCACTCCAGCACAGAGTGAGCAGGAAGAGGGTGATCCAGCACTGTTAGTGCCTGAAAATGGCACTGTCCTGGCATCCTGACCAAAGTGAGTTAAGTCTGGGCCTGAGCTGCAGGCAGGGCTTTGTCCCATGCCTGTGTTTCCCCACACTGTGGCCACCTGCACTATACAATCACCTCTGCACTCCTCCTCCAAACACATCTCCCAGGAGTCTGGGTGATGTGCAGAAATAGTGTCCTTGCAAACACAGGTCCTTGGGATGTGTCCCGCTGTGCTCCTTGCCTCTGCGTGCAACGCGAAGCAGATGGTTCTTAAAGCAGCCTGACCTGAGGAGCGCCCCGAGGAGTTCTCTGTCCTCCCCCAAGGGCAGTAGAAGCAGCCCTGGGCTAGGAAACAGCCGGGAGCACAAAGCTGTGCAGGGCCACTGCTTCTCCTCGAGCACATGCTCCTCTGTGCACTCTGGATCTGTGCACAGCTCTTCCAAGGGGCTGTCTGGTTCCCCATTCTGGTTTTGGAGGCAGCAACATGGCAGTTCAGTAGGGGCCCTGGGCCAGGCCAGCTTGCTGCAGTCCTTCCACACACCCTTCTCAGTTCCTCTGGCCTACCGATGCATTAGGAGCTTATGGAGCACGTTGAGCTCTTCTCAGCTGGTCTGCTGAGGATCTGTTTGCCTCCATCCTCAGGTAGCAGGCAGTGGTTAGTACAATAACATGCACAGAAAAGACCTACAAAAGGATATCTTTTGATATTTGATGATATTTGCTTGATATTTGCTTTCACTCAAATTTACTTTTTGATCCTTTACTACCTTGTGGCTGAGGACCACTTGCTTTGACTGACATGCAAATATTATTTTGCTTACCAAGAGAAAAAAAAAAATGGTGTCTAGATGTGGTTTTCATGGAGAAGTGATTTTGGTTTCGCTCTCTTGCTGGCTGGTGGGGTTCCTGTAAATGCACAGATTTTGTGCCTGACTGCACATCTGTGGTTTCTCTTGAATGCACTGCATACCAGTGCCACAGTGCAGCCAGAGATTCCACTTCTGCATGTAAAGATGAATTGCATCACGTTGTTAAAGCTGTAACTGCTCTTTTGCAAGCCTCTAACATATGTCATCCTCCTTCCTAATATTGTAGGAGGCTTTCACTGCCTGGATAAAGTTTTCCTGGTGTATGTGCTCTCAGGCAAAATTGTATTTCATTGAGGATTTCGTTCTCCCTGCCTCTGAAACTGAGCCTTGCTCTGACTGAGTTCTATTGGGATTACTGGGGGACTGCTGTGATTGCAGATGACACTCGCTATTCTGCTGCAGAGTTTCTCAAAGACACTAATGCTGACTGTGTGTCTGTAACTGGCAGCCGAGCCCCATCAATCACGCTAAGCAAAGCTTAAACCTCACTGAGGATAAAAAGGCGAGATAGACCGCGCCTGTCGGCTTTGCTGCTCGCCATGTCCCGCCTCCTCTCAGAGGGACTTCAAAGCATGACCTAAAAAAGGGGCAAAATGCCTGGAGGCATTTCCATTCCAGCCAGAGGAGCAGTGCTGGGTGGGACTGGTCGTTGTGCACAGGTGCCATTCAGCATACGGTTTAACACAAGGTGGGCAGGGCTGTGATGGGCACAGATCCCAGAGCTGCGTGTCTTCCCTAGGGCCTTATGTCCAGCAGGACATCCATCCTTCTTGTTCATCCCTTGTGGCTTGTGGCAGCTGCTCTGGTAGCTATTCCAGCTTTCATAATGCCTGATGGGGCCAACTGCTGTCTTTAGAGACAGACAGGGCAAGGGTAGTAATACAAGAAGAATCTGCAGCACTCTTCTGTGGTCTTTCTGGTAGCAGTGAATCGCTGGGCAGGAGGGGGAGATGACAATTATTGCACTTAGCTTCTATTTTTAGTCCTTACTGTGGTTTCTGCCTTATTTCCCAGTATTTCCTCTCCTCGGTTACTGCTAAAGCATGATTCAGTCTTGCAATAAGCTAAAGAGAGCTCTGTAGCCCTTACCTTATAAAGTCCATGCAACATTCATTTTCTGCAGCAATTTCCAGTGTCCCTTTAAAACACCCCATGCTCCAGCTCTGTGTGCACTACCCAGTGATGGGGTTCAGCATTTGGGTACGTGGAAGGACATCAACCTCCCTTCCCTGCTTTTCTGTTTGCACAAAGAATTGCATTTGCCCTTTTTCCCAGGGCTTCCCACTGTTGTGTCATTTGTCAGCTACAATCCCTACACCCCTTTCAGCATCACAGCTGTCCCAGATCCAGATCTCATTCTGTTGGTATTCACACATGGATGCTCAGTTGTGGTTCATGTGAGCCCAGCTTCCCCAGCAGGGCTGCTCCAAGCCCCCTCAGAATCCCTGAACTGTTAGAGTTGGAAGGGACCTGTGGAGATTATCCTGTCCAACCCCCCTGCCAAGGAAGGGTCACGTAGAGCTGGTAGCACAGGAACATGTCCAGGTGAGCTTTGATTGTCTCCAGAGAGGGAGACTCCATGACCTCCCTGGGTAGCCTGTTCCAGTGTTCTGCCACCTTCAATGTAAAGAAGTTCTTCCTGATGTTGAGGTGGAACTTCTTGTGGTTTAGTTTATGGCCACTGCTCCTCATCATGTGGCCAGGCACCACTGAAAAGAGTCTGGCACCATCCTGGTGGCACCCACCCTTGGGATATTTATGTGCCATGAGAGATACATACACTCCTGGTGACTTGCCCTCCTCCTTCTCTTCCTGCTTTACCCCTCCAAACACTCCTTGTGGTGCTTATCTACTTCAACCCCACAGGCTTTCATTTTAAGGCCAGACCCTTCATTAAAAATACCATCCCCAGAAAAAACACTCTTTTTGACTTATCATCACCCATAACCAGCCCTAGCATGCAGTCAAAGATTTTTTCCTCTTTCTGAAGCTCTTAAGAGTGGCTTTTTCATAACTGGTTTTAGTTTCCTGCAGCAACCCCCCTAAATCAGAAGTTACCAAGTGCTGGAAAGCTGCCGTTCGCTCCTTATCTTCTTTTCTGCTTGCCTCAGGTGCTCACTGCACCTCAGCCAGCCAGTATCAGGAAGGTTCAGCAGCTGAAAGCTAATGGCCCAAATCCTTGTCATTACATGGCGGGAGAGGCGGATGCTGCTCACCAGCACTCTTCAGAGATACCGCTGGAGCAGGCTCTGTGTGTCCTTCCACATCCTGAGATAAAAAGTATGATAAGCTGTTACCTGAAGTTTTCTCTTTTTGCCTTGGATCAATTACTGATCTCAGCCCACAGATTCTTCTTAATGCTGGGAGGTTTTTTCCCATTCCCCTTGGATCCTTGCCTCACAGTCACTGTTAGGCTTTTTCCAGGGCAGTGGTTAGGACAATAACATGCACAGGTACGAAGCAAGGGAGGGATTTGCATTAGGAAATCGCTTTAGATAGACCCATCCCTTTCCCTGAAGCATGGTGAAACCTCTGTGCATCCACAAACAGCTCAGCAGCATGTCAACGAGTGGAGAGAACCAGCAGCAGTGCTGTTATGCTCACCCAGAGGTGGTAAATCAGCTCATAAATTGGCAACTGTGAGGCCAGAAAAACTCACAGCAGAGATGGAGAGCAGAGATAGAGGAGGAAAAGGATGTGACAGAGACAGCAGCAGAATTCTTGTAAACTCAGGTGGATGGCAGTTTTCTGGGAGGCTCATCTCTTTTAACATTCAGGTCTAGGAATTGCTCTGACCACGCACCCTGACCTTCCTGCTCAGCACAGGACATGAAGTCATGTCTGGTGAGCCCCAAAGAAAAAAACAGTGCTATGTGGTTGAGCCATGGACTCCTCTCCTAAGAGAAGTTTGGGATATCTTTTTGAAGCACCCCACCAGCTGTTCCTATGCTAAACACCCCAGGAAGAGGCAGTTTGCTTCTGGTTTGAATGGATCTCGCCCCAAATTCCAGTCACCAAAAGTCATTACTCTTCCACCTGCTGACAAGGAGAGGTTCCAGCTGAAGCCCTCCTTGGTAAAAGTGCTGACTGACTGAGTGGGTACCCATTAGGGTGTTTGCTCAACTGAGTGATGCTTTTTCAGCTTCTACCTCTAGGAGAGAGTTTTCCAGGCCTTAGGAAATCTCATCTTCATGATCTTCCTTCAGGTTCTCCACCTCTTCTTTATTTTTCTTTAATGCTGATCTGAAGGTCTCCAAGAAGTTTCAGATATTCTCAGGAAAACTTGTCTATACATGTTAGCCCATGCA
The DNA here is from genome assembly GCF_000738735.6 of Corvus cornix cornix. Classification (NCBI taxonomy): domain Eukaryota; kingdom Metazoa; phylum Chordata; class Aves; order Passeriformes; family Corvidae; genus Corvus; species Corvus cornix. Next base: position 28,023,299 of record NC_046332.1, on the reverse strand, counting down.
TGGATTTTAAGAGCATTTTAACATAAGCAGTTGCTGCTCTTCTTACTCTCTGTCAGATCAAAAGTTTGTTTATTTATCACTGGTTTTATTTCCAGACATGAGAAGCAAATATCTAATGAGCATGTGTTACCTCTTCTGCATCATCAATGATGACTGAAACCAACCATCCCTGTCTGTTAACAGTTCTGTACCATGTTTACAAATTCCATTGTCCCTAGGAGATGCCAAATATTCTCATTGTTCTGATCCCACTGTCCTTAAATTCTCTACTTTTAGCTACCCGTGTCAGTTTGGAGGAACAGTTAATTCATGGTTAACAAGTTTTTCCCTGTTTGTGTCAAATACTTTGGAGGGAGGCTTAATAAGTGACATCCTGCAGACCCAAACGCGGCTGCCCCACATTCAACACTCAGCAGACATCTAACAAACATCTCCTCACTGTGCACTTGGATGATATTAGGCAGCAGCTGCTGCAGGGACCCTGGGAAAGCTCTTCAAGCTCTGCTCCTCATCCAGTCCCTCTCACATGCCCCCAAATGCGCACCAACTCCCCTGTGGCCTCTGTGTTACACAGGCATGTACAGACCCTACAGAGAGCCCCATTCCTCTGTGCAGTTTAGCCAAGAGTCCAAGGGTTCTTTGGGAAGGGATTTTTTGCTTTGTTTTGGTGTTGTTTTCAGTTTCTGACTAAAGACACATCTCTTCATTTTGTGACAAGGAATGAGATCACTCCCTCCTTCCCTTTCTCTGTCAGCCTTTTAGCCCTGCAGAATGATGAGGCAGTGCTGGTCCTGTGCTATGCAGTGCTGGAGGGAAATTGTCTCTCATCCATGCTCGCCATGGCCTGGAAGGAGATGGAAAGAAGAGTCTTTGGGTTTGGAGACTCGGTAAGGATACCAATGTCCACCTTTGGCCCCCACTGTGTGCAGGCCACCTCCTGGGAGAAGCTGACCTGGGTGACCAGGGGGGCAAGCTCCAAGCCAGGAATACAGGAACTCCTCAGGCACCTCTTTTGGGAGGTTCTCAGTCTCCTGTTCTCCCCTGACTCCCCGCTGCATCCACCCCAGGTGTGTGACAACCTTGGGCGGCACCACACGGACCTGTGCCCCGACTGCGCTTTCTGCTCGCTGAAGAGGGAGCAGTGCCAGAACATGGAGACCCTGAACCGCGTCCACTGCGACTCAGGCAGCTTCTCCACCTACATCAACCCTCAGATCTCAGCCCAGCACGGGGATGCAGAGGGCAAGGTACCGAGCGAGCTGAATGTCCTGCTGCTCCCCAAGGAGGAGCCAGGACTGGGAGTTGGGGAAGGGGAGGAAGAAGCATGGCTCACTTTATCCCACCCCTTTGCAGTCCAGGTCCTCACAGACCCTGGAGGACTACAACATAGACTTTTTGAGAGGGATGAGGCTGGAGTACTGGTGCAGCCGTTTGGCCATCCATGGCTGTAAGGACCCTGCTGTCACCCTCTGGCTGAAGGCAGAGTACGACGCCTTCCAAAACAGGGATGGCTCGAGAAAGGTGGGTGAGCACCAGTCAATGTTCCCATCCCTCCTTCTCCTCTTCTCTCTCTGACCTTCATTCCCATGTCGTCAGATCTGTGACTCGAGCGGAGTTCAGCATCCCAACTACTGCATGTTCAAGAGCTACCAGTGCCTCCTGAAGAGCATCCACAACTACAGGGTGAGAAGCAGCTGCGCTGCCTTTTGCACAGTCTGCCCTTCCACAGCTGGCCCCTCTACAGCCAGCCCTGAGTCCCTGTTGGACCCACTGGCCCACTGCTTTTCCTTCTAGGACATAATTGGGTGTGTTTGGGGGAGGGGGGAGCAAATAGCGAGCCCAGTACAACTGGGATGTCATTGGTGGGTGAGACTTGCAAGGACGATGTGGGGGGTGGTATCCCTGTATATCCCTGCAGGGCAGGATCTCCCCCATCTGCTGGGTGCTTCCTAGGCAGTAACAAAACCCCAAATCACCAGAGCAGGACAGAAGACTGGCCTGTATCCCAGCAAACACACAGTTCAGCTATCAGCTGAACCACTTCCCACCTGGTCCTCCCCTCTTCCCCCTGGTGCCCCCATCATCCCAGCCTCCAGATGCCATCCACCACAGAGGTCTCTTTCCTTGGGGAAGGATGGGCAGTGGTACCACTCCTGCGAACTCAGGCTTTCCTTGCAGGTGATTCGTGTGGAATGCCAGCATAACAAGACCTTCCGGGTGCTGAGTGTGAAGGAGGGAGACAAGGAGGTGCAGCTGTGGCAAGAGAGGTTCCAAAGCCTCTCCAGACAGCAATCAAAAAATGATTAAAGTTTGTAAAGACCTTCAAGATAGTCAAGGCCTTTGACCAAATACCACCATGCCCACTAAACCATATCACAAAGTGCCATGTCTACTTGTTTTTTGAACACTTCCAGGGGTGGTGATTCCACCACTGCCCTGGGGAGCCTCCAATGCCTGACCACCCTTTCAGTGAAGAAATTTTTTCCTAATATCCATCCTGAACCTCTCCTGGCATAGCTTAGAGCCATTCCCTCTTGTCTTGTTACTGGTTGCCTGGGAGAAGAGACCAACCCCCACCTGGCTACAGCCTCTTTTCAGGGAGTTGTAGAGAGTGATCAAGGCTCCCCTGAGCCTCCTTTTCTCCAGCTTAAACCACTCCAGCTCCTTTAGACACTCCAGGCCCTTCACAGGCTTTGTTGCCCTTCTCTGGACTCACTCCAGCACCTTGGTGTCTTTCTTGCAGTGAGTGTCCCAGAACTGCACACAGCACTCAAGGTGTGGCCTCACCAGTACCATGTACAGGGGGGCAATCCCTGCCCAGGTCCTGCTGGCCACTCTATTGCTGATACGGGCCAGGTGCCATTGGCCTTCTCGGCCACCTGGGCACACTCTGGCTCATGTTCAGCCGCTGTCAGCCAGCACCTCCAGGTCCTTTTCCTCTGGGCAGCTTCCCACCACTCTGTCCCCAGCCTGTGGTGCTGCCTGGGGTCGTTGTGACTCAAGAGCAGGACCTGGCACTTGGCCTTATTAAACCTCATACAATCGGCCTCAGACCATTGATCCAGCCTGTCCAGATCCCTCTGCAGAGCCCTCCTGCCCTCCAGCAGATCAACACTCCCACCCAACCTGATGTCATCCAGTAACTGACTGAGGGTGCCCTCGATCCCCTCATCCAAATCATTGATAAAGTTCTGAAACAGGACTGGCCCCCACACTGAGCCCTGGGGAGCCCCAGTGGTGTTCCCAGCTGGATGTAACTTTATTCATCACCACTCTCTGGCCTGGACATCCAGACAGTTTTTAACCCAGCAAAGAATGCACCTGTTCAGGCCATGGGCTGCCAGTTTCTCCAGAAGAATGCTGTGGGAAATGGTGTCAAAGGCTTTACCGAAGTCCAGGTAGAAGATATCATGCACAGCCTTTCCCTCATCCCTAGGCAGGTCACCTGCTTAGAAAAGGAGATCAGGTTGGTCAAGCAGGACCTGCCTTTTATGAACCCATCCTGGCTGGGGCCAATTCCCTGGTTGTGCTGTGTGGTTGCACTGAGGATAATTTGTTCCGTAACATTCCCTGGCACTGAGGTCAGACTGAATGAGGGGAGCCTCACTGTGGCAGCTGCTGGAACTCCTCTTGGAAACGTTTCTCCAGCCAAAAGAACGGCTGAGCAGTGGAGAAGGCATTTCTTGCACGTCCAGAGACAGGGGAGGGACCAGAGACCGGGACTCTCCAGGTCCCAAACGCAGCATGTGAGCAAGAGGCTTTTGCGTGCACTTCGCTTTCCACTGCGGCTGGGTCTTTTGCTTAAATTTAGTATTTGGCCTGTGCCCTCCAACCCTCCCTCCGGAGAAACAATTCAAACCGCAGCAGCCCACCGCGGCCGGCGGGAGGGTGCTGTGTGCGGAGCACGCAGGAGCCTGTGGCACCCCTGGGCACCTTCCCTGCGGCTCGGCAGTGGCCGGGCAGCCTCCCCTCAGCGGCACCCGTGCACCTCCACGAGGAGCCGGCTCTGCTCGCACTGTTCGGAGCAGCACCGGCGGAACTCGCAGCTGCAGCGCTGCACCAGCTCCGCCCGGGCCGTGGGGAAGCCGCGGCCGCAGCACCGCAGCTCGCAGCCGTCCGTGGCCAGCCATGTGCGCCTGCACCGGTGTTCCCGGAGGTGCCGGAGATCCCGTGCCGAGGGGTCCCGGTCGCAGAAGTCCGGGCTGGCCAGCAGGTAGACCAGGACGTGAGCCGTGTAGGGCTTGAAGCGAGAGCTCTTGGGCACCAGGAGCTTGCGGGAACCGACCCGCTTCGGGTAAACCTCCGCTGCCCCCTCAAACTTTTCCTTGAGGACGTTGCCCACCTGGCGGAAGGGAGGCATGACTTTCCAGCAGGTGCGCACCTCGCAGGAGCCCGACACACCATGGCACTTGCACTCCACCTTCATGTGGGCCAGGAGGGCCTGTGGAGAAGGAGGCAGCTGCCAGCCAGACCAGGGACACCCTTCCCAACCCCTCCCATGCTGCTGCTGCTCCCCCAACGCTGCGCCCAGGGAGCTGGAGAGCGGGGGCAGGATCGAGAAAGGGAAGAGGAAGGGGAAAGTGAAAGGGCAAAAATGTCTTTTTAAGCCAGGCCAATGTGAACAGAAGGAGATCCGCTCTGTGGGAAACAAGATGGTTTGGGTCTGTAAGAGAAATTCCTGAGGCAGAGGGAGGGATGGGGACCTGTTCTGACCTGCGGGGCTGTGGGAGGGGAACACATCTGCCCGGAGGCAGAGGATGTTCAAGGGACCAGATCTGACTGTGGCTCCTGCAGATGTCTTTATTGAAGAGGGGCTGGAGGGGCAGGGAAGCCCTTCGGAGCAGAACAGAGTAAATTTCCTAAATCATAGCTGGGCTCTGTGAGGAAGAGGAGGCTGCACAGAAGTGGGTAGGGGAGGCTGGGACTCCCCTCCACACAGGTAGGAGCCAGCTCAGTGGTGGGCTAGGAAAGGCAGCAGGATGCAGACTCCTCAGGGAACACGAGGCTGCCCTGGAGTGCCTGTTGGGGCATGGGGGCTGGACTGAGCTCTGCCCAGCCAGGGAGAAGCCCCTGCAGCCAGGCTTGCTCCCAGGCCTTGTTCCTGCTCTCACCTTCCTCCCAGCCCCATTGTTGTGCAGGTTCATGAGCGCTCAGCTGGAGGAGACACCACGGCTCCTCTCAGGGCTGTCCACGAAGGCCTGAGAGAAGGCAATCCTGTAAGACAGGTTATCAGAACAGCCTGACCACTGGAAACCTGCAGAGGGAAAGCGGCCTTGAGACAAGGAAAGAGAAGCCCTGAGAGGATCTCCCAAAGACCTGTGGAGAATGGAAGTGTCTCCTTCTCTGGTCTGTCTCCCCTGTGGACCTTCCCCTCTGCCACCTGTTCCCTGCCACCTCTCTTCCTTCATCTTCAGAGCTGACTCCTCGGACCTTGTGCAGCCACACTTGTGCAGCTCCCTGAGGCTGCAGGCACAGGTCACAGCAAAAGCAATGCGTGGATGAAAGCAGACTCCCATGTGCCTGCAGCAGGACAAGAATTGGCACAGAGGGCAAAGGCACTGATGGGGCACAGTGTGGGAAAAGAGGCTGTCACTGTGTGCAGGAAGGATGCATGCAGATGGAGACTGCTCGGGAGGAATAGATGTCAGGATGTTCACCCAGTGCAGCTGCCCCCAAGGCTGGGAGCCAGTAAGTGACACGGCTCTGTGGCAGGGTGGGTGGCGGGGTCGGGGAGAAGATTTACCAGCCTGCAGAGCTGGCACCCAGGATGGTCCAATGGGACCAAAATGCCAAATGTGGCCAAATGGGAAGGAGTTTCTCCAGAATGCTAATACGTGTAAGAGCATTCGGTTCAGTTTGCTCTGTGCTGACAGACAGGCTAGCATCTGGAAGAAGGCACTGGCCCCTCTGGGGAGGGGTCCTTGCACACTAGCCCAGGAAAGGCTGATGTGTCAAGGGGACAGTAGGCACACTGGAGTGACACCACGCCGAGCCTGCCTGCGCCACCTCCCCCTTGCTGCCCTTGGATGGTGGCCTTGCTGAAGACCTGCAGCCCCTGCAGGGTGGAGCAGATCCAGCAGCGAGAGTGAAACTGGTGCTGGCACTCGAGGACAGCCAGCTCCGTGCCTTGCTGCACCGCCTCCATGGCTTCCACCTGCCGCCGGCAAACGCGGACCTGCTCTTCCACCAGCCCTGCCAGGCCATCACAGCCCCTGGCGTCCTGGAGGACTGCCTTCAGGGAAGTCTGCTTGGCCAGGGACCTGTGGGGCAGGGCAGAGGTTCAGTTGCAGATGGGCTAGAGCCAGGGCCTTACCTCTGCAGGACTAACCCTCTCTAGCCATATCTTAGAGCAGAAATTGGGCAGGGAAGGGGATGTGGCCATGTTGTCTGTGAATTGGACATTCTTGCTCCACATTCTGGTCTGCACCATCCCTCTCCCTCCATGCTCCCAGAGATGCCCCTTCCGCCATTTGGTTGCCCAGATTCCTTCCTCCACCACCCTGTTCTCGCCCTATTTTCTTTGATACAGCACCTCCCTAGGCGGCTTTCCACCCCAGACAGTACAAGCACAAAGCATACTTACAGCCAGGTCACAGCAGCAACGTGCTGCACGTGGATCAGCACCACATACAGCCACACCAGCTCCATCCTGTCTGTGGCAAAACTTCACCACCTTAAGCCCCGGCACAGCAGCTGTCTGAATCCCCCTCCTGTGGCTTCCCACAGCCTCTGCCCAACAGTGGCTTTCACAGCAGCTCCAGCCCAGCCCTGCAAAGCAGGGGTAGTCCCAGCCCTGGGCAGTGGCCGTGGGCTGTCTGGGTGTGCCTGCCAGCATCCGAGACCCTGTAGCCCGCAGAACCCTGCTGGGCTGGCCTTGCGAGGTTGTCCACACCAGTGCTACAGCTCGGGCAGCATGGTGGGAGAGCTCTGAGCTTGGGCTCTGGGGTGGGCATCCGTCACGAGGAGCTCACATGGATGGGGACAGCGTCTGTGTCACACCCATGGCCTGTGCCATCCTGTCAGCAGATGGTGTGGTTGTCTTCCTCCACAGCCCAGTCACTTCTTCAGCAGGAAGCAGCCCAAGACCCGCTCAGCAGCAGACAGAGCCGTCCACACAAGAAGAACCCAGCAGCACTAAGCAGCTGCTGCCAGACCCACCAGCTCATCACTGCTTTGTCACCATGCCCTTTGGGGAGACAGAGAGTCTCCCTGCAGTGGCAGCTCATGGGAGCAGAGGGGAAGACCTGCTGCCTCCCTCATCCGCATCCACTGTTCTTGAAGACGCTCCCTCATGTGCCTCCTCCAGGCTGGAGATTATTCTTTTCTACCCTGCAGCCCATGTAGCTACAGCAAACAGACACAGCCCAGCTGCTCAGTGGCTCTCTTAACTCTTTCCCTGGCAGGTCTCCCTTCACCTCCCTCATTTTCTTCCCCATGGACTGACTGTCCTTCCCCAAACTCAGTCCTTGTCCTTCTCCTAGGAGGCACAATGGGGTGGCTGTGCCCCTTCTCAGTGGGTAGCCTTTTCCTAAGAACCCCTGTGTGACCAGGGAGCTGAAATGTCCCGGGACAAAAGCTTGCCATTCCCCCAGCCAACATGGGAAGTGCCAGCTGTTCCCACTGCCTTGGAAGGTAAAACTCCTCCGCAGCCACAGGTTTCTGCTCTTCCTGTCTGAATCATTCAGAAAGTGAAGCAGGGCTGTTCTGGCCCTCCTGTGGTTCTTCCATAAAGGGATTCACCCCTTTGCTGTGCTCTGCCTCATTTTCCTGCACAAAGAGGTCGGAAGAGCACTGGTGTTTATCAGTCATCCTTTCAAACCTGAGCAGCCTCTCACTTGTAGCACGCATTTCACCTCTCTCCTTGCCTTCCCAGCTCCCTGCATCCCTCCTCCTGTTGGGTCCCTGCTCCTGCTTTCCGGAGCCAGCACTCCAAGGTGGCAGGCATGTTGGGATCTGCAGCATCGGGGTGTAGCCTCCAACACACACCCCAGTAATCTGGTCTTACCTGCTGCTCACTCAGACTGTGGTGAGGAAATGCCGGGGGTTGAGCTGCTCTTCCCCATGAGCTGAGCCTCCAAGAGACAGTGAGGGGCAAACATGTGAGCCCACCTGGCTGAGGGGACACAGAGTTCGTGGGCTGATGCACCGAGACCCGGGGAGGTGAGTGAACTTGGCTAGGTGAGGATGCTGTGGGGCTCACGGGCTGGGCTGAGTGCCACTGTGTCCTCGTCTTCTCACGCATGGAAAAGCCAGGACTGCCGGGCTCAGCCAGGTGTGTGCTCATGTGTGTGAGGGGTGAGGGCTGCAGGGGAGGGGGAAGTTCCCGCAGAATGTGTCAGACACTCCTCAGGCAAAGGACACCCCCCGTGGCATATCTGCAAGCTTTTATCAGTAGCAACGCCTTGACGGGAACTGAAGAGACACAAAAAGCCGTGAGAACAAAGATCCCAGCAACTAGCAAGTGAGAAAGGAGGTCTGGTTAAAAAAGAGAGGCACTGAAAAGAAGCAGGGTGAGCTCAGTGGTTTGGTGCTATTGTACCCTCCAAGGATTTATGAGTAGCAGGAACATATATCCCTCGGTGTGTCATTCCCTGGAATGAGGAGTCAGTAACAGCAGAACAAGGGAGGCAGGGAGTGAGAAAGTCAAACACCAGCAGGCAGAGGAGCCAGGCAAGGGCTGCAGAGAAAGGGAGCCCACAGCAACTTCCCAGGGCAGCTTTTCCTGGGTCAGGACGACAGCGGGATTAGGAGCACCTCCATGACTCGTGTCTTCTTCCAGGTGTGCTGAGGCTGGCAAAGCAGGAATAGGACTCGAAGCAACAGAGTGCCAGATGGGCTCTGCACAAGGTCAGCTCCCTTCCCAGCTCCACGTGGCAGTGCCAGGTCACAGATGTCCTGGTAGCTCAGCCCTTGTACTTTCATAGCGCTGCGCCTCCTGTGGTGTTGAACGCCAGGGACCGACGTTTGTGGCAAACATGCCTTTGCTTGCCACAGACAATGACACCTCTTCGGAGTCTGGTTCTTTTTGGGACCCTGCCACGTGCCAGCAGTGCGCAGCTGGGCCCCCAGGCAGGGGTTTCATCCCAAAGCCCCCAAGCCCATGGGAGTGACAGGACTCCAAGTCTTTGTGCTGGCTAGCAATTAAATCAACTTTGCTCTCACTTCCCGTATTTCACTTCTACCTCCTGTTTAGCAATATTTTGGGGAGAGGGATGTTTTGTTTTTCCCCCGTCAGTCCTGAGGGTGGCTGAGTTAGCAAGACAAGCAAGTATTTGGCACTATGACCCAGGGCAGGTCTCCTCAGTTGCAAGGACACCTGGGTACTGCTTCTCTCATGATTGCATTTGCTGTTGTAGGATGTGGTTTAGCTTATCAGCCTTTGATAACAAAGTTCATGCTTTGTAGGCAGGCAGAAGTGCATCAGGAAGTGAGAAAGGAGAAGAGACAAACTGTAGCATGCCAGATGTAGGATCAGCCGTAGCGCAATAGGGGACAGCTGTGATTTGGATGAAGAGCCTGCCTGGTTCTGTTTTGATCCAAGCTGCTTTGTAGTTTTGGTGCACGGATTGAGACCTCTGCAGTGGGAGCAATCACCAACCAGCAAGCTGGCATCCACGCTTGGCTCTTCTCCAGCAGTGAGGTAAGGCACACAGAACATCTGGAGAGCCGGATGGTTGGACATCTTGGGCACCGGCCCCGTGAGCCGCTGTGCACGTGCTGCCAGACCTGACCACAGGGCACTGGGGGACATCTGCCCCTCTTCAGTTGCCCCGTGGGCCTAGAGGTGCAAGGCACAGCTCTGTGTTTGTTCAGACTGAGGCTTTCTTTGGGATCCTGTGACATTAAAAGCATGGGCAGCCTGCAGAGCTTACTTGCCAAGGTGCCCACAAAGGGAACCTTCTTCCACGGGACTCTCAGGAGATGAAGGGGGGTAACGTCTCTAAAGAGTAGGCAATAGGAATGTGATCAAACCTCATGAGTTAAAGACAGAGGTCCCAGCTTTTATATCATGTATCTCTTATAAAAAACAAGCCATCCTAAGTCTTGAATGTCTTCGAGGTTCTAATCATCACAAAAATCTAATTTCTTGAGTAGGAAAAAAGATGAAAAGTGGGGCTTAAATATCACCAACAGTAGGTAAAAAGCATCCACGTGTATGAAAAAAAATTTATCTCCAATTTCTAGGGTAAAGTCGGGTGGGTTTTCTGAGGTTTGAAACATTTTTGTTGTTTCCTCACTGACCCTGCAGCATGCTCAGCAGTATTTTTCTAGCTTTCTTTTTCCACCTCATTTCTCAGATTCTTCATCATTTTTGTAGTGCTCAGAGGCAGTGACTCCCAGTAAGACAGAGCCAGGAGAGAGAATTCCCAGGACCAGGCCACAAGATGCCAGGCACACATCCCATCTCAGGGCATGCCTGCCTGTTCTGGCCACTGTGTGCAAGTGCATCTAGGCCTTCTCACCCCCAAAAGAAAAAAATTCAAAACCCCATGTATTTTGCAAGTCACAGTCTTGGCACTTGATGGTATTCAGGGGCTCAGATTGAAGAGGCAAAAAAATGCTTCCTCCACCTTCTGGGACACATAAGGTCAGTCACCGAACAGAAAGCTTCTTCAGGATTTAAAGAGAGCATTTTGTTGTGAGGAAGGGGATTATTCAGCTGTGGAACCGCTGCCTCCTTACACAGCTGGTGGCTTGAGACCTCTTGGCAGCTTTTGTGCAATGAGTGCTTGGGGTTCTTTTAGAGGCAGCCACAAGGAAGATGCCCTTTGACTCTCCAATATTAACCAACAAGGACAGTCGGTGTCCCTGCTGCCAGCCTGCTTTACCCACCCACAGCTTTCCTTTTTAGAGAAGGATAGTCAAAGCAGGACCTCCAGAGCTCACTGGAGAAACTCTCTGCTCCCACAGCTTCATCTTTCCAGTGGCTGTGTCTGCATACATCTCATTTCAGGTTTTGGTCATGGTATCTGTCACAGCAAGTCTGAGACTATCAGCTTAGCTTCCATACCAACACCACAGCAGATTCTTTCTTTCGTGTTTCCATCTACCCACCAAAAAAAAAATCCCCTCAAAACCACCAATCTATTTTCTGCTCTCAGTGATCTTTGCTGCCAGTTTAGAACTGTGTTGTTCACTGTCTTGAAGGCTGAAAGGCTAGAGTATGTAAGGAAAGACCACTCCAAAAAGAAAGAATAGGTGATAGTGGGCAAAAAAAAATGAACAGGTTTCTTTCACTGGTATTCATGGCATGAAAGCCTGGGAGATTTCCACAGCAGAAACTCTCTTTACGGAAAAATTCATCAAAGGACTGTCTCTGGTCAAACAGTAGTAGGATCAGCCACAGAGCAGCAAGATGAACTAAACCATGTCTAAAACCACACAGCTCCTACCCCAGAGGTCCGAAAATAACTGAAGGGTGGAAGACCTGACTAATTGTGCTATAGAAACATCTGCTTAAAACAGCTCTTAAAGGCAGACTCAATTTAAGAAAAGGCTCTTGGGGGGTTTCAGACCAGGGAGCTTGATGTTTTTGCTGAACAAATTAGTAGAAGCTATAATAAAGGAAAAAATCAATTGGCATAGTCACATCTAATTACTGGGGAAAAGTCATCATGGCTTTTAAAAGGGACGCTGTTCCCACAGTCCTTCCTTAAAGGACTCTATAAGCATGTGAACAGTGGCCCAGGTGGATTTCCAGAAGGCTTTCAAAGGCAGTCTCACCAATGGCACTTAAAAAAATTTAAAGAAAATGTTCCTACTTGGATGAAAAGTGCCTAAAAGAAGGGACAGAGAAAGAAGGCAAATGGTTGTTTTTCTCAGTGGAGTTATAAGACACCTGTGCTGGGGCTTGGACTGTTTGACTTATTCATGAGGGATGAATAATAAAATAAAAAATCTGTTGGAGACATAAAATTATTCAAGTTAAAAAGGATGAGGTTTGGCTGCAAAGAGCTGCAGAGATTAAGAGAAGTGTGAGTGACTGGACTTAAACTAACAGCTGAGATTTTATCTAGTGAAGTGATGGGAGAAAGCAAACTGAACTGACCATTACCACTTGCAAATGAGATCTACACCTACGCAGCTCAGTGCATCCACATTATCAGCACCGTGTGTTTTCAGCACCCCAGCACAGGGCTCACAACAGCTCTAGCAGAAGTGGAAAGGTGCTGAGAAGGGCAACAAGGATGTTCCAAAGTACATAACCACTTCTCTGCAAGGAAAAACTACGAAGACAGGGACCCTTTAGCCTAAAAAAGAAAGCCCAAAAAAATCCAGGTTACTGAGTGGGAATAGGGTAGATGTTTATAATATTATCAGCCATGAAATGAAGGTGAATAGGGCTGTTTTCTGCCCTGTCTCTTCCAGCACTAAAGCTAAGAACTGAATCTAGCAGGTGGTGAATCGAAGATGGGTACATGGAAGTGATTCTTCACCTGAGGCACAAGTAAGCTGTGGAACTCCTTGGCACTCCTGTCACTGGATGATGTAGATGGTAAATTTTACATCAACTCAAAAAGCAACTGAAAAAAAAAGTGAAATAAAAGATCCCTGAGGGCTACTGAATACAACTAGGTCACCTGTGGCTCAGGAAATTCCTGGGCTACAATTTATGCTGGCAACAGGAAGACAACTTGAGGCAGTGTAACTACATGATCTGACTGTTCTTAACATAATCCCTTCACCATCCACAATTTGAGATGGAATACTAGTTGTAGATAGCCTCATACAGCATGGACTGTACTGACATATTATATTCTCTAGATTTGTTAATTGAATACCTCTGGGAAGCTTGAAAAAACACATCTGTAGAGATAAGTCCTTTTCACCTGACATCTGGCTGGTCTGAGTACATGTGTTACAGCAGGTCGTGGTCAGTCGCCGAGTCTCAGTCTCAGTAACTTTGTAATAATAATAACAAAGGTCTGACCAGTCTGCAGTTCATTGCAGCGTTTTGGCTCTCACAAAAGCTGACATATTCTCATAGAATTATAGAATCATAGAGTGTTCTGAGTTGGAAGGGACCCACAAGGGTCATCAAGTCCAACTCCTGGCCCTGCACAGGACACACAAAGAATCACACCCTGTGCCTGAGAGCGTTGTCCAAACACGTCTTGAGCTCTGTCAGGCTTGGTGCTGTAACCACTGCCCTAGGTAGCCTGTTCCAGTGCTCAGCCATCCTCTGGGTGAGGAACCTTTTCTTGATATCCAACCTAAACCTCCCCTGATACAACTTCAGGCCATTCCCTCGGGTCCTGTCACTGGTCACCACAGAGAAGAGATCAGTGCGTGCCTCTCTTCTTCCCCTCATGAGGAAGTTGTAGGCCACGATGAGGTTTCCTCTCAGTCTCCTCCAGGCTGAACAGACCAAGTGCCCTCAGCCGCTCCTCATATGGTTTCCCCTTAAGGCCCTTCACCATCCTCGTGGCCTTCCTTTGGACACTCTCTAATAGCTCAATGTCTTTTTTATATTGTGGTGCCTAAAACTGCACACAGGACCCAAGGTGAGGCTTCCCCTGTGCAGAGCAGAGCAGAGCAGGACAATCACCTCCTTTGACCACTGGCGATGCTTCTCCTTGAGATTTTTTGAATTGAAACATTTCACTTGAAACCGACAACATTCTTGCACTTTTGCCTTGTCAGCTTATCTTATACTTCACACTTGCACAAGACTTCACACAAAGTATTCACCCACCAGGAAGGCTAGAATGCACTCAGATATAGCTTGATAAACCAGCAGAAGTTTCTCTAAGAAACTTGTCTTGATGATGGACCTGCCCAACAACACAAAAGGATGGGCAAGTTGGTAGCTGTCTATACTTTTGTAGTAGGTTTCCACTTCCGTTGTTTAACATGTTGTTACCAGAATGATTCTCTTCCTTTCTGTGAGGTCAGGACACTCTACTGTCTGCAGCAGATTCTCTCTGGATCTGTGCATTGCCACACAATGCCATCCAGAGGGTCTGACATGCTCGTTGTGCCTGTCAAGTTGCTGAGTAATATCAACTTCATATAAAGATATTCTCTAGACAGAAAATTCTGCTTTCCTTTTGAAGTATATCACAATCTACATGGACCCTGTGAGGGAGTCCCTATGTGACCCCTGCAAACAACTGTGGGGAACTGTGTCACACCAATCCCTGCTCCAGTGTGAGTCCCTTCCACAGGGTGCAGTCCTTCAGGAATAGTTCTGACTGTTCCAGCATGGGTTCAATGTGGTCTTCTCCAGGAGCAACAGAGGAAATTTGCTCCAGTGCCTGGAGCACCTCATTCCCCTCCATCTTCACTGACCTTGGTGTCTGCAGAGCTGTTTCTATCACATATTCTCACTCCTCTTCTCTGGCTGCAATTGTTGTCTCACAGTAACTTTTTCCCTTTCATTATTCCAGAGGTGCTACCACCATCACTGATGGGCTCAGCCTCGGCCAGTGGCAGGTCCATCCTGGCACTAGCTGTGTCAGACACAGAGGAGGTTTCTGGCACATTCTCACAGAACCACACCTGTAGCCCTCCCAGCTACCAAAACCTTGCCATGCAAACCCAGTGGAAGGATGTTGCTATTATGTCACCGGGAGCCTTCTCTTGTCCAGCTGAACAAGACCAGTTCCCTCAGCATCTCCTCATGCTGCAAGCACTCCTGCCCTCAGACCATTCTGGTGGCCTTCCACTGGGCTCACTCCAGCTGATCAGTGTTTGGACAGTGCTGCTAGTTAGTACCTAGAGTGGTTACCAGCCTCATGTTCATCCACATGAATCCCATAGCTCTTCCTTTTTCATTGTGCTCCCTTCCGTGGCTGTGCTGCTCTGTGTTTGTGGGACATGGTCTGCTTCAAGCTTTAGGGTGTTACAAGCAGCAGAATGAAGACCTGTAATCCACTGGTCCCAAGCAAGTAAGGACACCAAAGGAACTGTATGAATGTGAGCAACATAAGGAACTCAAAGTCACTGGGACTGAGGTCCGTGTGTGTTGTTTCACGTAACAAAAGGAGCTTGGGTGGAGTCAGGTCGAACTGTACTGTAATTTTTTTTATCTGAAATGGATGTACAAAGTCCTGTTTCTCTGATATAAAACAGTACTACGCAGTTTTTATTTTAAGTTCCTTCCCGTCAGCATTTTTCCTTCAAATGCTGCTCTCTTCTTTTTCTTTCTCTTTCTCTGGAGCTGCCTCAGCTACTTCCCCTGTGTGCTTGTGGTGTCCCTTTCTTGTATTCATGTGCTCTCAGCAGTGATCAAGGCAAAGTGCATTTTCTGGGGCTGAGTGATAAATGATTCTGTACAACAACCACCTTCTCTGAGCTCTGTCTTCTTCTGCCATGTAATTACTCACTTTTCCAGTGTTCATTTTCCTTCGTCTTTTGGTTTCTTTGAGAGTTCTTGCTGCAGAAGCCACCATGGTGGGATTTTAACATTTCAAGAGATTTCCTTCTCTAACTTAAACTTTTCTGTCTTGGTCTTTCACTCTGACCAGGAATTGTACTGACAGCTGGCAATGATTCTCCATCTCCTTAGCACCTCATAACCACTGGAAAGAATTGCTGAACTAGAGGCAGAAGCAGACTCTACATTACCATCCCTGCCAGATGACCACAGATCCGCAATCCAAAGCAGTGCCAGCCAAGAGAGACATTGCCCATCTACCTCCCAGCTGCAGATGACTGGAATGCCCTGCCCGTGGCTCCTTAGAGGGGAATGACTCCTCTCGGTGCTCTTTGTGCCTCCTTAGCCCACAACAGGCTCAGCCATCTCAGTGAGACCATCCCCTGATCCATGCTGGGCATGTCAGAGTCCAGTACATCCAATACATCCAATACGTCCAATGCATTGCAGACATGCAAGGATTACACCTTCAACCACCACCTCCTCATGCCTGGCTACACCCTGATATTCATCACAGGCTTGATACTGAATGTGATGGCCCTATGGATATTCGTCCGATACCTGCGCCTGAAGTCTGTAGTGATGATCTACATGTTAAACCTGGCCATAAGTGACCTCAGCTTCACACTCCCTCTGCCCCTGCGACTCTACTACTATTCCAACCACCACTGGCCCTTTGGCAGCATCCTGTGCCAGGTCTCTGGCTCAGTCTTCCAGATCAACATGTACGGTAGCTGCCTCTTCCTCATGTGCATCAACCTGGATCGCTACATTGCCATTGTTCACCCACTTCGCTGGCGGCATCTGCGGCGCCCCAAGGTGGCCAAGCTCCTCTGCCTGCTTGTCTGGGTTGTGATCTTCATGGGCTCCATCCCCACAGCCATAGTCCACAAGCAAAACCACTGTAAAGTACGGAACCAGACCATTTATCTGTGCTTTGAAAGCTTTAGCGACAACATGTGGCAGAATAACCTCTTCCCCCTGGTAATCCTGGCTGAAATCTTGGGGTTTCTCCTGCCTCTCAGCTCTGTGACATACTGCTCGATTCGGATCTTTCAGGAGCTCTGCCAGCCCAGCCAGACAAAGACCCTGAGACAGCAGAAGACTGTGCGTCTCCTCTTGGTCAATCTGGTCATCTTCATCATCTGCTTTGTGCCCTACAACACTACCCTGGCAGTTTATGGCATGATAAAGGCCCGGGTGATGAAGGTTGAGAAAGATACCCAGGCCTCCGTGCGCCAAGCGCTAATTATAACGATGATGTTGGCCAGCATGAACTGCACGCTGGACCCCTTGATCTACTACTTTAGCACCGAGGGTTTCCGGAACACCTTCAAGAAACTGCGGCGGGGACAAGCCTGGGACTCAGAGATGGGGACACTTAAGCATCAGATTGTGGAGAGTAAGTCAAGCCGAGACCATGCAGTCTCCAAAGTAAAACTGTTCCCATCTGAAAACTTTATCCGTCCCAACGAATCTTCACCGTCACTTCCTACTGCAGTATTTCTGAACGGCCCTATCGAGGACTCGGAAATTTAAGCCCAGGAAAGCCATACCACTGCAGAGCCGCCCATGCAATAACTACAGCAAGCCTATGGGATACAGCAAGCTGTCTGAGGGAGCACGGCAGGCTGTCTGTGGGTGAACGTGATGATGCAAAGCTGAAGGGTGAAAGGTTGTTTTGAATAAACAGAGGTGCCTTGGTGACATGGTCATACTTGACTCTTTTGGTACAGGAAACATAGTGGGGGACAAGGATTTAAAACAAACTTAGTGTGTCTAGGTCCGGCCAGTATTAATTCCTATAGCAAGTCCATCCTGTCTGAGTAGCTCCTGGCTGCACTGCAGCGTGAGGCAGTTCTGGGGATCATCAGAACACAGATATGGTACTCACTGCTGACAAAGTGAACTTACTAGCAATGGCTGAAGGAAACCTTTGACCAGATGTTTCAATTTGAGTCATAGGTTCAGCTCAGGACATCTAAATGAGTAGCTTAATTTTCCAAAAGAACTGAAGCATTTAGCAAGCTTTGATGGGGTCAAGGATAATAGCTGAGTTTTCAGTAATCTTGCAGAAAATAAGTTCCTAATTGTATAGAAAATCACAGACCTTAGCAAAACAATCTTCAGGAGGTATGTCAAATGTGCAGCTGTACACACACATGTGGCACAATGGCTATACATTTACCTAAAGCAAAATGGCTTGGGAAATGCTAGCATACTTAAAAAACTGCATTCTCAATGGCCCCAGAAAAAAAGAGAGGATACCAATATTGTCCCTGTGTCAGAAGCTCATGCTGACATTAGTGCTTTGCACTCTCTTGTTGCTGGGCCCTATACAGGATGATTGATTTCAGGTCTGAGTGATTTTCACTGTTGAAAAGAAATGATGTCACAGGATGAGGCTGCAGTGAAATGTATTTGCTTGCACTGTTTGTACATGTTTTTCCAGTCTGCACTGTATGTGAAAGCCCTATAAATCTTCCCAGAAGCGAGATCCAGCTGTACACAGGCAGTGCCAGAAGCCCCAGTTTTTCACTCCTGCTGATGGCCAAGGGTTGCCTTTCCAATTGCACTGCAAAACAGCCTCTCTGTGGCTTCCAGCAGGTCTCAGGCTGTTCTGGAGTGGATCCATTACGGTGGTTTGGTTTTGGTTTTTTTAATGTTAAAGGAAAGGTCAGGGAAAGTGACAAGAAATGCAGCCCAAAGTGCTAGATTTTATAGTTTTTAGACTTCTCAATAAGCAATAAATCCGGTTTCAATTCCTACCTCATGACTGCTGTGGGAATAAATGTATTGTAATACATCACGGGTTTGTGTTAGGAGATACTGCGTTTTAAATCCATTTTTCCAGTCTCCCTTGAAGATTCTCTCTTTCACTATACACAGCTGCCGAAGCAGGTCTTCAAGAAGACCTGTAGAAGATGATGAGCCTCTCCACAGAGACATCCTTGTGTCACAGCCTGCCTGTGAAACATATGCCCTAGGCAAGCCAGCTCTGTCCCCTTGCTCAGCCCATGCATCACCAGCAGACAAGCCTTGAAATCCATCTGCAGATGAAGAACATTAAATAGCGCCCAAGAGATGCAGGGAGAGAGGTGGAAGAGGGTTTGCAGGGCAGTAGGTATTTCTATTTTTAAAACTCAGGATTACCATGAATCCTTTGTGACATAGTGCAGCTGGAGAGGAAACAGAGCTGTGTGCATCTCTTCTGCTACCTTTTTCTCCTGGGATTTATGGGATAACAGAGTGATATTACAGCAGATGCACTGCTGTCCATTTTCAAACCTTCCTCCATCTTCCTCCTTCCTAGACCCCTTTCCTTGTCCCTGTACCTCTGGTCCTTTCTCCTTTTCCCTAAACTAATGCACCATGCACCTAAGCATCAACACAATGCCTTCACAGCTATGTTTTCCTCCCTGCCCAAAGAAGCTGGTTTTTTGTTTCCTTTTAACTTGGCTAGAGTGCTGTTACAAGTTCACAGAGAGATTCGAGTGGGAAGGGACCCCTGGAGGTCTCTAGCCAGACTGCCTGCTCACAGCAGGTTGCTGGGGGCAGTGAGGGCTGACAACTCCCTAAAGGAATATAAGAGCTGAGATCCAGGTGTGTAACAAGGCAGGCAGAGGAAGAGCCTTAGCCAGCACGGGAAAGCATCTGAGCAAGGGGACAAAGGCAGGTATAGGCAGATAGGTGGGTTCAGCTGAGAATCCAGACCATCAGACAAGCTTATGGTGATGAGGCAGGTCCAAGGTCCAACTAAGAAGTCAAGTCAGCATCAGGATCAGGTCTGGAGGCAGGAACCAGGGTGAGCCACCATCCAGAGATTGCCTGACAAGTCCATCATGACAAGGCAGGACTTGGGTCAAGCCAGGAATCATATCCACGGGTCTAGATCCACTGAGTGCATGGTCAGGCACAGGCCAGACTCCTCAGACAGGAGCCAAGGGCAAGAGCACCAGCTTAAAAGCATCTCCTGGGGCAGGAGGTCAGTCCTGGCGGAGTCTCCAGCAGAGCTTTCTGGAAACTCTCCCCAAAATCATCAGAGGGAAGAGGCTGAGCTCCACTGCCTCTGACCTGTCCCCAAACTCGTACAGCCAAAGCCCCAGGAGCAGAGAAGATGTACTTGGGACCCCAAGGTAGTTGAGGTTGCTCAGAGCCTTGTCCAGGTGTGTTCTGAGCACCTCCAAGGATGACGATTCCTCAGCTTCCTGAGGTACCCACACCGGTGCTGAAACGTGCCCTGGGGAGAGGCTTTTGCAAATGCTCACCAGGATCGTTGCAAGTCATGGCTGTTGTGTTTTCTCAGGGCCACTACGAGCAGAGTCTGGCTCTGTCTTGTCTTGGCAAGCTTGCCAAGTATGAATGAAATGTCAGCCGGCAGATGCCACTCCTTCAGAAGAGGCTGCTCCTCTGCTGAAGTTACAGTATCCTCCACAGCACACAACTTCTCAAAAACACATCAGAAAACATGATCTTTTCTTGTAGTTTCATTCCTGAAAATAGTGGAACTATTTTTACCTGGAACACTTCATAAATATTCCACCTCCAGCAGAGGAAATTTTAGCTCAAATATTTTGACTAAATTATAAATAACTGCAAAGCTGATCTCTTAATGAATCTCATCAACCAGTTTAACAATAAAGAGGGCTGCTGGTCATGTTACATTCAGCAGAAAAGTTCCTGACTTTGGATTTCTGAAGACTTTGCTTGTTATATATAGACAGTGATGTGCCCGGTGTGGGCTGTTGCATTTTGTCCTTTGGGTGTTGAATCTTTTTCAGTTTGCATTAGTTTTGTTTTATTTTTGAGGATTCTAGTCAAACTTAATTGCTTTGGATTCTAGAGGGGATCTAGGATATTTTTCATGTTTGACAGAGAGAATTGCCATTGACTAAGTTTCTGCTTCCGCATTTTTGCCTTTGTAAGCTTCAGGGGTTTTTTATTCCATCACATGGTGATAAGGAATAGCACATGTATGTGCTGTCTTTCAGTGAAATGAGTCATTCACCCTTATCTTGCTTTATTGCTTCTTTTTAATCAGTGTGTATAAAAAAAGCCAAAGAAACAAATCTGAAAGTTCTAGGGTATGATGGCATCCAACAATACAAAACAGAACCACTTTAAAGCTTGTGTTTAGAATACCAGGAGCTATGTGAAGCAATGGTATTCAAGAAGGGAAAGTTAAGTGGGAATACAAGCTTAGCAAAGTCTTTTCAACCTGTATAGGTGACCCTCTACTGTGACAATTCTTGAATTAGTATTCTTGTTAAGTATGTCAGAGGTAAAAGGTGCCATTCATTACTTCCCAGTACTTCGTGTCATTTGCAGATGTGAACATTAAACAAATGTCTCCTCATCAAGTAAGACTAAACAAGTGAAAGGTCAGAGAGATGGCAAAGGCACACAGAGCACTTATTCTGTATGGATCAGACAGAGTATCTGCAAAAATGTACAAATACATTAGGATTTCAAGTCCTTTGACTTCCAGAATGGATATATCCTATGCTTCTGGAAATTGTTCTCTACTTGGATGATATATAAAATTGTTTTTATGACTATTAATCATGACTATTAATATTAAAATGTATTTCATATTTTCTAGAAATCCTCTGATACTCAGAGTTCTGTAAGTCAGCTTGAAAAGATGTTTCAGAAGTCCCAGAACAAGCCAGACCTTATCTTCAAATTGCTTTTATTACTATTTTTATTCCTTCCACCATGTACTGGCTGTGTGCCTCCCACCACTAGATGTATCCCTACAACAAAACATGTACTTTGGATTACAAATGCCCTGAACAACTTCAGCTGTGCCTGCTTTGAGCTTGGGAGGTTACCCTCTGCCTTCCACTCCCCTCTGTTGCTGGGAGTTGAAACGGATGTCCTCCAGAGGTCCTTCCAACCTAAATAAATATATGGTTCCCTGACCTTGTGTTTTAGATACTGATCTGTTATCCCAGGCATTTTTTCATTATCTTTCCCTCCCTGAGTTGTTCTTGCTCGGGTTACACTTTGCATATCCTGCTTGCCTTCCAGCTGCGGAGTCCTTGATCCTGTGGCTGAGTGCAGTGAAAGCTTCACATTTTGTGTGTTGCTTTTGAAGCCTTTCCTGCAAACTCGTGTTTTCTGCAGTGCTAACAGCGTCTCGTCAGAGGCCCGGCTGCCGCTGCGCTGATGCTGCTGTACATCCTGCTGACCGAAACCGGCTCAGGGTTTCCTTGCTGTTTCCCACATTTTGCTGTCTCTCTCACACTCGGAGAGATCTCTGGGCACGGATGGTTTTTTGTTTGGTTTACACAGCATCTTGAGCAGCGAGATAGCGACCAGTGAGTGCTCCCAACCAAGATAACAAATAGTGTAATATTACTGGAGAACCTGCTACGCTGATGATTTTGTTTGAGAGTATTTGGGAGTCTGCATGTACTAAAGCCAGGCATCACTGCTTTTACCTATTTCAGACAGTGACAGTGACAAGGCTTCCATGGTAGCTGTAAAACCTTCCTGCACTACACACATTGTCCCCTGAAGCACGGGCAGTCACTCTCCGCTTGAGCCCCTGAAATACAAGGAAACAAGGAAGACCTTTTCTCCCAGGAAGGGCAAGGAGTGGAGGAAGAGACTCAAACTTTTCACCTCGAGGGGATGACAAAAGAGGTTTTCTAACACTGTGTTGAAAAAAAAAAAAATTAAAAACGGGGGAAGAGGCAGGGAGAGAGGGAGGGAGGGTGGGAGGGAAGGGAGGCGGTGCTGAGCCGGCCGGAGGAGGCTCCGCTCCCGCCCCGCTCCGCTGCCGCTCCCCGCCCGCCCCGCGCTCTCCGCGGCCAACAGCGGCCCCCGGCGGCGCCTCGGGGCCGCACCGGCGGGACTCCCGAAGGAGCTCCGGGCGCACGGACCCCGCCGCCCCCGGGACGGAGCGGGCCGTCCGCTCCCTCAGCATCGACCCACTCCGAGATGCACCGGGCAAAGCAGCTCCTCTCAGCTTTTGGAAGAAATGCAATTTGTAAAGAAAAAGAAATGTTAATAAAGACAAGGAGCTATAAAACTGAAGGAAGTAAATGTCTTCGCCGGGAGCAGGGGGAGAAGAGGAGTTAATTTTGTTGTCCGGATAGTAACATCCCCGTAAAGCGTAAACAGAATGACAATAAAAGCATTTGGAAGTAATCTAGCCCATGGCACGGGTCAGGGTCTTCCTGAGGGTTTTACCCGATCGGAGCCTGGTAAATATTGAGCTCACACATTTAGGGAGCGCTTCGATAAATGAAAACACACCCCCCACAGAAGATGTCGCAGCCCTGCACTTGAGTTGAGAAAGGCCAGACTTACTTTTCTCCTTGAGGACTCCTTGTGCACAGGTGCCACGGTTGTCCTTGGTTACGCAATGACAGATTGTTTTCCCCATGAAGTCCCTTCTTTGCTCATCATGTAGGAAGAACATCGGTCACAGAGAGAAAAAAAAGTGGCTTTTTACTTTTTTCCCCCTTTTTGTTTTTTTCTATGCCACATACAAATCCATCAGCTATCTACTGCACATATGTGAACTCCATTCCGCAAACAGGGCTACTGATCTTGTCCCACTTTTCTGTAGTATTTACCATCCCCATATCCAACGGCTTCATAAATTTGAATTAACGTCATTCTCAAGAGGCCCATTAACTGATAAGGTGTTACTACTATTTTATAGGCAGGAAACGGAGTAGCTAAGATGTATGTTCTGAACTACTTTGGATGCCACTTTCTGGAGTGCTATATAGCACATCTCCATCATGTCACTCCTGTTGATTTAAGTCACAAATACAGGACTTAAGCAATTCTGTGAATCAAACACCAAAGCCTCATGATAAGGCTTCCTTTCTCTATAGGAAGGAGCAAAGGAGTGGTGGCTTTTGCGGACAACCTGGTGCACGTCCTGGCGCCCAGTATCACCTGGGGGCCCTGGGGCAGAGGCAGGAGCTGTGAAGGTGGTGGCAAGGGGTTCACAAACACTGTGTTATGAGGAGATTAATTTTTTCAGATGCTTCTATATCAGTGTGCGACATCTAGATAATGAGCAAGGGGAATTAGACGTTCTCATTGATGAGCATGCATTTGATATAATTAGCATTACAAAAAACCCTGTGGGACGATTTGCATAATTTCAGCGCGCTTGAGTCCCCAGTTACAGCCTATTCAGAGGGGACAGGGAGGTTAAAAAAAAAAAGAGAAGCGTTGGGGAAACATGCCGCTACGGCTGAGGGACAGCAGTCCCTGCAGTACAGCTGCTGAAAGCATCACAGTGTGCCCAGGATACGGAGCCAGGGGGTGGCACACATGCTATGGGAGACCTGCAACTGGGAAATGTGTGGGAGATACTCTGCAGTAACGATGCCTCATTAGCACTTGCCAAAATTATTGGTGACAATTTGTAGGCAGGGAAAGGATCTGCGCTGCCACAAGCCAGCTTGTCTGGGGTCATGTTGCAAAGGGTGCCAAGGCATTTGTTGTTGGCCTGGGAATTGGAGGTTGTCTTCTTGACCAGGTCACCTTATTTGCGCATCTGTAGTGTAACCTGAACCACCAAGGAGCACACTTGGTGCTCCAAAAGGACCTGCCTCCAGAGGAGGGAAGTGTTGTGGGGAATTATTCAGGAAGAAACGCAGTGAGAGAAAAACATCAGCGGATCGGGTGGTTGGTTACATGAAGTTTATTACCTAGTCAAAGAGCCCACAGCTGTAATCAAGGGGAAAATGCCATCTTAGTCAGAGATAATGTGAATGAGATTTAGAAAATAAAAGGGTAAGACAGACAAAAAGTGACATAGGCCATTCTGTCATTCTGCACTTTGTACTTTCTAATGGTGAGGGAAAGCTATGGGAATGGGTGAGACACCGTGACTTACTGGACAAGGAAGAATTAAATATAGGAGAAGCAATAGGAAAATTCTCTGGCTACTTAATTTAGAAATGGTATTTATTGACTTTAGTTTCAGAGTAACTGCCAGTAGCAATATATCGTCAGTCTGGTAAGTGGATCATTGCCACAGGCAGGGTGACATCAACGCTTCAAAGGGAAATGGTCAGGCTCATCACTTGAGCTATTTTTGAAGCTTTGGAGGGCCCTGTCATAGATACAATTCTCTGTTTTGCTTTCTTCCACCCTGACCCTGTGCTCTCTGTTCCCTCCATGCTGTCCTTCCTCATGCCGTTTTCTGGACATGCAGTCTGAAAGTACTCAGAAAAACTACTCTTGCAAAAACCTGAGGGACTTTGCACCAAAGATGTAATTCAGCTGGGAGAGCAGTTTCCCAAGGACACCAAAACACGGGATGAAGCTGATTGTGCCTGCCTTTTTCACCACTTCTATTTCCGTCCTTGGGTTGACTTCCACGGCCCTCTATAGGGGGTAGCCTTCAACAACTTAAGAAAATAAAAGATAATTTAATAAAAAGTGTTTCATACTGGCTCGTGTTTAGCACAGGGGTGGTATTAGTGATCCTGAGAAATAACCTTCTCAGACCTGATGGTTTGATCTGTGAGCTTTGTACTGCTTTTCCTGCCCGTCAGGATGAGCAGGGTGGTGGGTGGGGATCTCGGAGTGTGACAGACAGCTCTTCCCCATGCCAAGCTCCTGGAAGCAGCAGAGGGCTGCAGAGGGTAGTTGTCCTGCTTTATGTTTCAAATTGCCACGGCTGCCTGTGAGATGTCAGACTGCAACAAAACCTGAAAGAAACAGGAAAGGCTCTGAGACCTATTGGAGAAGACGCTTGTGCTCTTTACCAGAGGAGTATTTTGAGAAATCGACAGCACAGTGACCCCACCAATAACACAGGATCTTCATAGCACAGGCTCTGTGCTTGGATACCAGGGAAAATGTCCAGAATGGCCTTTTGTCTCATCTCCTTGGACTCATGCCACAGTGATGGATGCTTTTGGAAGCTGAGATGGGGCTTTGCTTGTGTCTGAACCTGCAGCCATTTGGAGCTTACAGCTTGCTGATCCCGTGTAGCTCCTGAGTGCTGTTGGTACTCCTTGTCCTGCACCAAGCCTGCATCAAATCCATCTCAAGTTCTTTCCCCAGATAGATCAGGGAATTATTTCCAGGCTATAATTTTGAAGAGAAAGCTGGTCAAGGAAAGTCAGCACCTCTTTCTTATATTTTGTTGCTCCCACAGCTTCTCCAGGGGGAGAGGAAGTGGGGGAGAGGGGAGGGGCAGGGAAAGGGGAAGGGGAAGAAAAAAGTTTGAGCATCCATAAAAGGGGTCAAATTACAAAAAGAGAGATTCCACTTGTCTGTACATGCAACTAGGGCAGGGTAGACTGGAAACTTTGTTGGTAAGGTGCAAAATCCTTGTTTGGGGTATCTGGTGGAGTATTTTTGGCTGTTAACTAAAGAATTGTTTTTAAAAATATGGTAACCCCAAGACTTGAAGACCAACTTTAACATCTGACATTGTCCCTGTGTACTGCTCTGGGAAGTTTCTTAATGTCATTCATGTTTCTGCTTCAAGCCTAGGTGACTGCATCTGTCAGCAAACATACCAGGTGTTGTAGAGAGAGACAAACATTTGGGAATGGCACACCTCATAGGGCTCAGTCACTCTCAGCCTGCCCCACTTTGCTCTCTGTGGCTTCACAGATTTTGAAAAAGATGGGTAAGGAGAAGAATCACACAGCCTTCAACAAATTTGGGATGGACCACATCCAGATCTGGCATCCCTGTCTCCTGCCCATCAGCAATTCTGGTGAAATCCCCTACAGTCTGGGCAGCAAGCAAGTGTGAAGGGCAGATATGGAAACTTTAAATGGAAGTGAGCAGAGCACATGGAAGTTAGGAAAGGCAGAGCACAGACATCGGGAGCATCTTATCCTTTTTATATATAAAGAGCTTTCTAACAGGTCTGCTTACTCAATCCCTCCTCCTCAAAAGAAAAAGCAAAAAAAAAGGCAGGATTTTTTAGCCACAGACTTTAAAATAGACAATCCTCATTCATTTAGTCCAGTGACATTAGCAAGGAGTCTGGAAAGGGAGCAAATGAGAATGTGGGGACCAGGAGGGATGCTCTTTTGCCACTAAGGTGGTCTCAGGATGTCATGTATGAGCTGGTGAAGGAACCAGAACTTTTTTATGAGTAACTCATTTGTAGTTTTTTTCATGTGAGAATGACAGCTCAGAAGCTGTTGTAGCTGATGTAGGATCCCCTCCATCTCACTTTTTATTCTTTTTCTTTCTCTCCTTTAACATTTCAGGATAGAAGTGCTGCCAGCCCCAGGATTTCTGAGTCATGACTCAAGAATGATGAGATGCAGGAACCTAAAGGTTTGCTTGTGCCCTTAGAACAAGAGAGACACTGGTGCTTGCTTGGCCAGCTCCTTACCCACCCCCCTACCTCAAGTGTCCTTGCTCAGTTATCTGAATGCTCTTCCCGCTCTTTGGTTCCTTAATGAGTCTAGAACAGCTTGTTCTTTCCTATCTCCACATCTCCCGTTACACCCCTCCCGCCAATTTTAGCTCCTCTTTTTCTCCTCGTTTCACTGCCTCCAACACTGCTGCTTTGTCTGCAGCTCCCAACACTAGATGATTGCTTGTTCAACTAGTCTTCCCTCTCTCTCCGCCCTGCTTCCAGTACAGCAATCACTCTTGACTTTTATCATCCCATGCACTCTGATTTTCAATCTAGCCACATTATTCAGCCAGTCAAGGTTCTTTTCTCCCACTTCCATCCCTTTGTTTTCCAGTAACTCCTGTTTTTATCCCGACAACAGACTTAGTATCATTAAGCTCCTGGCCCTCATCTATTCTCCATGTTTCCCTTCCCCAAGGGACTTGCTGTTCTCCTTTCACTCAGCTGCTCCTCCTTCCCCCTGCCTGGCCCAGAGCAGTCACCAGCAGTCGGGTCCTTGCAGAAGATGGCTGGCATTCATACAACCTTATCCCACCTTTGTGAGACAGTGTTGACAGCAGATCTTGGAAGAACTACACAGGGAAAATCTCAAATGTCCCTATAGAGCATGTGTGAAATGGATTTTTTTTTTTTTTAAGGCTTATAATTTATCAAAATATAGCATGGATTTTTGTGGGGACGGTGAATATTGTAGCTCTGACGCAAGGACAGCTCTCCTTCATAGGTTTCAGCTTCCTCCTCCAAAGCAGTTGGGCAAAAGACTGTTCTTTTTAACGTACACTTTAACGCTCAAAACCAAAATGTTTTGCTCTGCCTTTTTTTTTTCCCCTGAGTAGATTTAATGTACAGGCTGAAGCCATATTTAAAAAGAAAACAAAAATTGTAAAAAAATCAGATGTAGGCAGACAGCCAGAATGGAAAATTTCAGCTCCAATCATAAAAATTACAAGCAACTGAATGGTTTACAGTAGGAATGCCCAGACAGTCTAATTCCATCTCTGCTGGTAACTTTCTCCTTGCAAAAACCTGCAGTTTGAACTTGCCACCCTGGGATCAATCACGTTGCTGTCCCTAGTGGCTTTAGAATAAGGCAGGAATACAGGACTTGCTTTGCCATAGATCAGGGCTTCTCAGAAGCTTTGTCTGAATTGTGAGGCAGATGGGGAAATGAGGCCTGATAGCTGGAAACAAATTCACATGCAAAGCCTACAATATTTCTGTGGAAAGAGAGAAGGTCAAACTCAAAAGCTGGAGCTTTTCATAACGTGGTTGGTCTGTTAGCAATGTCACCAGTGTAAATCAATCCACTTAAAAACAGTCTTGTCACACCTCTATAAACAGCTAATGTGGACATGTTCAAAGCCTCACCTAAGACGGAACATTTTGAAGTGGTATAATTAAATCTGGTGTATTCTTAAAGGATGAGGCACCTGTTCACTGAGTGCAATCAAACTGAGAGCCTGCAGGCTGGCATGGCTCGCTGCCCGGGACACTAATGCCATTCCTGTGCCCGCTTGCAGCTCACAGACGCTGGGTGGCAACTCTCGCTCCTGCAGAAATATGGCTCCTGCTCCCTGGGCCAGCAGCCCGGCTGCAGCAGTCACCCTGTTTGCCTGCGAGAGGTGCAAGATGAGAAAGGATGCAGGGCACAGGACCTGACATGGTGGCTGAGGAGAACTGGAGGAGAGGAGGAAATGGCTGCTGGCAGGGCAGGCAGGCCCTGACAAGCGGGATGCCCCAGAGGGGTCTGTACACGGCCACTGCAGTCAGACCAGCTCTCTTAGCTCAGCCCTCCTCCTGCAGCCGTTGTGACATGAAAAGCTGGACTTCCCACTGGAGCAGGCACTGAGCAGGCACATCTGCTCTGTTGCCAGAGCCAAGAGAGGAGCAACGTTTACTGCAGTAAGTCAGTAGTGAACAGCCAGGGGACAGGAGCACCCAAACTGTGATAGATTTCCACTAAGCAAGTGTGTGCCCAAACCACAGATTTACCCAATTAAAGCCAGGCTTGGAGCAGTTTAAGTTCCTCCTCTGCACTAGGCATTCTTGATATTTTACTAAACAGATGTAACGCTGCTTTAAACACATCACGTGCAAATGGTACGATATGGACCATATGCTGCAAACTAGAGCTCTATGTTAGCTCAGCCTGGCACGACCTTGCTTGGCCCTTCAGCTGCTCTCTAGGTAAAAGAAGGAAAAGACAGGTATCTTCCCAAGGAGGCAGGCTGGAGACTGACTTAGTAGGTGCCCAACTGCATGGAAACCTTAAAAAAAGGGAGTGGGAAGAATTGTCCAAAAGGACTCAGGGCTTCCATTCCCTGAGTCCAGAGCTCCTTCTCTGAGACAGTGGAGTGCTGCGTGTGTTCGCTTTCTTGTTTCTCGCTGATGCCAGAGGATCAGCTGCAAACAAAACGTGTAACAGGCAGAATAAAACGGGCAGTGATTCGCACACTCCATCCTCAACTGCCTCATGCTCCCCTGCAGACGCTTTCCCTGTAAAACAGATCTGCCACAGGGGGACTCCCTGTAAAACACGGAGTTTGCAAAGGGGGCTCCTGCATTTGCTGCCGGAAAGCCAACAGACAAAGGGACCACACCTCACCAGTACTGCCGGTGATGGTGGCCACCGCTGGGGCTGCCGGTGGGCACCCGGCCACGGGCACGCTCCTGGCAGACCCCTTCTCTGGTTTCACAAGGGTGAGGGCCGATGGAGAGCCTTCCCCACTAGAAGCAGCAGCAGCTGTGGGTTTCTCAAAGGGAAAACAGCATGCTTCCCGCCGTTCCTTGCAGCAGTGTCCAAACTTGCTCCTGCTGCAGCTCAAAAACCTCCTCCTTTTGCATGTTCTGCCAGGATCTGACTGAACGGATGCAGGCATCTTTGCTGCATCCCACCCAACAAGGAAACACCTCACTCTCTTGTCACCATGCATTATTATTTCCCAGACCACCTTTTAATCCACAAAGCCTGTAATTTGTAGCTTCCGTTCAGAGTATGGGGAATTACAGTTTTTTGGTTCTTTTCTGCGCATCAGCCTTTTACATGTCATTATTTCAGCTTCTGGGGCTTACACTTCCTATTCTTCTCTTAGCTATCAGGACACATTTGCTGGCTTTAACAAGAAGTAAGCCTTGCAAGTGCTGAGCTGTACCTGTAAGGGCGGGTAGTGAAAGCGCCCAGGAAAACAATGGAGCAGCTCAGAAACACTCCCTGGAGCCCGTAACACTAAATCCAGTTGGGGCACAAAAGCAAGGATGGGGCTGAAAGCAAAACCCAAAGACAGTGGTAAAAACTGCCTTCAGAAGTAAAATAAATACACTCAATATGAGCAGATGGCAAGATGTGGAGTTATCTTCCATACCAGACGTGTGATAACGCGGATGTGAGTGGATAGTGAGCCGACCCCAACGCAGCACACAGTGGCCGTGGGCAAGGAGCAGGAGGAGGCCTTTCCAAGGGCAGCACAGCACCTGGCAAACTAGGTCAGGGCTCAGTGGTCACAAGGGCCATGCCAGCACAGCCCCGGGCTCCCCAGCAGCAGGGGCTCCATCCGCACCAGACACGCGCCCACCGTTCCATGGGTGTCACTGAGCAGCACTTGCTCCAGCTTTGTGCATTTCTGCTGACTCGATGGTGGCTGGGCCGGCAGGCAGTGCCTGGGCTGGGGGCGGACACCGAGGGCTGGATGGGGAAGGCACCATGGCGAGGGGCCAAGCACAGCCCGGGGGCACCCAGGAAAAGGCTCTGGGAAGGTGCGTGGCCAAGGCAGCAGCTGGGGCGGCAGCGCCAGCTGCGCTGCCAGGTGAGGGTGAAGCCAAACCGGAGCACAACGGCGAGGCTGGGGCGAGGCAGCCCGGTGGTGACAGCAGCGGCAGGCGGGAGAGGGGAGGTGCAGGGGGGCCGGGCCGGGCCGAGCCGGGCCGGGCCGAGCGGGGCAGCCGAGGTCCGGCCCACGGGGTCAGGCCTCAGCCGCGGCTATTATGGGATGGCAAGCGGCGAGTATTATGGGATGGCGAGCCCTTCTGCGGGGGGGAAGGGCGAGCCGCGACTATTACGGGATGGCGAGGCCTCCCGCGACCGGAGGGGGGCAGGTGGGTGGCAGGGCGTATTATGGGATGGCGGGCGCTCGTGCCGCCGGGGGGAGTATTATGGGATGAGGAGGATGCCCCACAAGGAGCGGGGGGGGGGGGGGGAGAGCGGGCGGCTATTATGGGATGGCAGGGCCCACCGAAGCCGGCGTGAGGCGAGAGTATTATGGGATGGCACCATTCCCAGCGCGGTGTGACCGGGCCGCTATTATGGGATGGCTCTACCTTACAGCGGGGCTGCCTCCCTGGGAAGTATTATGGGATGCAGCAGGAAGGAGGAGGGGGTGTTGTGGGATGCCGAGGGGAGGCTGCAGCCCCAGCCAGGCTTCCTGGCGGTGCCCGCCGGGACCTCCCCGCGGTGCCCCGTCCGGCCCCGACCCCCCCCGCCCGCCTCAGTCGGGACCAATAAAGCCAGCAGGGTATTATGGGATGGCGCGGGGGTGGGGGGGTGGTTGCCATGGTGCGGTTTCCCGTGGGTGGCTATTATGGGATGGAGTCGCCTTTGTGAACTATTATGGGGATGCGGGTGGGGCCGCGCGGGCCTCGCCGCCCCCCGGGGCAGCGCGGCGGGAGGATGGGAATGCGGGGATGCGCCGGGCACGGGCCCACAAACCGGGACGGGCTGCGGGGTGCCAGCTCCACGTGGGCTCCTTAGGAACCCTCGGCCGGGTCCCCAGCACGGCGAGGCTGGGGGCTCCTGCTTGCCCTCGCAAGCAAATTCTGACCCCAGCGTAGTTGAGGAAGGGAAAAAACCCACAGCCTTTCAAACTGGGGCTGTGGAGCATCTCAACATTTCACCTGTACATCCATCCCAACCGTACTGTTTTTAGGAAGAAACTTGCCGTCTAAGTCCAAGTGTCACAAAGCTCTGACTTCTAAGTTCAAGAAACGTGCACAAGGATGGCACAAAGCAAGACATGTCCCTGCACGGTCCATTCCAGAGCAGAGCCTGTTACGTGATCCTTGGTTTCTACACCGAGAGCACAGCCCCAAAGTACCTGGTCTCGTTCTTGCCCGAGATGAGAAAACCTCCTCCAGAAATGTGGGGCTGTGGCAGCTCTGCAAACCCCTGCCCGGTTTGGAGCCCAAGGTGACTTAGTAGGTATCACCATCGAGATTCGACTCTCCTCCTCTCCAGCCAACCCATCAGCTCCGCTCAGCAGCAGTGGTGTTCTCACTCAGCCAAATGGGGAATGCAGCCTCCAGGCTAATTAACACTGTTCCCTGTAGCACAGTTGTTGCTGGGTGCAGCGCTGGAAACACCTCTCCCAGATCCAGCTGGAGGTAGGAGATGAAGGAGAGTTCTGTCCCAGCCTGTTTTTTCAGTATTTCTGCTAAATGAACTCAAGAGATGTGTGTCGGTGTTAGTGATTTTTGCCAGCATGCACCAGCTTTGATACAGGAGGTAAAAATAGGTATAGCAGAACTGCAGTCCAGGCAGCTCAAACCAGTGGGTTGTTGTTGCAGCCCCTTTGAGACCACCGGCTCCTTCCCTGGCTGGATCCAACTATTTGTTTCATGAAGAGGGGAGGGGAACAGGGCATCCCTAAGGCACTTTAGGGAAATGGGAACCTAAAAATGGTAACTAATAAGCACGCTTAACTTTTGTGTAATGCTTCCAGCTTTTGTTATTCATTATACACATAATTCTATGTTAAGGGACTGGTGTCAAAGTCAAATTTTTATAATTGCAAAATAGCATTTATTTTTTTACACCTTACTAAGTGCCTCCATCTTCAGGAAAAAAAAAAGTGAAAATAAACATGGAAAATTCGAATCTGATGATCTGATGTCTGGCAAAGTTCTGAGTAACTGAAAACAGACTTGTGATGGAAAATATCGAGTAA
Organism: Corvus cornix cornix; assembly: GCF_000738735.6. NCBI lineage: Eukaryota > Metazoa > Chordata > Aves > Passeriformes > Corvidae > Corvus > Corvus cornix. Next base: position 27,990,610 of record NC_046332.1, on the reverse strand, counting down.
CCTTAGCTATAGGTGTCAGTACCAAGTATGTGATGTTTTTTAAAGCAAACAAACCAGCGAAGCACACAGAGATAGACATCAACCGTTCTGATTTCCAGGGGGCTGAGCAACCCCCAATCTCCTCTATCTCTCCCCCCGCCTCAGTTCTCTGCCGCCAGCACTGCCTCCTGCACCGCGCACGTCTGGCTGACACGGTGCGGCTGCGGCTGCACGGCCACGCCGCTCTCCCTGCCCCCTCCTTCTCCTGGCAAAACAGGAGACGAGGCTCATGACGAGTGCTGAGCGAAGTCTGAAATGCTCTTCCCCTAACGGGAAGTAGATGCAGAGTCACGCTGGCATAGGGGCAGCCCTCACCTATGTGGCTGTTAGAGAGAGAGTCAATCCTCCATTGACAGTAGAATGTTCTCAAAAAAGAAGCACACGTGGTCTCTTGAGTGATTCTTGATCTTATTCTGGTTGTATGCTCCAAAATCCTCTGTGTGCAAGTCTCTTCCTGCCTCTTGTTTCAGTGGCATTTGTTTGCTGCAGGAGCAGCTCCTTGGACATGACAGGAAGGACTCTTGTCTTTTCTCCACAAGACAAGGAGACTTTCCTGTGTCATTTTCTACCATGTCTGACACCAAAGTAAAGATACTTCCATTGTGCTAAATAAGCTCATGCTTTTCTTTGAAAACCCCCCATCTAAACTAAATAAGGGGAAAAAAATAGAAGGGGGTGCACGATGAAGAAAACAACGAAGAAAATTGGTCATTTAGATTTCCTTAGCCTGCCATGGAGACTTTGTAGAAAGCTGGGAGCGGAGAAGAGCATCCTGGGCAGAGGAAAGGTCTTTCTAGTGGTGAGGAAGACTTGCAGAATTCAGGACAGTCACTTTGGCTAGTGCTGGGGACACAGGATTCTCACAAGGTAGTTTAAAATGGGGGCAGGGGGACTTGGGTGTTGAAGAGATGCAGACTCTGGGACAATAACCAGATATTGAGTGAAAGTTTGAACCAGTTTCTTGCTAACTTCAAAGTAAAAATTACCTATTTCAGAGTCTGATACCCCTCTCAAAAAATCATCTAGGGCAAAATTCTCAGCTTTACCAAAGAAAAAACAAAAGGGCAAGACTCCTCAGAAATTCTGGGATCTTCAGGGTTCCTTGGCAGAAGTGGTAAAACCTTAGTTCAGTCATGGCAAGTATCAGTACAATCGGGGGAGCCTACAGGGCTGCTGAATGGCAAACACAAGGAGTAAGTCCATCCACATAAGTTGTGGTCAAAACTAGGTTAAAGGAAGAAGTGAAGTGTACCTGGAGCATTTGCAGGACAGTATCACATTCAGGGGTACATCAGTGGTGCCAGTTTTACACAGATACTGAAAGATATTTTTCATGTTACCCGTTGTATGTAACCTGACAGAACGGATATTACACACAGGCTAGAGCAACCCTCAGTCCAGGAAACAGGAAAAATTTGGAGAACAGAAGTACGGCTGTGTCCCAGCACACAAATGAAGCAATACAGTGGCAGCATTGCAGTGCCCAGCATCTAAACCCATCAGCCCCTCTGCATTGTTATGGAATGCAAGAGGAGCTGACAAAAAATAGCCTGAAAGACCATAAACAGATCTTTCAGATCGCATTGTCTGCAGCACCAGCATGTCAAGCTTGTAGTCTGTTATCTGTGTCCCACATACAAACAGCTCATGCTAGGCTGGGGAGTCTCCCCCCTTTCCAAAATGCTCTGGAGTTCCTTCCTCCCACCCTTGCCTCCCACACTGGGCAGCATTGAAACACACTGGACAGAGGTTTCCAGCCTCCAACCCTGAGTTCCAGGGTGAAACAATGTCAAAAGCTTTGTTCTTCTTGTTACCTTAGGGAAGCATGTTTAAAAGTGAACATAAATTAAAAGTGAAATTGAGAAAGGGCTGTGGGCCTGATAAAAACCTGGACAGGGGCAGCTGCCCACAAGGTCGAGGAAGATGAGGGAGGACTCTCCTGGGACCCACACAGGGACCTGAACCCTGACTAACTTAAACCATGCACAAAACTACAGAAATAATTTAGAGGTTGCCCCAGCTTGTTGCTGTGGGAGTACAGAGCCCACTTCACCTGGTTGTTCTTGGAAGCAGACCTGGGCAGGGGCATGTGGAAGGTCCTCTGGCTAGTTTGGATTTCCCTAACATGGGCGCAGGAGATGTTGTAGGTGATTTTCCCATGGGAAGTGCGCTGTGGGGTTGTTCAGGGTGTTGACGCCCATCAGCACAGGTTGGGAAGATTGTAGTACACAGATCTTGCTGTAATTGTTTCCAAGCCAAGTGCTGTAAACTCAAAAGATTCAGTTAAACTGGGTACGTAATTGAACCACAGTAAGGTACAGCAACTTCCAAGTTTAAAGCAGCCAAATAACTGGAAATCTATCTCATGGAAATCTATCATTTCCTCATCAAAGGAAAATATTTAGAAGTCTATTTTTTAAAATCCATTTAATCTACTTGGCCTTCACAAACAGTAAAAACATCTTAATCATAATCATGTATATCCCATATGGATTTTTGGTTTTGAGGGAAAATTAAGATTTCTGCTGACTAAAAAACTCCCAACTTACAAAGGAGAAAAAGGAGTCGGAGCTGAGGTGGGGAACCTTGGGCACATTCATGATAAAAATGTGTTTGTTTGTCATGCAGACAAAGATTTCAGGGAGGTGGTGGTTCACTGGGAAGCTTCATGCTTTAGCATCGGAGGCACGGGGGTTCACATTGCCTAACCAGTAGCAAACAGCCCTCTTCAAGCCATAACCTTGCTGGTGGGAGCCTTGGGAATCAGCTGCAGAGAGAGCCCCAGCACCTAACTCCCTTTGCAGGATCTTCATCTGCACCGCACCTCTTCCCTTGTGGCCAAGCCACTGGAGGAAAGAGGCAAACGTGGGGTCTGGTGGACACCGGTTGAGGCTGGGCTGCTCAGCTTGGGAATTTGGTGTGGCTGTTCACCCGGCTCCTGTTAGAGGGGATTACGGCTGTCAGCACACAAAAGAGGGAATGAGAAGTCCTGCAGAGGTCCGTGTGAGTTTGGTGGTGGTGTCATCCACCCCATGTTTCTGCAGTGCTGGATGGTCTGCTTGATCCATGCAGAGGACGGATAGGATCTGTGGAAGAGTCGTGTGCTCTTTCCTACCACTTTTCCTCTGTGGAGCTCAGATAAAATGAGAGCATCATCGTCATCCAGGTAAAGGCATGTACAGGGATAGTACAGGTTGCATGCTGCTGGTGGCTGGAGAGGTAGGCGGGATTTCTGTATGTGCAGGAATGTGGATAACACAACAACCTGTTGGAATGTATTGGTTTAGTCTTTGCTGGCAATGCGGGAACGAGGGCATGGGAGGCACAGCTCTCATGCTGCGGAGTGGCTGCACGTGTGTCGTGCGTTGTGGAACTCTGCTGGAGCACGGAGTGGAGATGGGCGCACGGATGCGGTGGTGGAGCCTGGTGGTATCTCAGCAGAGGTGCTGGTGCGAGGAGGCGGTCGGAGCCTGCAGGCACAGTTAAGGGAGAGCTTGCCCATAGCCAGAGCCACTTCGGCACACGGCCGAGGTGATGGGATGGTGTTATGGAACACCTGCATGCCTGCTGTGTGCGTGGATGTATTTTCAGTGTGGTGTAGCAGACAAAGCACGGCTTGTGTTACAGGATCTGTAAGCGACTTGTTGCAGTCTGTAAACACTCCATCCTCCACTTATGTTCCGTCGTGTTCCACTGCGTTGGGATGAAATGTGCTCATGCACCACCAGGCGTGGGACAGCAGGGGCAACGAGAGCAGTTGTTGACACCCACATTCGCTGGGAGAGACGGACAGGACTGCGCCTCTTTGTTGAGATTGATGGTGTTACGAAGATGCTCAACAGAGGATAAGGCAGCATTATGGGATGTGATTTTGTTTAATGGGAAATTAATGACACCATTGCATGTGCATAATTGGAGTATACTTGTACCTACGGACCGTTCACGTCTGTGTAAATCGATGATGAGCTTCCTGGTGGAGGCTGCCGCAGGGAGCAGGGTGCTGGGTGACAGGGAGGAATGGAGGACGTGGACCCGCCGTGTATCACAGAATCACAGAACCAGTTAGGTTGGAAAAGACCTCTGAGATCATCAAGTCCAACCTTTGACCGAACACCACCATGGTAACTAGACCATGGCACTAAGTGCCACATCCAGCCTTTCCTTAAGCAACTCCAGGGATGGCGACTCCACCATTTTCCTGGGCAGTCCATTCCAATGTCTGATCACTCTTTCCATGAAGAAATTCCTCCTGATGTCCAACCTAAACCTCCCCTGGCACTTTTTGAGACGACATGCTCTGTCCTGTCCCTGGCTGCCTGGGGTAGGTAGCTCTGCAGGGACCAGCAGCCAGGAAGCCTCGAGGTGCAGGGGAGGCACCAAAGTCACTGCGGCTTCCCCACAGGCAGGCTGGTGGTGGCCATGGATAACCGTGGAGGGGTCCTGCAGCCCCGCGGACAGAGCGTGCGGGATGGGGCATCCGAGGCCGGGGCAGGGGAGGGAGCGGGGCCCTCAGCCCCGAGGTCGGGGGCGGTCGGCGGTGGGAGGGCGGTGGCCCGCAGCCTGTGCCCGGGGCCGGTGCCAGCGCGCAGGAGGGCGGGAGGTGCGCGGAGGGCCCGCGCCGTGCCAGGGGTCGGCCACGCGCCCCGGGCCGGAGCGGGCCCCGGGCAGGGCGGGCGGGGGGCGGCGGCGGAGCCCCGCGGGTGCGGGTGCGGGGCGGGCGGCCGCGAAGTATTATGGGATGCCGGGTGGACGGTGGCTCCCGGCGACTATTATGGGATGCCTGCCTGGGCGCGAGGGGGGGGGAGGAGAAGTGACTATTATGGGATGTGCGCGCTCGGGGTGTGACTATTATGGGATGTTCCGGGGGGGTCCTCACAGCGCGCTCTCCCCCCCCCCCCCAGCGCGCTCTCCCCGCGGGAGGGGGACGTGCCTATTATGGGATGGCAGCCCCGCGAGGCGCGGGGGGGGGGCCCTGGCCCGGCTCGCGGGGGTCCCGCGCGGGGCGGGGGGACAGTATTATGGGATGTTGCTTGGTGGGGGTCAGTATTATGGGATGCCGGAGCGAAGGGGTGCGAGCGTGGGGGAGTATTATGGGATGTTTCTCGGGTGAAGGTGCGGGGGGGGGGGACAGTATTATGGGATGTTACTGGCGGGAGGGGTGGTTATTATTATGGGATGCCGGGCCGGGCAGTGAGTGGGAAGTTCTGAGGGGAGGGTGAGTATTATGGGATGTCGCGGGGAGGGGGGGGAAGGGGGTGTGTGTTTGCCGGGGAGACGGGGGCGGGGCCTGTTGCCGGGGTCCCGGGGCATATTATGGGATGTAGGCGGGAGGGGGCGGGGCCTAGCCGGGTTTTTTTCCCCTTTAAGAGGCGGTTGCCGCGGCCGGAGCCATTTTCCTTCAGCGGCGGCAGCGGCGAGAGAGGAGTCAGGGTCCGGAGCCGGGTGAGGAGCAGGGAGGGAACGAGGGCGGGCAAGGCCATCTGCCGCCTCCCGGGGCGTCCCGGCCGGCGGACGCCCTTGTCCGCCGGGGCGCCCCGTCGGCTCCGGCCGCAGCTCCTCCGGGGACGCGCCGTCCGCCTGCCCGGGCGGCCGCAGGACGGGTCCGGCCCCTCCTCCGCCGCCCCGCAACCACCCCGCCGGTGCCCGCAGCCCAGGCCTGCGCCGGCCCCCGAGGAACGGCGGCCCCTCGCCGCACGCCCGCCGGACTTCCCCGGCCCCGCCCCGCGCCCCCGCCCGGGAGACGGTGCCCCCCGCCCCCGCCCTGCGCCGCGCAGCCCCGCTCCGGGCGGGGGCGGCGGAGCGGGGCTGCCGAGCCCGCCCGGCCTTTTGTGTGCGGCCGGCGGCGGGGCAGGGGCAGGGCCAGCGCTGCAGTGCCAGCCCGGGGAGGGTTGGGGCTGCTGGCCAGGGCACCGCGCTGACAGCCGCCCGGCCGGCCACAGGGCTCCCTTGCCTGCCCCGCTGCCTTGCCTGCCCCGCTGCCTTCTCCCGGCCCAAGGCAGAAATAACCGAGGACACCCGGCTGCAGAGGACGGGAGAGTTTTCCTTTAGGACAGCTGTTTTGGCTTCGTCGCCAGAGATGAGTTGCTGACTCAGTTTAATATCTGGTGTCTTCAAAGCCTGCTTTATCAGAACTCTAAACTGATACTTGCTGCCAGTGTTTCTATTATCCATAGGCTCCAAAGCTAGTAAAGTTGCTGTCTAAGCTTTCTCACAGATCCTCTTGGTAGCACTATTGCTTGGGAGAACGGAGTTCAGGTTTGCTGTAACTTTCTCTTTTTCTTTTCAATGAAGTACTGGCCAGACTGGCAAGAAGACGACAACCTGTATAAGCCCAGGCCTCCCCCGGTGTGGAGGACATGGCTTCGGGCATTGGATCTCCATCACCATGCTCAGGGGGCAGTGATGATGATGAGATGGAGATCCTGTTGAACAACGCTATCCCCCAGCATCCAGGTATGCCGAGCCTGCAGGGCATGCATGTGGAGTGGGGATAATGTTGGTCTCAGGCTGAATATGTGAAATGCATGATGTGTTGGGAATGTAATTTTTTTTTTTTCCCTGCAAGTCATGCGTATGTTTTTGCTATCTGAGTCCCAGGGTTACTTTGAAGTGTGAGGCTCGCGGCTTTGTGTCAGGTGGAGCTGACTTTGTTCCAAGCCGTTGCAGGTTGTCAGGGCCTGTGCTTGGAGGAGGTGTAGAGGGTGGAGGCAGAGCATCCGATTCTGACAGGGTACCGAAATGCCTGCAAGTTTGAATTTTCATGAATGGGGAGGGGGAAGAGGGGGGGTAGTATGTGAAAGGGCAGATTGCCTGGCTTGCTTTCATCTGGGAACTCAGACCGGCTGACGTCCAGAGAAAACTGCCCTGGGCTGTTGCGTGACCCACTTTCCTTCATCACCACACCCAATTATTGAGGTTTCTTGTGGTTCTTGCTCTGTGCTGCTTGCTCACCTTTGTTTTGTTTTTTTTTTTTTTTTTTCTAGTCCTTGTATCTTGCTTTTTGCCTCGTATTTGCATCCTCATCATCAGCATGAGGCTTGCATTAGAGCCTGGGAATTCTTCTTGTTTGTGGGGCTTTTTTGTTGCTTTGGGTGTTGATGACCTGCTCTGTGGACATGGATCTGGGTTCTTCACTTCCTTGTGAAAAAGGAGTGATGTACATAGTGAATTGTAGGACAAGCGTGGGTTTTTCTACTAACTCATGCTGGAGTGTTGTAGTGTCATATAAGAGAAATATAAGAGAAATGTAACTGGAAAAGGGAAGATGGTGTTATGAACTTTTGGATTTTTGTTTGTTTGGCATTTTTTTCTTAAGCGTTGACTCTAGAGTTTTCTGGCACCTCTGAGATCTTGGGCAGAAGGGGACTATCAGTAAGGAAAATCTTGCTGAAAAAAACCTGGTAAAATCACTGCAAAGTGGAGAGGTTTAGGTGGTACCTTGGAAAGGGTGGGTCATTAGAAGTTCTAAATCAGAACTTGGGGGAGAAGATGCATGGTCCTTGAAGGACCTGGTGTTGCAGCACCATGGGA